>NC_083593.1:751380-1076380 GCF_027579695.1 Neoarius graeffei
CCCGCACTGACACACTGATTCACCCGCACTGACACACTGATTCACCCGCACTGACACACTGATTCACCCGCACTTTCACACTGATTCACCCGCACTTTCACACTGATTCACCCGCACTTTCACACTGATTCACCCGCACTGACACACTGATTCACCCGCACTTTCACACTGATTCACCCGCACTGACACACTGATTCACCCGCACTTTCACACTGATTCACCCGCACTTTCACACTGATTCACCCGCACTGACACACTGATTCACCCGCACTTTCACACTGATTCACCAGCACTTTCACACTGATTCACCCGCACTTTCACACTGATTCACCCGCACTTTCACACTGATTCACCCGCACTGACACACTGATTCACCCGCACTTTCACACTGATTCACCCGCACTGACACACTGATTCACCCGCACTTTCACACTGATTCACCCGCACTTTCACACTGATTCACCCGCACTGACACACTGATTCACCCGCACTTTCACACTGATTCACCAGCACTTTCACACTGATTCACCCGCACTTTCACACTGATTCACCCGCACTTTCACACTGATTCACCCGCACTGACACACTGATTCACCCGCACTGACACACTGATTCACCCGCACTGACACACTGATTCACCCGCACTTTCACACTGATTCACCCGCACTTTCACACTGATTCACCCGCACTTTCACACTGATTCACCCGCACTTTCACACTGATTCACCCGCACTGACACACTGATTCACCCGCACTTTCACACTGATTCACCCGCACTTTCACACTGATTCACCCGCACTGACACACTGATTCACCAGCACTTTCACACTGATTCACCAGCACTTTCACACTGATTCACCCGCACTTTCACACTGATTCACCCGCACTTTCACACTGATTCACCCGCACTGACACACTGATTCACCAGCACTGACACACTGATTCACCCGCACTGACACACTGATTCACCAGCACTGACACACTGATTCACCCGCACTGACACACTGATTCACCCGCACTGACACACTGATTCACCCGCACTGACACACTGATTCACCCGCACTGACACACTGATTCACCCGCACTGACACACTGATTCACCCGCACTGACACACTGATTCACCCGCACTTTCACACTGATTCACCCGCACTTTCACACTGATTCACCCGCACTTTCACACTGATTCACCCGCACTTTCACACTGATTCACCCGCACTGACACACTGATTCACCCGCACTTTCACACTGATTCACCCGCACTTTCACACTGATTCACCCGCACTGACACACTGATTCACCCGCACTTTCACACTGATTCACCAGCACTTTCACACTGATTCACCCGCACTTTCACACTGATTCACCCGCACTTTCACACTGATTCACCCGCACTGACACACTGATTCACCCGCACTGACACACTGATTCACCCGCACTGACACACTGATTCACCCGCACTTTCACACTGATTCACCCGCACTTTCACACTGATTCACCCGCACTTTCACACTGATTCACCCGCACTGACACACTGATTCACCCGCACTTTCACACTGATTCACCCGCACTGACACACTGATTCACCCGCACTTTCACACTGATTCACCAGCACTTTCACACTGATTCACCCGCACTTTCACACTGATTCACCCGCACTTTCACACTGATTCACCCGCACTGACACACTGATTCACCAGCACTGACACACTGATTCACCCGCACTGACACACTGATTCACCCGCACTTTCACACTGATTCACCCGCACTTTCACACTGATTCACCCGCACTTTCACACTGATTCACCCGCACTTTCACACTGATTCACCCGCACTGACACACTGATTCACCCGCACTTTCACACTGATTCACCCGCACTTTCACACTGATTCACCCGCACTTTCACACTGATTCACCAGCACTTTCACACTGATTCACCCGCACTTTCACACTGATTCACCCGCACTGACACACTGATTCACCCGCACTTTCACACTGATTCACCAGCACTTTCACACTGATTCACCCGCACTTTCACACTGATTCACCCGCACTTTCACACTGATTCACCCGCACTGACACACTGATTCACCCGCACTTTCACACTGATTCACCCGCACTTTCACACTGATTCACCCGCACTTTCACACTGATTCACCCGCACTTTCACACTGATTCACCCGCACTGACACACTGATTCACCCGCACTTTCACACTGATTCACCCGCACTTTCACACTGATTCACCCGCACTTTCACACTGATTCACCCGCACTTTCACACTGATTCACCCGCACTTTCACACTGATTCACCCGCACTTTCACACTGATTCACCCGCACTTTCACACTGATTCACCCGCACTTTCACACTGATTCACCAGCACTTTCACACTGATTCACCCGCACTTTCACACTGATTCACCCGCACTGACACACTGATTCACCCGCACTTTCACACTGATTCACCAGCACTTTCACACTGATTCACCCGCACTTTCACACTGATTCACCAGCACTTTCACACTGATTCACCCGCACTGACACACTGATTCACCCGCACTTTCACACTGATTCACCCGCACTGACACACTGATTCACCCGCACTTTCACACTGATTCACCCGCACTTTCACACTGATTCACCCGCACTGACACACTGATTCACCCGCACTGACACACTGATTCACCGTCATTTCAACGACCCTCTGCTATCGGGGCAGGACTTACACATTGATTCACCAGCACTTACACATTGATTCACCAGCACTTACACATTGATTCACCAGCACTTTCACACTGATTCACCAGCACTTTCACACTGATTCACCAGCACTTTCACACTTATTCACCAGCCCTACACATTGATTCACCAGCACTTACACATTGATTCACCAGCACTTACACACTGATTCACCAGCACTTACACACCGATTCACCACTGATTCAGGAATGTATTATAATAATAATCTCATCTCATCTCATTATCTCTAGCCGCTTTATCCTTCTGCAGGGTCGCAGGCAAGCTGGAGCCTATCCCAGCTGACCACGGGTGAAAGGCGGGGTTCACCCTGGACAAGTCGCCAGGTCATCACAGGGCTGACACATAGACACAGACAACCATTCACACTCACATTCACACCTACGCTCAATTTAGAGTCACCAGTTAACCTAACCTGCATGTCTTTGGACTGTGGGGGAAACCGGAGCACCCGGAGGAAACCCACGTGGACACGGGGAGAACATGCAAACTCCACACAGAAAGGCCCTCGCCGGCCCCGGGGCTCGAACCCAGGACCTTCTTGCTGTGAGGCGACAGCGCTAACCACTACACCACTGTGCCGCCCTATAATAATAATAATAATAATAATAATAATCCATGGTTGTCAGGACAACAGGACATCACACATTGGAGACATAAAACTTCCGCACTAGCGAGCGACTGTGACAATTTGTAAACAAACATTGCCACCAGGTTTGCTTCATTAAATACGGAAGATTTTGAGAGAATTTTGAAAGAGAAAGATGCATTGAACACCTGAAAGGAATGTATAATAATAATAATAATAATAATAATAATATTGGTTGGCTTTCTTTCATGGTCTATCAGATATATTCCATTCAGCTACTCGTCTTCGACTCGTTCAATATCATGCTCGCTGAATGGAATATATCTGATAGACCATGAAAGAAAGCCAAACAATATTATTATTATTATTATTATTATTATTATTATTATACATTCCTTTTGGGTGCTCATTGCATCTTTCTATTTCAAAATTCTCTCAAAATCTTCTGTATTTAATGAAGCAAACCTGGTGGCCATGTTTGTTTACCAATTGTCACAGTCGCTCGCTAGCGTGGAAGTTTTATGTCTCCAATGTGTGATGTCCTGTTGTCCTGACAACCATGCAATATCATAAACCATATTCACCGCTCATCTTATTCAACGCTTATATTCATCACTGCATTCATCCATCCATCCATTATCTGTAGCTGCTTATCCTGTTCTACAGGGTCGCAGGCGAGCTGGATCCTATCCCAGCTGACTACGGGCGAAAGGCGGGATTCACCCTGGACAAGTCGCCAGGTCATCACAGGGCTGACACATAGACACAGACAACCATTCACACTCACATTCACACCTACGCTCAATTTAGAGTCACCAGTTAACCTAACCTGCATGTCTTTGGACTGTGGGGGAAACCGGAGCACCCGGAGGAAACCCACGCGGACACGGGGAGAACATGCAAACTCTGCACAGAAAGGCCCTCGCCGGCCACGGGGCTCGAACCCGGACCTTCTTGCTGTGAGGCGACAGCGCTAACCACTACACCACCATGCTGCTTCATCACTGCATAATACTTCAAATTTAAAATTAAAAAATAAACCTTTTTAAATAGTTTGACAACTTCATGCAAATTTTGACTGTGTATTCCATGGTAAAGTCACATATACTGAAAACAAAATTGAGAGTACAGGAAAAAGTCATATTTTTTCTTCCCTTTGTAAACTCAGTACCTTGTCACCTTTATACATCTATTATGCTTTGTTTGTTTGCTTTTAACCTGGAAAAGTTATCTTTACAGTATTAACTTTTAGATTTTTCGAGTAATTACAAAGGTGCAGTAAATGTACCCTTGAGAACACCCTTTATGAAGAGGAAATAATGTACAGTACTTTTTTCTGAGATTACAGTAAATGAAATGCTCTGATTGAATTTTTTGAAACAAATCATTTATACAAAGTTGTTTCGAATTCCATGCAATGCCACATCTGTAATGATAAACAGCTGTACCGTATATCTTTAATTTTTACTTGAAAATGTTCTGATGTGACTGAAAAGCTTGGCATTACATAGAATGAATGCTGAAAGAGTGTGAGGAAGGACAGATTTATAATTCTGATAATGTTTAATCCTTGTCCTGGAAAAGTTTGTTTATTCTTCACGTGTTAAAATGAGCATCAACATGTGAGATGTGATTTTGTCATGGCAGTGATTTACAGTTTGATGGCAATCAGCAGATCATTCAGAATAACCTTGTGATGATAATATGAGGCTTGGGTTACAGCCAGGGTACATTTATAAGGTTTTAAATGTGTGTGTGTGAGAGAGAGAAGCATGCAAAATAGAGCAGTGCCATCAAATTATAAAAGAAATACTATGTGCACGCTGTAGTCTATGACCACTGTGTTCACATCCAGCCCATATGAAGTCTATAATAAAGCTTTAAATATAGCCTCATCATTATCATAATGACAGTTAGACACTGTACTTTATCATCATGCTGAAATTTTGTCCTGTATTGAACTGATTTGTGTTGAATCCTATTGCATTAATGATGTTTAATGTCGAACCAGTGCCTCATACTGTTGTGAACGTGACCCCATAACCATATAGCGCCCAATAATGCGCTGTATCCCCATAATCACAGTCATTAAATCAGAACATCATGTCATACAATTTTTAAATAGACAGAAACACGCAGCTGTATCTGAGGGAGTCACTAATCCATCCTCATGGTGTAAATATAGAGCTGGAAAAATAGAGGACATCACGATCCAGCCCAAGAGCTGGATTCATACGTTTTATAATCTCCACATGTTTAGCATCATTTGTTTCATCTACAGCACATTAACTCCAGAAATATAAATTCTTCATGATAATGACAACTAAAGTTTACTTCAATTTAATTTTAGAATCTGAATGATGTTCGGTGCTGTTTTTCACTCTTCAGTGTGTTGAAGACATTCTGTTGACAATCAAAACAGATTTCTGAATGGATTGATCCTGAATTTAAAAATCATTCAAAATGTTTGAATGACACCAGATCTTCAGATCAGAATTACTTTATTAATCTTAAACCTGATCTCAAGTTTACATTTTAAACATGTGTACAAATAACAAGATCCTTCCTTTATATCTTTTAAAACACAGTTTGTGTTCATTTCCACCTCTCACATTCCCAGAAGTGCGTACACACAGACTTTATCACACACTCGATCATTTTGATAGATCATCAGTGATGTCTGGGGTAAAACGATCATCGCATGCTGTATAAACGCAGCATTGTTCTGGGCTTTGTGTCGTCTTGCTCCTGATTAACGGTCAGATGGGCCACATGTTGCAGTTTTATGATAACCGAGATTAAAATCTGGAGTGAAATGGTTTTATTATTCCTTTTATTGATCATTTTATTAAAGACTTCTTCCTTATCATCTGCAAACTACATTCATGAAGGTTATGAAGGTTTTCCCCCCTTTTTGCTCAGTATTGATTACAGACTGAACTGTGGATATTTTATAAAACACAGATGAAGCTGTTTTGGTTTCAGGGTCATAAATCACAGCCCGCAGACCTCGGGGTGTGTGTGTGTGTCTCTCGGCTCTATTATAAATAGAGAACAATGCCACACACCTGTTTGTGCCAATCTGCAGCTCTACAGCAAAGGAAACAGGATCCAACAGGCTGTGTGTGTTATATTTAACATAAATACTGTGTTCCAGAAGGTAAAGGTTCTTGCACTACATTAGATGTCTATGTAATGATGATTACAATATTATCACAGCCCTCATCAGGATCATGGGACAGAAGGCTGCTGTACTGATTCCTGAGTTTATTTCTTCTACTGAAATCCAGAAGGAGTGACAGAGATGCGATTTTGAATATTGTGTGTGCTGACTATCATGATGCGACACACAATTGATGATCAGGACGTGCTTACAGACCTTATTAAAAGTAAATCTCACACCACTAACAAAGCCCTTTAATCTACGGGGAGACCTCGCCCGTCTCAGACTCCTCACCCTCACAGTTACTGATGAATACACTGAAAGTTCCAATACTTCAGGATTTCACCTCATGCTGGGTTCTATTTGAAAGGAGGCCACACGGGGCAGCTGCCTTCTCCAGATCCTTCTTGGACAGCAATCCCATACTCCTGTTCACCAGGCGAGTGTTTACAAAAGCGTGAAGACCACAGACATGAGGTGTGATATTGTAAAGAAGATCAGTAAGACACAAGAACATCACACTACAACATACTGAAAGTGCTGGTGATGTCAGAGCTCTGACCAATCAGTGACTATAATCCAGATTTTACTCACCGTCCGGACAAACTGAATCTCTTCATCTCCTTCTCCTCCTTCAGCCATCGTGTCTTCTCTTTCTCACTCTCTCACACAGACACTCGCCCTCTGTTCACTCCACTAGCCTGCATTGTGTGTGTGAAGGACATTCTCTAACTGGAGTTCAGAGAGGGACACGCTTTTTTTTTTTGCCCACAAGCAATGGGTGGTTCCCCCCGCTCCCCCTTAATGCACTAACACACCACTTCTGTGACATTAGAAGCACTGATTTATACCCACCCAACCTGCCACTGGTTTATACCCACCCAACCTGTCACAGGTTTATACCCACCCAACCGGTCACTGGTTTATACCCACCCAACCGGTCACTGGTTTATACCCACCCAACCTACCACTGATTTATACCCACCCAACCGGTCACAGGTTAACAATTGTACAAAATAGACAGATTTTAATAACATTTTATTTATAACACCTTTTACACACCCAGCGACGTGTGTGTTCTTGTCTTGATCTAACGCAAACACGAGTTTCTAATCTTCTCACACTGTTGAACACTTGATGCTCAACTTAATTTGTTGTAATAATAAATAATAATAATAAATCATCATCAAATACATTTTTATTAAGAACAAACAAAATGTTACACATCTATTTAGTAAAACAGTAAAATAAAAGGCACGCAGATACGGATGAGTAACTCAGTGAGAGACAGACAGAGAATCTTCTGGAGGTAAATACACATTTTAAAAGTTGAGCAAAAACAGAGAAACTGTGCAAGAGGAAGCCCGAGACTGTGTTAGAGAGGTAACGGTTTCCACGTGGTCATACGCACTTCGTGAGCAGGCCAGCGTGGAGAGTCTCTATAGCGCCTCCTGGAGCCCTGAGGCCTGAACTGGAGGGACGGAGGTGAGAGGTTGAAGGAGCACTTCTCACTCACACTGCTGATGGAAAACACGCTGTCAAATGAAGGGCAGCTGAAGGTCTTACACGGTGACTTTCGGTACCGCAGAGACAGCGGCTCGGTTTTAGAAGCTGTGAAAGTGCACGAGCCTGCAGGGGAACCAAATGTCGTCCTCCGCCGCCTTGGTGGTGTAGATCCATCAAACCGCACGTCCCAGGAGGAGTTTGAGTCTTTCTCATGCTCGTGGTAACGTTCTGTAATGCAACATTGCTGCTCAAGCAGCTTGTCCACGTCAAATTCTTCCACTTCCAGAGTCTCGGCCATCACGCACTCGTTCATTTGGGGAGTTTCATCCTCTTCAGATTTCTGTGATGATCCAACCAAAGTCAGATCCTCTGGAGGAGAAGGTGAAGAAGGACTTGATGAATCATCTGGAAGCAGCTCCTCGTTGGCTTCCTCGGAGTCTGTCTGTTCATTGTGGAGCTCCAGGAAGGCCTGCTGATCCTCCTGTACAGCTTCATCACTGAATGAGCGGCTGAATCTTCGCGCTTCCTGTCTGCGCAGACGAACCGTCGGTGTGCGGAGAAACGAAGCCAGAGCGCTGAAGCTCCTTAACCTCTCAGCCATCGACAACCGGAGGCTCACCTTCTTTAGATCCGAATCGGACCCTTTCGCCGCCTTCTGCTCATGAACCGTAGCGCATCTCCTCCTCAGCTCTCTCCCTCCCTTTCCTTTTCCTCCAGACTTTTTGAGAGGCAGGCTGACAGACGTGGACCACACGTCATCATTAAACATGGTCTCGTTTGTTCTAACTTCCTGCTGAACTTCGCCTACCTCATCCAAATGTGGATCTAAAGCCACCTCAGGCATGCTGATGGAGCGCCGCGGTCCAGAACGCTTCTTGGAATTGCTTTTCCTCTTCTTGATTTTGGAAAGTGTCTCCGTTTCCTGTTCCTCCACCTTAACTCCATCTCCTGTCTTTGGACTTTCCACTTCCTGTCTCTGGCTCTCCTTTTGAGTCACATCATACTCCACAATGACTTCTGGATTTCCATCATCGAGTAAAACCCAGTGGTCGTCGTCATGCGCTTCCTCGCTCTCCTGCTGCTGATGTCCCCGAAACGTTTCCTCACATTCTGAACCCGATGCATCGTCAGGATTTTCCACAAAACTGCAGTTGAGAAGCTCAGGATCATCGTCCACTTCACTCCCGATTACAACTGAAACACAGAAGAGCAGCTCGCTGACTGAATCCAGATCAGAGTCAGTGATTAAAGAATGAATAGGAGTGGAGTTGAGTGCCGAGAGTGATGTGTTCCATCAGATTTCTCTTCCAGATAGTTTAATAATGGAGCAAATTAATTCAGGTCATACCTGAAGGATTTCAGTGTGCCAAGATATTATAATAAAAAGAATAAAAGCTGCAGACCTCGTCCCGGTTCCTCGATCAGGATTAACGGTATTTTCGGTGAGGAGCCACTGTCCGAGTTCGACACAGTCTTTTTGTTGCTGTGGAGTTTTTTCCAGGAGCTCAAACACTTTTCAGGATCTTCGCCCAGTGTCACACCAACAGCCTGAAATCATCATGACATACAGGAACAAAAACATCATGTACATCCAAGATGTGATTAATTCACTTTATTTTCTCCTATTGCTGAAGAAAAATCTGAACGTCCCGATCACTTCAGTTTGAAAAATAAATTCATAAATAAGCCACAAACACTTCAGTGTTCACAGTTAGGTTTTCTAAATGAGACACACAATCGGAACTTATTCAGGGTGATGTGTGTGTGCGTACAGGACTGCCACTGCTGCTGCTCGACATGGAGAAGAAACGGAGTGATCTCCTCCTGCGGCGTACACACTCCTCCTGCTTTGGAGCTCTAAAAGGCAAAAACCACACCATTTACACTGAATCACTGAAAATGTTAAACGCAGAAAGAAAACCAGATCTAGTGATCACTCGCTTTAATTCCGGACGAGGCGAACAAAAAAACCAGGAATCAATCTCCTCTGCCCTCAAAGTTCCACTGATTCTGAACTTTTCTAATTAAGATCAGAGCAAGACAGAAAAACTCCATAAAATCTCATTTCATTTCACTGAACACAAAATAACCTCACCGATGTGACTTCCTGTGCGCTCGTGTTCGAGTTCTCTTCTCTGAAACACTGCGCTGTGAATCATCGCTGCTCTTCACCTCCCGAGGACTCGGACCTCCCGTCGAATCTGATTACAAACAGTCTGAGCTTTATTCACATTATCATCAGATTTATGACGAAACTATACAGGATGTTCAGTAGATTAAACCCAAGTGGTACAGAATACAACCCCGATTCCAAAAAAGTTGGGACAAAGTACGAACTGTAAATAAAAACGGAATGCAATAATTTACAAATCTCAAAAACTGATATTGTATTCACAATAGAACATAGACAACATATCAAATGTCGAAAGTGAGACATTTTGAAATTTCATGCCAAATATTGGCTCATTTGAAATTTCATGACAGCAACACATTTCAAAAAAGTTGGGACAGGGGCAATAAGAGGCTGGAAAAGTTAAAGGTACAAAAAAGGAACAGCTGGAGGACCAAATTGCAACTCATTAGGTCAATTGGCAATAGGTCATTAACATGACTGGGTATAAAAAGAGCATCTTGGAGTGGCAGCGGCTCTCAGAAGTAAAGATGGGAAGAGGATCACCAATCCCCCTAATTCTGCGCCGACAAATAGTGGAGCAATATCAGAAAGGAGTTCGACAGTGTAAAATTGCAAAGAGTTTGAACATATCATCATCTACAGTGCATAATATCATCAAAAGATTCAGAGAATCTGGAAGAATCTCTGTGCGTAAGGGTCAAGGCCGGAAAACCATACTGGGTGCCCGTGATCTTCGGGCCCTTAGACGGCACTGCATCACATACAGGCATGCTTCTGTATTGGAAATCACAAAATGGGCTCAGGAATATTTCCAGAGAACATTATCTGTGAACACAATTCACCGTGCCATCCGCCGTTGCCAGCTAAAACTCTATAGTTCAAAGAAGCAGCCGTATCTAAACACGATCCAGAAGCGCAGACGTCTTCTCTGGGCCAAGGCTCATTTAAAATGGACTGTGGCAAAGTGGAAAACTGTTCTGTGGTCAGACGAATCAAAATGTGAAGTTCTTTATGGAAATCAGGGACGCCGTGTCATTCGGACTAAAGAGGAGAAGGACGACCCGAGTTGTTATCAGCGCTCAGTTCAGAAGCCTGCATCTCTGATGGTATGGGGTTGCATTAGTGCGTGTGGCATGGGCAGCTTACACATCTGGAAAGACACCATCAATGCTGAAAGGTATATCCAGGTTCTAGAGCAACATATGCTCCCATCCAGACGACGTCTCTTTCAGGGAAGACCTTGCATTTTCCAACATGACAATGCCAAACCACATACTGCATCAATTACAGCATCATGGCTGCGTAGAAGAAGGGTCCGGGTACTGAACTGGCCAGCCTGCAGTCCAGATCTTTCACCCATAGAAAACATTTGGCGCATCATAAAACGGAAGATACGACAAAAAAGACCTAAGACAGTTGAGCAACTAGAATCCTACATTAGACAAGAATGGGTTAACATTCCTCTCCCTAAACTTGAGCAACTTGTCTCCTCAGTCCCCAGACGTTTACAGACTGTTGTAAAGAGAAAAGGGGATGTCTCACAGTGGGAAACATGGCCTTGTCCCAACTTTTTTGAGATGTGGTGTTGTCATGAAATTTAAAATCACCTAATTTTTCTCTTTAAATGATACATTTTCTCAGTTTAAACATTTGATATGTCATCTATGTTCTATTCTGAATAAAATATGGAATTTTGAAACTTCCACATCATTGCATTCCGTTTTTATTTACAATTTGTACTTTGTCCCAACTTTTTTGGAATTGGGATTGTATAATCCTGTGAAATAATGGATATTTAATATAATTTGATCTTTAATTAAAGAAAAAAAGCCTGATTTTATTTATTTAATTTCCTGTTGAACTCCAACATCTGCAGTCACTTTGGGTCCAGAACATTGTAAGGTTCAAGATGCCAGGGTTTCCCCCCCCTTTTTTTTTTTTTAATTCCAGTCCTGTTGGGTAAATAAATCTCTTCGTATGTGTTTATTCTGATTAAAATGTTAATGCATAATTGAGTGCTTAGACTTTCTGGGCTTTATTCTAAGAAGATCTTTATGTAAATACAAATACATGCTTCTTATAATAATTCAAAATACAAGTTAAAACAACATGATTGCCTTTACTGTTTAATTTTTGTATTGCATTAACAATTTAACTTCAGCTTGACTTTTCTATCATGGTGTTCTGGGTCTGACATAATAATAATAATAATAATAATAATAATAATAAACAAAAACTCCTCTGATTTTGGTCTCACCGTCTGCAGACTGGCTGCTGACGGACTGCGTGTCGGTTCTGAGGTCATGCAGCGAACGCCTGCAAATAAACATCAATAATGCAGAATACAGGACGACAGACTGAAACATCTGCATCATCGTTCAAAACAAATCTGATGGAAATGAAACCTAGAAGTGGAAACAGAGAAGAACGTAAACTAGTGTTTGTAATGTCTGTACTTCTTTCTGGCAGATCCACTCGCATCAGGAGCGCCGTCCTCCGAGGCTTTGCGTTTCACTGTGTTTGGAGACTGAGGTGTGGGACTTCTGGACAGCGGAGGTCCTGTTTAATATTTAATAAAACGCTGGTGTTTACATCTACATACATCTCACAAAACTGCTGCTGGAGTTTAGTCTGGACACATGATGGCTCTCGACTGACAAACTTAAGACTCCAGACATCCATGAAAAGAACTCAAACAAAACAAAACAAAATGAAACGTCTCTTTTCAGGCCAAAATGTCAAACAGTTGAGACACGTTTACTGTGTGGCATTGGCTTTCAGGACTGAAGAACTGAAATACTTATACGAGCAGAAAAACACAAAATACTGATATGGTGCTGTAAATACAAATGTCGAAGGAGGATCTGATGATGATAACGATGATGACTGTCAGATGAAGGTGCCGGTTTACCTGGTGAAGTGTCTGAGGACAGAGGGGGGCCAGTGGGCGTCCTGCCAGGCTTCAGTTTCGAAAAAGCATCCACAAATATTTCTAAAACCAAAAACAAGCATTAAACAAAAACAGATTAAAAAAAATTCTAGCATTTGAGACGAACACAAAACGTCACCTCCGACGCTCCTCCTCCTCTGTCTGCGCAGGCTGTTGTCCACACCCAGTCTGGCTCGCTTGTTCAATAAAGTACCCTCTCGTGGTGGGGCGGATTCGCTCATCTCCAGCACTCCCAGTGTGTCCAGTACGAACGAGGGCACGACCCCTGAGAAAATAAACACTCTGTATATTAATTAAACACCTGTTGAAACGTTAACCCGTGAAGTAAACAGCAGATTTAATCCTGAGCTGGAGGTTTCACCGATGCGTTCAGCGTGTAAGATCAGGGTTCTGATGGCTGCTGCTCGCTGCTCGAGCAACTTCTCTGTGAGGGCAGTGAGGCGACACATCTGAGGTGAACACGGCAGCAGGTTTGGAGCCATGACCAGAGCTAAACTGCTCACCTCCATCCTGTTTTCATCACACCTGCGTGCACGCACACAACCAGACTGAGTTATTGATTATCAATTTGATAAACATATAAAAACACAAGCTGCAGGATCATACCTGTGCGCAACACGTCTGAGGAAGCTGCAGATGTAGCGCAGGGTGTGAGCGTGTACCGGGGAGAGGAGGGACGTGAGCAGCAGCGTAGCTCTCTCACTCACAGCCGCCTCCAGAGTCTGGGCGTGGCACAGTGCCACCTGCAGCTCGCCTGCGATCAGTGGCTCAGGAAGCTCACGCAGGAACTGTTTCAGCAGCGATGCCACGTCATACGGCTGCAACAAAGCATCATGGGAAGCCAGGAAGATCTGCTTCCCCTTCTCCAGGTCCATCTACGAGACCATAGGAGGGAAGACAACAACTGGATGCTTCTCCTTCACGCTCTGGACCAATAGTGCAACTCTCACGTAAAATCAAACTGATCATAAAGATCATCTGCCTGGAGGAAAACACCAGACTTTCCTAATGTCAGTGCAAACAAAACAACAACAAACTGTTCTCATTACTGACACACTCCGTGACACTCAGCATGTCCTCCAGCCAGGATCAGCTAAAGTTCTGCTCCGAGGAAGGAAGCAGGGTGATGGTCTGTTCCTTGAACGGTTTGTGAAAAACGTTCACTCACTCAGGTGTGGAAACTGCGTTTAAACTCATTTTACTGACAGAATTTAGACTGAAACTCTCGTCAGTCAGTCAGTGTGTATGTTGTGAATGAGTGCCGTGCGTTTGCAGTGTTTCGTACTCGGAGAGCTCGGATGCGGCAGAGAGAACCGGTCTTCCTGAAAATCCCCTCGGTGTGAATGTGCTGAGATAAATACTCACACACCTCCACCAGGAACCTGAAAAACAAACGCAAAACAATCAACATCCAAAAACGAGGCACACGTCTCATTAAAAATAAAAAAGAGGGAACATACAGCGGCACGGAACCGTCCACTTCAGCCACATGACGCTGAGGGAGAAGCTGCAGATCTCGACCAAAAGCAAAGAGCTGCTGTGAAGCCTCCTACCATGGAAAGGTGAAAGGTCAGTGGTGTGGCTCAGGAACCTGCTCTGTGCACATGTTGTGTTTAAACATTTCTACTGTCAGGATGAGAGCCGTGACCAGAATAAGGATCCATTTTCACTTGGAGAAAAACACCCCAAACACCCTCAAACCCCTCTTCAGATTTGTTCCTGGTGGGATCTCTGTTCTCCTCAACCATCAGCCCCTGTTTATTCACTACAGCCTCGTGCACGAGCCCTTCTCACCATCAGCTCATCCCAAATCAGGTCCCCGCAGAGAGAGAGAGAGAGAGAGTGTGTGAGGGAGAGAGTGTGAGAGAGAGAGAGAGTGAGTGAGAGTGTGAGGGAGAGAGTGTGAGAGAGAGAGAGAGAGAGAGTGTGTGTGTGAGAGAGAGTGTGAGGGAGAGAGAGAGTGTGAGAGAGAGAGAGTGAGAGTGTGAGGGAGAGAGAGAGTGTGAGAGAGAGAGAGAGAGTGTGTGTGTGAGAGAGAGTGTGAGGGAGAGAGAGAGTGTGAGAGAGAGAGAGTGAGAGTGTGAGGGAGAGAGAGAGTGTGAGAGAGAGAGAGAGAGAGTGTGTGAGAGAGAGTGTGAGAGAGAGAGAGTGAGAGAGAGAGAGAGTGAGAGAGAGAGTGTGTGAGAGAGAGTGAGTGAGTGTGTATTAAACCCTTCAGAATCCCGTGCTGTGTTGATGAATCCCGTGCCGTGCTGTGCCGTGCCGTGCTGTGCCGTGCGGAACCCGCCTCTACCTGCTCAGGTGTTTCGTGTCCGTGCAGGAAGCTCTTCCAGCTCCTCACGCGCACACCCACCGCTTTCAGCGCGCGCACCACCGCCAGCACGCGCTCGCGCTCCTCCGGCCCAGCACGCATGCTCAACCCCGACACCGCGCACACCGGAAACGCAGCTTATTGCTAGCCCAGATCCCTGCTCGAGCCCATCGGAACGCCGCCACGTGACTCGTCGGATTTCCGGTCACCTGTGCGCGCGCGATCCGACTGACAAACTCAAAATAAACCTTTCTGTTCCCTCCTCCATCAAACACCCTGCTCGCCGCGGGGGGGCTGCACCAGCGCCCTCTTGTGGACAATTTACTGTATCTGACCAATCAGAGAGCACCAATTTAATCAGCTGACTTAGTTAAAAACAAACCTTTTAATATTCTTCTCTGAACGGGCTTTGAACCAATCTCCCGGGAAAAGAAACAGTTTGAAACTTTTTAGACCGGATGTAATGGACATGACGTGATTTTTATTGTCAATTCACGCAAATTCTGCAGAGAGGACTGACTAACCAATCAGAGACGAGCTTTTTCCTTCTGCACTTTAATTCTTCATTTGTTCAAGTTGCCTGTGATGCTGTTACAGATTTCACTCCTTCACTCGAACTGGAGGATCAGGACTCCCCGCCCTCAATTCATTGTTTATTTAAATTCATCCCTCCTTCAGGAAGCACTTTATCCTGGGCACTATGGTGTCGAATCCCAGGGAGACTCCTGATGTGTCGTTTTCTCACCAATCGACTCCTTGAACCGCCGGCTCCTGTTTGTGAAGAGCCATGTTTTGAAAAGAAGAACAAGGCCGAGAGATCCTGAAAATATCAGCGGTCTGTATTCAGGATTCTGCTCCGTGTAATCACAAAGCGTTCAGTGAATCTAATCAACGTCTGAGTCGTTCGGCAGAGTCGGTTCAGGTTCAGAATTAGAGAACTGAGAGTCGGCTCATGCCGAGAGGAGTCGATTCATCTGAGTCCCAGAGAAGAGCCGCAGTTGCAGGCTGGAGCTCTGAACAGGACACCAGCCACCATCAGTCTGGGCTCAGTCGGTTATAACTCTGATCGGAGATCAGACCCTACTGTATTTCAGTAACCTGAGCAAAGCTGTTCAACACTTCGGGTAGTATCGCACTGGGCTGCGACTAGTTGGAGACAACAACTGCAATAAAATATGCGAGCTGGCGACAATTTTCACTTGGAATCGCACCGAGTTGATATTCGCATATTTTACCGCAATCGTTGCGTCTCCAGCGAGTCGCAGGTCGGCTTTGCGTCGGCAGGGCAGGAGAGGAAACCTCACGGAAACCGACTGGAGAAGGTTCGCGACAGCTTTGCGACACCAGCGACGCATTTGAGAGAGATTGTCTCACGGATTTTTTGAACATGTTCGCAATTTCAGCGACGAAGGAGCGACACTGAGACTCACGCCGGAAGTTGAGAAGCCCTGCAAATGTTTCAAGTCACTTTTGAAACTCTCTCGCGAATGACGTTCACAATTTGTCGCAGCCCGGTGAGATACTGCCTTTAGTTCTTATTAAAAATGGTAAAAACCAGCAGCAGAGCATCGTGTTCAGAATAAAATGTCTTCTTTATTATTCACCATGACATTTGTTACTGCACTTGCACTAAAGCAGTGACGGTGTGTGTACATTTTATAAAGTCTTACTACATTGTACAGAGCCGGTTTCCATTTCTGTGAACATTTTATTTCATTCAGACGGTCAATATGGACATGTTTATACACAACACAACATGATCAGAGTCCACACGCATGCGCGCACACGTAAAAACCAAACGCGTGAAGTTGGTGAAGCAGACTGTAATGGAGAGTTTTGATTCAATTCTCAGATCTTCAGTCAGGATGAAAATCAGAGGCCATGTCTGAAATTTAGAGTGGATATTCATAAATAATGGGCGTTTGGGACACAGTTTCATGTCGGAGGCTCACAGCTTCATGTTGGCCACGAAATCTTCTCCTTTCTTGATGGAACCCTTGAGTTCAGCCAGAGCTTCAGACACCAGCTTCTCCTCAAACGCAGAGAGTTTCCCCAGACCCAGGTTCTTCTCAATACCATTTTTCTGAAACACACAGAAGGAGCTTAATTACATCTCTCTCTCACTGCTGAGTGAGGATCAGGGGTGTGTGCGCGTGCGTCATACCCCAAGCAGCAAAGGTGTGGAGAAATATTTACACTCCGTCTCCTCTGATCTCACAAACGCACACTCCACCACCCCTTCCTTCCCGTTCATGGCATCAAGAACAGAGAAAGTGAAGCGAGCTCCAGCGTAAGCCATCGACAGAGTGGCAGAACCTGAAACACACAAAAACCTTAACTTTTTGGTATTATCAGACCGCTCTCGTGTCCCAGTCAGTCGTGTCATTCTCATGAACTCCGAGATGGTTGCAGGAAGAAAGCTGCGCATTCACATGTCTACATCATGCCTTTATTCCTAATGGAAGTGGAGATGTCTAGTTCTAAAAATTATACGAGATTATTTACTTACTGCACACCTCTTTAGGAAGCAACAAAACCTCAGTTTGTTCAAGGGGTTTCTCATTTATTCAATAAAAATATTTTTCAGATGCAATTCCATTACAGCAACGCAATAATGTTAAAAAGGGAGTTTTAAAAACCGAGAGTCTGCTGAAAATGAACACTTGAGGTAAAACATTTTAAGGCGCTCTCACAACCTGTGCCAAAACTACCCTCGATTTCAGACTGAAAACTCGGATCTGAACACTGATTTACATTTCACCCAGTTTTAAAAAAGGCAAATAAAATACCCTAAATAGAAAAAAAAAAAAAAAAGACATACAAAAGTTTGGTTTTTGTCTCTGGATAACAGTGTTATTTTAAAGTGTTCGTGTGTATGAGACACGGGTCACAGCGCCGTATCTATACAGACTGAAATAAATGAAAAAGTAAATGAATGAATCTGTACCTGCTCCAGCTTTGGCCTTCACTACTTCAGTTCCTGCTTCCTGAATTCTCTCCGTCAGAGCTGAAAGCTGATCAGCAGGAAACTCCACCTTTGGAGTGCACTACAGCAAGCAACACAACACTCATCAGTTCATCTAATTAACACACTGAAATAAACACCAACACACCATCAACACAACCCTCATCACATGGTGGTTTGCAATTTTATTTAATTAAACATGTCCAAGAGCACATCTTCAGACAGCTAATGTTACAGAAAACAAAAATACTTTTGGAAAAAAAAAAAAAAGACAAAACTAGAAAGTGAATGTTCATAAACATCCTGTAATGTCTTCATGGAATCCACAAAATGAGCTAAGAGAGCAAAATGACAGTAGAGTGTTTTGTCAAAATTGATTTTAAAATGTTCAAAAGTTAAAAAACTGAACACTGATAAAATGTCATGGTTAAAGTGTTAAAACACTGCGATGATATTCCTCGAGGGCTGATACTTGGTTGTGATAAACAGTTAGTCAGTCAGTCATTAACCGCTCAGCTTGGAAAGCTACGTTAAAACTAAACATTACATCATTGTGAGCATATGCCACTTGGTTGCTAGCAATGCCCAAGGGACACCCTACACACAATTTTGGTTGCTAGGGTGTTGGTATGTGGGTGTTCTGGGGTCCCTGGTGGTTGCTAGGATATGTTCTATTGTAGCTAGTTGGTTGCTAAGGAAACACTGCTGGTGGCAAAGGTGCTAAGTGGTTTCTCTCATAATCAGCTGGTGATAAGGGTGCTGCACTATGATCCCAGGTGGTTGCTAGATGGTCGGTAGTAGGTTGCCAAGGAAATAAGCGCTGGCTGCTAGGTTTTACTTGCGCTCCCCCCAGTTACCTGTGAAATCAGAGGGATGATGGTTTTTCCAGCATGACCTCCGATAACGGGCACGTTGACACGAGCCGGATCGAGACCCTGCAGACAAAACACAGATGATCAGCAATAACGTTAAAAACAAATCCTACACAGCAATATAAAATCCAGCAGTGTAAAAGATCAGATTTAAAAACCACACCTAAAGGACAAAAAACACAGGACTGTAATATGAACAAAGATCTGAATAGCAAGTAAGTGTGTGAGAGAGAGAGAGAGAGAGAGAGAGAGTGCGTGCTACAGTTTGTGAATGTGAGAAAGGAGCTCGTTAATGGAGACAGTGTCCAGGTTGGTGTGTGGTGCTTCTCATCACTTTGAGACGTGACTGACTTTGAGCTCAGCGACGAAGGTGTTTGCTCTGACGATGTCCAGCGTGGTGACTCCGAACACTCTGTTTGGGTTGAAAACACCGTGCTTCTTCAGCACCTCTGCAGTGATGGGGATGGTGGAGTTCACCTGAAAAATAACACACCTCTGTTTAACACCTCTACAGCAACAGGAAGTAGACAGACAGACACACACACACACACACTTCAGTGTAACTATACTTACCCACATAGACTTAGCTAGCGAGCTGTGTAGCCATGTTTTACACGGCCAGTTCTCAAAACACGGCCATAAATCCCCAAACATGGCCTATAAATTTTATACTAATCCGTGCCAACCAAAATTTTGTGAAGTAATTTTGTGCATTTTCGTCGATGGCCAGAAGTTTCCCGGGGTGTGCCTGGTGCATGTGCTTTCCATATATGGATGTAAAATTGAGAAAATCAAATTTATCACCAAAAATTTAGCGTTCTTATTGGTCAGACTTCAAAACGAGGCTTGAATGGAAGCAAAATACTACGAGTTTTGAGAGCTTCGCTGGTGAAGCTCAGCAGGTTTAGAATGAGTAGCTCATATATTTAGATAAATATCTTCCTGAGTTTATCATATAAGCATGATAAACATACTGACAGAAACTTTACACTTTCCTGTGTGCCCAATGCCAAATATAGTTTTTAAGTGACCCAAATTAGATGAAACATAAAACTTGTCCCCTTCCTCAGTCACACCATACTCCGCACGCTCAGAGCCCACTTATGCATTCATAAAAGACTGTTCCCATGGTAACGGCATGATCACTTTCACTCTTTCAGTTTCAATTGGTTTCTCTTTCACCAAGATTAAATTACCTTAAATAGTACTTTCATAAACTACCATTATTGAATTTGTATTGTTTACAGTATTTACATTTCAAGTAACTACAGGAAAATGTATTTTCATTTGTAACTTAATTTCACTTATTTTTAACTCCTGTTTATTGCACTTTTTAACAGAATCAAAATGATTCCTAACATTGTGATGTAATGTTTGCATTATGTATATTTTGTAAAATCAAAACTTGTTAAAGGTATCTATTATTTTTCACTTAACAGAGCAGAACTAACTAGTTAGTTCTGTTTCATAATATTAATCTTCAGAGTTGGCGGAATCTCGTTTGTTATCTTTGTGGTTTATAGTAAAGATATATTCTGCGTAATACGACTCAATTGCAGCAATTTGTATTTTGTTTTTTGTCTCAAGTGTACTAGAAATTATAATTTAAGGTTTCTGCTTTTATTACAGGAATTTATAGATTTTATTGATAATTACAGTGACTTGTAAAGTTCTGGTTAATTAATATAAACTTAAAAACTGTTATAACATTTTATTAAGTTAGTAAATAAAATGTATGTTAAATGCCTAATTAAATATTCACACTTTAAATTAATGCTTTCATTTCTTTTTAAGGCTCAACTGCAGCTCCAGAAGTCACCAGATTGCACCAAAAAAGATGAAATTTTTAAAGTTACACCCCCTACTTTCAGAAAAACCCTCCCAACCCTGGCTAAACCCCTACTTCCCCAACATACTCCAACTCTGTCGACATGATCTTTCTCCATCATTCAGTGTTCATTCCTGCTGGCTCGGGCCTTGCATTTCCTGCACTGGGCTGTTTACGCCCCCAGTTGGAGAAATCACTGCAGCAGCAGGTAAGAGGACTAACTAAGTGCCAGGATAAATAAATATAAAAGCTCCTCACAGGATTAGCGATGATGCAGATCATAGCCTCGGGGCAGCTACGGGCACACGCATCAACCAGAGTGGCCACGATGGTGGCGTTCGTGTTAAACAGATCATCACGTGTCATCCCTGTGAAACACACACACACACACACACACACACACACACACACACACACACACACACTTAACAGAGCAGAACTAACTTAAAGTAACACAGTGTAAATTCAGGTGTACAGAGCACTGTTTATGCACAGAACTGCAAAACACAAACAGGAAGGAGGGAAAAAAACAAAAACATGAAAAGGAATACAGACATTAAATAAGAGGAGAAAGAAGAAATGGAAAGAACAGGTTTAGAACACTTGAAATTTAGCATTTGAAGTGACAATGAAATCAAAAATGCTTGATTAGTTGGTTGTCATAGAAACAAGCCACTGGCTCACAAGCAGTGCCTTTGGTATTACACCAGTATAATTAACCATTCAAACTTAAACATAGCCACGTAAAGAAAAAAAAAAGAATTTTTGAAACTTCATCTGGTCACTAACAAACCGTATCCAATTATATACTATAAAGCCTAAAAAACACTCAAATACAAAAAACACACACTGTCGACAGTGCAGTGTGTACACATTCCAAACATAGTTAGCTTGCTATATAACCAAAGTGTGTATAGTATCGTAAATTTATTTATTTAGCACGAGTGGATCTTCAGCAGAATTGGCAGTAATGGAAACAAGTCCAGCTTCACAACAACCACCCTGACTTGCTGATTTAAATGAAAATACATCAACACACAGAAGTCCATCAGGAGAATTTCAACTATAAAACACACACATACCGGGTTTACGGGGAACTCCGGCAGGAATAACCACCACTTCGCATCCTTTCAGAGACGCACTCAGCTGATCAGCTCCAATATAACCTACACACACAGAAAATAAACACCTCAGTCTATAATACATTTACACACACACACACAAAAACCCGACATTAAATTACTCTTTGTGGTGAATTTTAACAAAACCTTCAAGTTCATAAACTCAGGAGGAGTGAGAATTCTGAGTGCTGAATGAACAAATCAGAATGTTTCTCGTACCTGTGACCTTGGCTCTGGTCTCAATGTGGCTGAGGTCTGCAGCGACTCCGGGCGTGTGAGCGATATCGTACAGACAGAGCTCGCTCACCAGGGGACTGTTCTTCAGCAGCAGGGACAGCGGCTGTCCGATTCCGCCGGACGCTCCCAACACCGCCACCTTCGCATTATTCTACAGATAGAACAAGATCGCCTTCACTCAAACAGCAATTACAGTGGAAGATATTATACTGCATCTGTTTTGAACTCCTCTCTTTCAGTGCACAGCAAACAGAAACCTCAGTGTTGTATTTTTGGGCTTTAACCTTTTGACCTTTAGAGCCTGAGCACATGCCTGCAAGTCGGATTAACCCCTGAACGGGACCAGGGTGAGATCAGATCAGATCAGATCATCCAGTCTGGATTGTTCATGAAAACGGTTGTGAAATTCTCTCTGATAAACATATGCAGCAAGTTATATCTAGAAAAATGTTAAGCAACACAATTTTCCTAAACAAATAAACCTTTGCACCATATTCTGGATGTTATGTGGAACTTCCTGTCTTAGAACGAACTCTCCAAAATGTACTTTTTATTGGGTTATAATTCACACGTAGGTTTATTAATTTCTGCTTGTTGCAATCTCCTGTGTGAAGTTTATTTCGATATAAAAATCAGAGAGATAAAGACGCGGGTTTAATCTTTCAGATCTGTGACAGACACAGTTGAGCTAAGCTAGCATCGCATGCTAACGGCCCGACTTTACAGCGAACAGCTAAGTCTGTCAGAGTGGTGTTTATTAGCTTTCAGCTTATAAAACTCCTCCATGTGAGCTGGATCAGAACTAAATCCTCAGGTTTCCCCCGCCAGCGCTGTTACTGCAGAGACCGTTAGCCACACAGCTAACTTTCACCACCAGCGCGCGCGCCTCGCCTCTTCCTCACGGCTTTAATTTCATTTTATAGATTTATATTTTACCTGAGAAGTTGTGGATAAACAGCGGGTGAGGCTGGCGCATGGTCTGGCGATTCGTGAAAACATAGCTGCGGTGCTCTTCCGGTGCGGGTTTATATCAGAGTGAAGTGGATCCTCGAAGCCGCTCCTCACGCGCTGTGACTCCAACGTCCTCCAGCCGGGTCGGGAACGAAACCGTGGCGCAACCTAACCCAGAGCCCCAGGAACAGCTGGAAACTCGGCATCTGATTGGTCTACACAGACGTGTCAATCATAATTTCAGCGAGAAGTCGCTGATGATTGGGTTAACGTTTGTCCAAGTGATACCCGATTGGCCACTGCGATACCTCATAATGCCTTCATTTAATTCTCCGGAAAATCTTCAGAAGATGGGAGAAGAATTAATTAATTAATGTTGAAAACTGAAAGACACTTTACTTCCCTAATGTCTTAAAGAAGGTAAGTTGTTTGACAGAAGTTCGTGTCTATTTATTTAAAAATGTTTTCGCATCACACTTCATATCACTCAGCAAATGTAATTTACACATCTGTTATTAAAAAAAAAAAATCCAAAAAGAAAACAAGATAATTCCTCCCCTGCTGGTTTTCACTCATTCAGCCGAATCACTCAGTGAGTTCAGCTGGAGTTCAACTCAACCTCTTCATTCATATGATCAGAGACCGGGGAGCGTACAGTAAAAATATAAAGAGAGAAGGCACATCTGTCATCATCGTGACAACAAAATAACAATAATATCACTGCTCTAATTCCTATATTGCAAAAATATTTTAAGAGCTTGCTGATTCCGAGTAGTCATTAAAATGTGCCAAGTTTTGAAACAACTTTCTTCGAAAATCCTATGACCTATAATTTCATACACAATCTCGACTTGAAAGTAGAACAAAATCGGACATAATAATCTTTTTATTTGCCACACAACTCTTCCACACTTTTGAAATGTGCCGTCCAATCGCTGTCTGACTTCCATCCAACCAGTGGTCGAATACTGGTTAACGCCCTATTAAATATATAGTGCACTCCATAGTGCGCAAAAGCGTCGTGAGTTTAGTCGCTGTACAGTGCGCTGATGTAGGGAGGCAGGAGCTGATTTGGGATTCGCCCGATATTTCGAAAGCCATTTCATGAAACTCCACCTTTCTCTCGCTGCGGCTTCTCCTCACTGACCAATCAGCTGTCACTATTCGCGACGGCTCAGCCAATAGTAAGACGCGTTAGACTGGCTGCTCGCGCTGTATTTCCGGGGCTGCTTGAGGAATGTAAACTATTCAACATGGAGACAGCAGTTGATAAGCTGGAGGCGATGGTAAGCGCTGCGGTTGGGTTTAACATTTTCCCCCTATTTTCAACCGAACTCTTTAACAAGATATTCCGATATAAACCAGCGACGTGATCTTATCGTTCAATGTCATTTATGTTTAACGTATCTCTATAGACACACACACACACACACCCCGGCGCGCGCACACACACACACACACAAACCCCGGCATACACACACACACACACACCGGCACACACACAAACCCCGGCATACACACACACACACACACCCCGGCCGACACACACACACCCCGGCCGGCACACACACACCCCGGCCGGCACACACACACCCCGGCCGGCACACACACACCACACACACCCCGGCCGGCACACACACACCACACACACCCCGGCCGGCACACACACACCACACACACACCCCGGCCGGCACACACACACACACCCCGGCCGGCACACACACACACACCCCGGCCGGCACACACACACACACCCCGGCCGGCACACACACACACACACACCACACACACACCCCGGCCGGCACACACACCACACACACACCCCGGCCGGCGCACACACACCACACACACACCCCGGCCGGCGCACACACACCACACACACACCCCGGCCGGCGCACACACACCACACACACACACCCCGGCCGGCGCACACACACCACACACACACACCCCGGCCGGCGCACACACACCACACACACACCCCGGCCGGCGCACACACACCACACACACACCCCGGCCGGCGCACACACACCACACACACACCCCGGCCGGCGCACACACACCACACACACACCCCGGCCGGCGCACACACACCACACACACACCCCGGCCGGCGCACACACACCACACACACACCCCGGCCGGCGCACACACACCACACACACACCCCGGCCGGCGCACACACACCACACACACACCCCGGCCGGCGCACACACACCACACACACACCCCGGCCGGCGCACACACACCACACACACACACCCCGGCCGGCGCACACACACCACACACACACACCCCGGCCGGCGCACACACACCACACACACACACCCCGGCCGGCGCACACACACCACACACACACACCCCGGCCGGCGCACACACACCACACACACACACCCCGGCCGGCGCACACACACCACACACACACACCCCGGCCGGCGCACACACACCACACACACACACCCCGGCCGGCGCACACACACCACACACACACACCCCGGCCGGCGCACACACACCACACACACACACCCCGGCCGGCGCACACACACCACACACACACACCCCGGCCGGCGCACACACACCACACACACACACCCCGGCCGGCGCACACACACCACACACACACACCCCGGCCGGCGCACACACACCACACACACACACCCCGGCCGGCGCACACACACCACACACACACACCCCGGCCGGCGCACACACACCACACACACACACCCCGGCCGGCGCACACACACCACACACACACACCCCGGCCGGCGCACACACACCACACACACACACCCCGGCCGGCGCACACACACCACACACACACACCCCGGC
Source organism: Neoarius graeffei (assembly GCF_027579695.1). Lineage (NCBI taxonomy): Eukaryota > Metazoa > Chordata > Actinopteri > Siluriformes > Ariidae > Neoarius > Neoarius graeffei. The sequence continues at coordinate 777,593 of NC_083593.1, forward strand.
CGGCGCACACACACCACACACACACACCCCGGCCGGCGCACACACACCACACACACACACCCCGGCCGGCGCACACACACCACACACACACACCCCGGCCGGCGCACACACACCACACACACACACCCCGGCCGGCGCACACACACCACACACACACACCCCGGCCGGCGCACACACACCACACACACACACCCCGGCCGGCGCACACACACCACACACACACACCCCGGCCGGCGCACACACACCACACACACACACCCCGGCCGGCGCACACACACCACACACACACACCCCGGCCGGCGCACACACACCACACACACACACCCCGGCCGGCGCACACACACCACACACACACACCCCGGCCGGCGCACACACACCACACACACACACCCCGGCCGGCGCACACACACCACACACACACACCCCGGCCGGCGCACACACACCACACACACACACCCCGGCCGGCGCACACACACCACACACACACACCCCGGCCGGCGCACACACACCACACACACACACCCCGGCCGGCGCACACACACCACACACACACACCCCGGCCGGCGCACACACACCACACACACACACCCCGGCCGGCGCACACACACCACACACACACACCCCGGCCGGCGCACACACACCACACACACACACACCCCGGCCGGCGCACACACACCACACACACACACCCCGGCCGGCGCACACACACCACACACACACACCCCGGCCGGCGCACACACACCACACACACACACCCCGGCCGGCGCACACACACCACACACACACACCCCGGCCGGCGCACACACACCACACACACACACCCCGGCCGGCGCACACACACCACACACACACACCCCGGCCGGCGCACACACACCACACACACACACCCCGGCCGGCGCACACACACCACACACACACACCCCGGCCGGCGCACACACACCACACACACACACCCCGGCCGGCGCACACACACCACACACACACACCCCGGCCGGCGCACACACACCACACACACACACCCCGGCCGGCGCACACACACCACACACACACACCCCGGCCGGCGCACACACACCACACACACACACCCCGGCCGGCGCACACACACCACACACACACACCCCGGCCGGCGCACACACACCACACACACACACCCCGGCCGGCGCACACACACCACACACACACACCCCGGCCGGCGCACACACACCACACACACACACCCCGGCCGGCGCACACACACCACACACACACACCCCGGCCGGCGCACACACACCACACACACACACCCCGGCCGGCGCACACACACCACACACACACACCCCGGCCGGCGCACACACACCACACACACACACCCCGGCCGGCGCACACACACCACACACACACACCCCGGCCGGCGCACACACACCACACACACACACCCCGGCCGGCGCACACACACCACACACACACACCCCGGCCGGCGCACACACACCACACACACACACCCCGGCCGGCGCACACACACCACACACACACACCCCGGCCGGCGCACACACACCACACACACACACCCCGGCCGGCGCACACACACCACACACACACACCCCGGCCGGCGCACACACACCACACACACACACACCCGGCCGGCGCACACACACCACACACACACACACCCCGGCCGGCGCACACACACCACACACACACACACCCCGGCCGGCGCACACACACCACACACACACACCCCGGCCGGCGCACACACACCACACACACACACACCCCGGCCGGCGCACACACACCACACACACACACCCCGGCCGGCGCACACACACCACACACACACACACCCCGGCCGGCGCACACACACCACACACACACACCCCGGCCGGCGCACACACACCACACACACACACCCCGGCCGGCGCACACACACCACACACACACACCCCGGCCGGCGCACACACACCACACACACACACCCCGGCCGGCGCACACACACCACACACACACACCCCGGCCGGCGCACACACACCACACACACACACCCCGGCCGGCGCACACACACCACACACACACACCCCGGCCGGCGCACACACACCACACACACACACCCCGGCCGGCGCACACACACCACACACACACACCCCGGCCGGCGCACACACACCACACACACACACCCCGGCCGGCGCACACACACCACACACACACACCCCGGCCGGCGCACACACACCACACACACACACCCCGGCCGGCGCACACACACCACACACACACACCCCGGCCGGCGCACACACACCACACACACACACCCCGGCCGGCGCACACACACCACACACACACACCCCGGCCGGCGCACACACACCACACACACACACCCCGGCCGGCGCACACACACCACACACACACACCCCGGCCGGCGCACACACACCACACACACACACCCCGGCCGGCGCACACACACCACACACACACACCCCGGCCGGCGCACACACACCACACACACACACCCCGGCCGGCGCACACACACCACACACACACACCCCGGCCGGCGCACACACACCACACACACACACCCCGGCCGGCGCACACACACCACACACACACACCCCGGCCGGCGCACACACACCACACACACACACCCCGGCCGGCGCACACACACCACACACACACACCCCGGCCGGCGCACACACACCACACACACACACCCCGGCCGGCGCACACACACCACACACACACACCCCGGCCGGCGCACACACACCACACACACACACCCCGGCCGGCGCACACACACCACACACACACACCCCGGCCGGCGCACACACACCACACACACACACCCCGGCCGGCGCACACACACCACACACACACACCCCGGCCGGCGCACACACACCCCGGCCGGCGCACACACACCCGACGGTGAATTTTGTGCGCCTCCTCAGTTTGTGGCTGGCAAACCGCGCGCGCTTTGAGGCGACAAAATCACCACAAACAGCGATCAGACTCTGATTTTTGAGCAACACATTTTCTAACACTTTCATCGAACCAGTTCTCTCACTGAATGCTGTTGTAGTGAGTAAAAGGTGAAAACTGTGGCTCACAGACAAGAAAAGGACAACTAGTATGAGGGTATATGAGGAGGGTATCTGATGAGGGTATATGAGAGTATATGTGATGGGTATATGAGGAGAGTGTATGAGAGTATATGAGGGTGTATGAGGTGGGTATATGATGAGGGTATATGAGAGTGTATGAGGTGGGTATATGATGAGGGTATATGAGAGTGTATGAGGTGGGTCTATGATGAGGGTATATGAGAGTGTATGAGGTGGGTATATGATGAGGGTATATGATGAGGGTGTATGAGGTGGGTATATGATGAGGGTATATGAGGTGGGTATATGATGAGGGTATATGATGAGGGTATATGAGAGTGTATGAGGTGGGTATATGATGAGGGTATATGAGGGTGTATGAGGTGGGTATATGATGAGGGTATATGAGGGTGTATGAGGTGGGTATATGATGAGGGTATATGAGAGTGTATGAGGTGGGTATATGATGAGGGTATATGAGAGTGTATGAGGTGGGTATATGATGAGGGTATTTGAGAGTGTATGAGGTGGGTATATGATGAGGGTGTATGAGGTGGGTATATGCTGAGGGTATATGAGAGTGTATGAGGTGGGTATATGATGAGGGTATATGAGGTGGGTATATGATGAGGGTATTTGAGAGTGTATGAGGTGGGTATATGATGAGGGTGTATGAGGTGGGTATATGATGAGGGTATATGATGAGGGTGTATGAGGTGGGTATATGATGAGGGTATTTGAGAGTGTATGAGGTGGGTATATGATGAGGGTGTATGAGGTGGGTATATGATGAGGGTATTTGAGAGTGTATGAGGTGGGTATATGATGAGGGTGTATGAGGTGGGTATATGATGAGGGTATTTGAGAGTGTATGAGGTGGGTATATGATGAGGGTATATGAGGTGGGTATATGATGAGGGTATTTGAGAGTGTATGAGGTGGGTATATGATGAGGGTATATGATGAGGGTGTATGAGGTGGGTATATGATGAGGGTATTTGAGAGTGTATGAGGTGGGTATATGATGAGGGTGTATGAGGTGGGTATATGATGAGGGTATATGAGAGTGTATGAGGTGGGTCTATGATGAGGGTATATGAGGGTGTATGAGGTGGGTATATGATGAGGGTATATGAGGGTGTATGAGGTGGGTATATGATGAGGGTATATGAGAGTGTATGATGAGGGTATATAAGGGTGTATGAGGTGGGTATATGATGAGGGTGTATGAGGTGGGTATATGATGAGGGTGTATGATGAGGGTATATGATGAGGGTATATGATGAGGGTATATGATGAGGTGGGTATATGATGAGGGTATATGATGAGGGTGTATGAGGTGGGTGTATGATGAGGGTATATAAGGGTGTATGAGGTGGGTCTATGATGAGGGTGCATGAGGTGGGTATATGATGAGGGTGCATGAGGTGGGTATATGATGAGGGTGCATGATGTGGGTATATGATGAGGGTGTATGAGGTGGGTATATGATGAGGGTGTATGAGGTGGGTATATGATGAGGTGGGTATATGATGAGGGTATATGATGAGGGTGTATGAGGTGGGTATATGATGAGGGTATATGAGGGTGTATGAGGTGGGTATATGATGAGGGTATATGAGGGTGTATGAGGTGGGTATATGAGGGTGTATGAGGTGGGTATATGATGAGGGTATATGAGAGTGTATGATGAGGGTGTATGAGGTGGGTATATGATGAGGGTGTATGAAGGTGTATGAGGTGGGTATATGATGAGGGTGTATGAGGTGGGTATATGATGAGGGTGTATGAGGTGGGTATATGATGAGGGTGTATGAGGTGGGTATATGATGAGGGTGCATGAGGTGGGTATATGATGAGGGTGCATGATGTGGGTATATGATGAGGGTGTATGAAGTGGGTATATGATGAGGGTATATGATGAGGGTGTATGAGGTGGGTATATGATGAGGGTGTATGAGGTGGGTATATGATGAGGGTGTATGAGGTGGGTATATGATGAGGGTATATGAGGGTGTATGAGGTGGGTATATGATGAGGGTATATGAGGGTGTATGATGAGGGTGTATGAGGTGGGTATATGATGAGGGTATATGAGGGTGTATGAGGTGGGTATATGATGAGGGTATATGAGGGTGTATGAGGTGGGTATATGATGAGGGTATATGAGGGTGTATGAGGTGGGTATATGATGAGGGTATATGAGGGTGTATGAGGTGGGTATATGATGAGGGTATTTGAGAGTGTATGAGGTGGGCATATGATGAGGGTATATGATGAGGGTATATGAGAGTGTATGAGGTGGGTATATGATGAGGGTATATGATGAGGGTGTATGAGGTGGGTATATGATGAGGGTGTATGAGGTGGGTATATGATGAGGGTGTATGAGGTGGGTATATGATGAGGGTGTATGACGTGGGTATATGATGAGGGTGTATGAGGTGGGTATATGATGAGTGTGCATGAGGTGGGTATATGATGAGGGTGCATGAGGTGGGTATATGATGAGGGTGCATGAGGTGGGTATATGATGAGGGTGCATGAGGTGGGTATATGATGAGGGTGCATGAGGTGGGTATATGATGAGGGTGCATGAGGTGGGTATATGATGAGGGTGCATGATGTGGGTATATGATGAGGGTGCATGATGTGGGTATATGATGAGGGTGTATGAGGGTGTATGAGGTGGGTATATGATGAGGGTATATGAGAGTGTATGATGAGGGTGTATGAGGTGGGTATATGATGAGGGTATATGAGGGTGTATGAGGTGGGTATATGATGAGGGTATATGAGGGTGTATGAGGTGGGTATATGATGAGGGTATATGATGAGGGTGTATGAGGTGGGTATATGATGAGGGTGTATGAGGTGGGCATATGATGAGGGTATATGAGAGTGTATGAGGTGGGTATATGATGAGGGTGTATGAGGTGGGTATATGATGAGGGTGTATGAGGTGGGTATATGATGAGGGTATATGAGGGTGTATGAGGTGGGTATATGATGAGGGTATATGATGAGGGTGTATGAGGTGGGTATATGATGAGGGTGCATGATGTGGGTATATGATGAGGGTGTATGAGGTGGGTATATGATGAGGGTATATGATGAGGGTGTATGAGGTGGTTCTATGATGAGGGTGCATGAGGTGGGTCTATGATGAGGGTGCATGAGGTGGGTCTATGATGAGGGTGCATGATGTGGGTATATGATGAGGGTGTATGAGGTGGGTATATGATGAGGGTATATGATGAGGGTGTATGAGGTGGGTATATGATGAGGGTATATGATGAGGTGGGTATATGATGAGGGTATATGATGAGGGTGTATGAGGTGGGTATATGATGAGGGTATATGAGGGTGTATGAGGTGGGTATATGATGAGGGTATATGAGGGTGTATGAGGTGGGTATATGATGAGGGTGTATGAGGTGGGTATATGATGAGGGTGTATGAGGTGGGTATATGATGAGGGTGTATGAAGGTGTATGAGGTGGGTATATGATGAGGGTGTATGAGGTGGGTATATGATGAGGGTGTATGAGGTGGGTATATGATGAGGGTGTATGAAGGTGTATGAGGTGGGTATATGATGAGGGTGTATGACGTGGGTATATGATGAGGGTGTATGAGGTGGGTATATGATGAGGGTGCATGAGGTGGGTATATGATGAGGGTGTATGACGTGGGTATATGATGAGTGTGCATGAGGTGGGTATATGATGAGGGTGCATGAGGTGGGTATATGATGAGGGTGCATGAGGTGGGTATATGATGAGGGTGCATGAGGTGGGTATATGATGAGGGTGCATGAGGTGGGTATATGATGAGGGTGCATGAGGTGGGTATATGATGAGGGTGCATGAGGTGGGTATATGATGAGGGTGCATGATGTGGGTATATGATGAGGGTGTATGAGGTGGGTATATGATGAGGGTATATGATGAGGGTGTATGAGGTGGGTCTATGATGAGGGTGCATGAGGTGGGTATATGATGAGGGTGCATGATGAGGGTATATGATGAGGGTGTATGAGGTGGGTCTATGATGAGGGTGCATGAGGTGGGTATATGATGAGGGTGCATGATGTGGGTATATGATGAGGGTGTATGAGGTGGGTATATGATGAGGGTATATGATGAGGGTGTATGAGGTGGGTATATGATGAGGGTATATGATGAGGTGGGTATATGATGAGGGTATATGATGAGGGTGTATGAGGTGGGTATATGATGAGGGTATATGAGGGTGTATGAGGTGGGTATATGATGAGGGTATATGAGGGTGTATGAGGTGGGTATATGATGAGGGTGTATGAGGTGGGTATATGATGAGGGTGTATGAGGTGGGTATATGATGAGGGTGTATGAGGTGGGTATATGATGAGGGTGTATGAGGTGGGTATATGATGAGGGTATATGATGAGGGTGTATGAGGTGGGTATATGATGAGGGTATATGAGGGTGTATGAGGTGGGTATATGATGAGGGTATATGAGGGTGTATGAGGTGGGTATATGATGAGGGTGTATGAGGTGGGTATATGATGAGGGTGTATGAGGTGGGTATATGATGAGGGTGTATGAGGTGGGTATATGATGAGGGTGTATGAAGGTGTATGAGGTGGGTATATGATGAGGGTGTATGAGGTGGGTATATGATGAGGGTGTATGAGGTGGGTATATGATGAGGGTGTATGAGGTGGGTATATGATGAGGGTGTATGAGGTGGGTATATGATGAGGGTGCATGATGTGGGTATATGATGAGGGTGCATGATGTGGGTATATGATGAGGGTGTATGAAGTGGGTATATGATGAGGGTGTATGAGGTGGGTATATGATGAGGGTATATGAGGGTGTATGAGGTGGGTATATGATGAGGGTATATGAGAGTGTATGATGAGGGTGTATGAGGTGGGTATATGATGAGGGTATATGAGGGTGTATGAGGTGGGTATATGATGAGGGTATATGAGGGTGTATGAGGTGGGTATATGATGAGGGTATATGATGAGGGTGTATGAGGTGGGTATATGATGAGGGTGTATGAGGTGGGCATATGATGAGGGTATATGAGAGTGTATGAGGTGGGTATATGATGAGGGTGTATGAGGTGGGTATATGATGAGGGTGTATGAGGTGGGTATATGATGAGGGTATATGAGGGTGTATGAGGTGGGTATATGATGAGGGTATATGATGAGGGTATATGAGAGTGTATATGATGAGGGTGTATGAGGTGGGTATATGATGAGGGTGTATGAGGTGGGTATATGATGAGGGTATATGAGAGTGTATGAGGTGGGTATATGATGAGGGTGTATGAGGTGGGTATATGATGAGGGTATATGATGAGGTGGGTATATGATGAGGGTATATGATGAGGGTGTATGAGGTGGGTGTATGAGGTGGGTGTATGAGGTGGGTGTATGATGAGGGTGTATGATGAGGGTGTATGATGAGGGTCTATGAGAGTGTATGATGAGGGTGTATGAGGTGGGTATATGATGAGGGTATATGAGGGTGTATGAGGTGGGTATATGATGAGGGTATATGAGGGTGTATGAGGTGGGTGTATGATGAGGGTGTATGATGAGGGTATATGAGGTGGGTATATGATGAGGGTATATGAGGGTGTATGAGGTGGGTATATGATGAGGGTATATGATGAGGGTATATGAGAGTGTATATGATGAGGGTGTATGAGGTGGGTATATGATGAGGGTGTATGAGGTGGGTATATGATGAGGGTATATGAGGGTGTATGAGGTGGGTATATGATGAGGGTATATGATGAGGGTATATGAGAGTGTATATGATGAGGGTGTATGAGGTGGGTATATGATGAGGGTGTATGAGGTGGGTATATGATGAGGGTATATGAGAGTGTATGAGGTGGGTATATGATGAGGGTGTATGAGGTGGGTATATGATGAGGGTATTTGATGAGGGTGTATCAGGTGGGTATATGATGAGGGTGTATGAGGTGGGTATATGATGAGGGTGTATGAAGGTGTATGAGGTGGGTATATGATGAGGGTGTATGACGTGGGTATATGATGAGGGTGTATGAGGTGGGTATATGATGAGTGTGCATGAGGTGGGTATATGATGAGGGTGCATGAGGTGGGTATATGATGAGGGTGCATGATGTGGGTATATGATGAGGGTGCATGAGGTGGGTATATGATGAGGGTGCATGATGTGGGTATATGATGAGGGTGCATGATGTGGGTATATGATGAGGGTGTATGAGGTGGGTATATGATGAGGGTATATGATGAGGGTGTATGAGGTGGGTATATGATGAGGGTGCATGATGTGGGTATATGATGAGGGTGTATGAGGTGGGTATATGATGAGGGTATATGATGAGGGTGTATGAGGTGGGTCTATGATGAGGGTGCATGAGGTGGGTCTATGATGAGGGTGCATGAGGTGGGTATATGATGAGGGTGCATGATGAGGGTATATGATGAGGGTGTATGAGGTGGGTATATGATGAGGGTATATGATGAGGTGGGTATATGATGAGGGTGTATGAGGTGGGTATATGATGAGGGTATATGAGGGTGTATGAGGTGGGTATATGATGAGGGTATATGAGGGTGTATGAGGTGGGTATATGATGAGGGTGTATGAGGTGGGTATATGATGAGGGTGTATGAGGTGGGTATATGATGAAGGTGTATGAGGTGGGTATATGATGAGGGTGTATGAGGTGGGTATATGATGAGGGTGTATGAGGTGGGTATATGATGAGGGTGTATGAGGTGGGTATATGATGAGGGTGCATGATGTGGGTATATGATGAGGGTGCATGATGTGGGTATATGATGAGGGTGCATGATGTGGGTATATGATGAGGGTGCATGAGGTGGGTATATGATGAGGGTATATGATGAGGGTGTATGAGGTGGGTATATGATGAGGGTGTATGAGGTGGGTATATGATGAGGGTGTATGAGGTGGGTATATGATGAGGGTATATGAGGGTGTATGAGGTGGGTATATGATGAGGGTATATGATGAGGGTGTATGAGGTGGGTATATGATGAGGGTGTATGAGGTGGGCATATGATGAGGGTATATGAGAGTGTATGAGGTGGGTATATGATGAGGGTGTATGAGGTGGGTATATGATGAGGGTGTATGAGGTGGGTATATGATGAGGGTATATGATGAGGGTATATGAGAGTGTATATGATGAGGGTGTATGAGGTGGGTATATGATGAGGGTGTATGAGGTGGGTATATCATGAGGGTATATGAGAGTGTATGAGGTGGGTATATGATGAGGGTGTATGAGGTGGGTATATGATGAGGGTATATGATGAGGTGGGTATATGATGAGGGTATTTGATGAGGGTGTATGAGGTGGGTATATGATGAGGGTGTATGAGGTGGGTATATGATGAGGGTATATGAGAGTGTATGAGGTGGGTATATGATGAGGGTGTATGAGGTGGGTATATGATGAGGGTATATGATGAGGTGGGTGTATGAGGTGGGTATTTGATGAGGGTGTATGAGGTGGGTATATGATGAGGGTGTATGAGGTGGGTATATGATGAGGGTATATGAGAGTGTATGAGGTGGGTATATGATGAGGGTATATGAGGGTGTATGAGGTGGGTATATGATGAGGGTATATGATGAGGGTGTATGAGGTGGGTATATGATGAGGGTATATGATGAGGGTGTATGAGGTGGGTATATGATGAGGGTATATGAGGGTGTATGAGGTGGGTATATGATGAGGGTATATGAGGGTGTATGAGGTGGGTATATGATGAGGGTGTATGAGGTGGGTATATGATGAGGGTATATGATGAGGGTGTATGAGGTGGGTATATGATGAGGGTATATGAGAGTGTATGAGGTGGGTCTATGATGAGGGTATATGAGGGTGTATGAGGTGGGTATATGATGAGGGTATATGATGAGGGTGTATGAGGTGGGTATATGATGAGGGTATATGAGAGTGTATGAGGTGGGTATATGATGAGGGTATATGAGAGTGTATGAGGTGGGTCTATGATGAGGGTATATGAGGGTGTATGAGGTGGGTATATGATGAGGGTGTATGAGGTGGGTATATGATGAGGGTATATGATGAGGGTATATGAGGAGTGTATTTAATGCGCGCTCGCGAGGAGGCCGTGCCCGGGAATGTGCGCTCACTTGCCTACAGAGGTGCGTGTACACACAAACTCCACATCCGTGACCTTTGAGGTCTCAGAGTTTCAGAATATTAAATGACACTTTTTCATTACAGTCTTCGTGAAAACACACACACACACACACACACACACACACACACAGGCGCTGTAAAGGGGCGATCATGCAGGAGGTCTCGCTTTAATGCACACAGTAGTGGAGAGGAGTGCAGGTTTTTTTTCCCCCAGGATTTGCAGCCACACGTGTGTCACTGAAACACTGAGCTCACTCTGTGTGTGTGTGTGTGTGTGTGTGTGTGTGTGTGTGTGTGTGTGTGTGTGTTGGAACTGACTGCAGTTTTACACTCTGTGTCTGTACAGTTGTCTGAACAGGACAGACAAAACCTTGTGTGTTAAACTTTGTTTTGGGAGAATTAAAAATCAATTCTGTTCTACTTTTCTGGATCGTGTTCATTTATAGATTGCAGTGATGGAAGTGTGAATATGTAAATAAATCAGCGGTGAGGTCAGGATTCAGGCTGCACTGATCTGAGACTGGGCTTCAGTCCTGTCGTGAAGGGGAATGAGGAGAGAGAGAGAGAGAGAGAGATATTCATGGAGTCATTTCTGGTTAAATGAGAGTGTGAGACGCGGAGTGAGCGCAATTCGTTTTCTCAAGGAGGTTCACTGGACTTGATGAAGTGACTGAATGGCCTCTGTGAGGGTTCGGGTTCTTCCATCACCTTATTAACTCCAGTAAAGTTCTTTTGATAAGCAGTGGAATGTGCTGAAGCGGTGTTGAGACAGGGCCGTGGCGTGTGTGATGCAACTGTTTATTTGTCTTGCAGGTCTCTAACTCTAACATTCATCCTGCAGAAGGAGAACCAACATCTGTCCATCTGTTCATCCCTCCCTCTGTCCGTCCAGTGCCCCTTTTATGTTGTACTACTGGTGCCGTGGTTCTGAGAGCAGTGCAATGTTAAAAGGGCATTGGCCGGGTTTTTCTCTCCGAGATCTCAAACACACTCTTCCTCGTCCTCCCCGACACCGGTGCTGTTTACAGGGGCTCTGACGTCATTGCACTACTGTACCACACAGCGAGCAGTGCAATAGTATTGTCAAAGCATCTGTGCACAGCTGGAGCACATCTGTGTGTGTTCCTGATTCCTGAGACCCTATCAGTATTGTCTCTGCTGTGCGCTGTGTTCAGAGTAGTGCAATATTGCTTATAGGGTTTCAGGTTTTGGGTTAAACTCCATTTCAGTACGGACACTGGAGATTGATTTGATTTGATTGATTTTTTATTTTTAAGTGTTATTTTTTTAATTGAGTTTTAAAATTCAGTACACACTTTTTTTTTTTTTTGCTGGTTTTTAGATGCATTTGACTCATTGTGCCATATTATTGATTTAAACTTATTTATTCCATGGAGATAACTCTTATAATTGTTTCTTGTAGTATTTTAGAAAAATTATTTTATGTGGATGTTTTTATTTTATACAATATTTTCATATTTCAGATATATTAACTATTGATGAAATTATAAATAATTTAATATTGTTTAATAATGTAATTGCCTTTTATTAGGTCTATTTTATAACTTTTATTTAATTCTAAAGGAATTATCTGAAATATCTGCTCTTTAACCTTGTTTTGTTTTTATTTACTTATTTATTTGAGCTGTTACTTCTTTGCTGAAGTGCAGTTTTTAACTCAGAAATGAGGTTTTTTTTGTTGTTTTCTGAATATTTGTTGTTGATTTTATATTTTGTTTGATTTAAACCACACAGTGTTGTTGTTGTAGTTCCAGAAAGCCGAGGCGGACATCGAGTACGTGGAGAAGCGGCTGAAGTTCGATTTCATGTCGAGCGCTCGGCAGAACGGCACTGCTGAGGTTTGACACGTTCTCGCTTAATAATAATGATTTAAACATGTTTGCTCATGTTTTCATTAACTTTCTGGTGGGGAAATAAGCAAAAGCTATCTTAAAAAATAATATCATTAAATTATGGCAGACTGATCAAATGTAATGATTTTAATATAAAATATTTGAGTGTAAATTAGAGGTGGCACTGTTTATAGAGAGAACTGCAGAAATCCAGGCCATGAGTTATTTCATTTTTCTTTGCTGTTATCTCAAAACTTATTTCTCTCATTATCTCTGAAACATCACGCGGTAACCATGGTGATGTCCCGGTCCCTCAGGTGGGCTGGCAGTGAAACCGACCCCTCGTTCAGGATCACCACGGTGCCCGTGGCGGTAAAGTTGCGGCTTTCCAACTCTCCTTCTCTAGTGACGGACAGCAATTTGGAAATGATCTGGTGCTGACGACCGTACAGCTGTTTCCTCTTGCTTCAGTCACTAATTCCAGTAAACACGGATGAGCTGATGCATGATGAACAGCAGTTATGGTCAATCGCATGTTTCGGCATCATGAAAAAATAAGCTGTGATCTCAGGGGAGAAATACCGTGATTGTCAAGATCATGGCACAGAAAAATAGAACTAACTTGTGGCTCTTCTGGACTTCCATAAGTGACAGATATGATCTTAAGTGTGTGTGTTTTAGGGGAACCCCGTTCAGCTGCTGGAGAGTCTGGCAGCCCTTAAGGCTCGTCACGCTGCTCTGTGTGTTCAGATGGAGGAGATTGCCACGGAGCAGAAACGCTCGATGGATTCGATCAGATCTCACCTGAACACCACGGTGAAGCTGGTGGAGGAGCTGCAGAACACCACAGACATGCAGGTAACACAACACTAATGTCCACCTGACACGTGATTTTAAACCAGCAGGAGAATCTGAGTTTCTCACAGAAATAACAGCTGAGTGTAATGTTTCTGCTGCAGGTTCCTCCACTCACACAGGAAGAACAGGAAGCAAGAGATTCCCTCTGTACCTCAGTCCCAGCTCTGTCTATACAGGTCTCTCTCTCTCTCTCTCTCTCACACAGTCCTTGTGAGGACTTGCACTGGTATAACGATTACAGTGGATAATTAATGCTGTCCTGCACCTAAACCCTGGGTGTGAGGAAATCTTTCAGCTCTTTATTTTGCAGTTTTAGTAAATTACATTTTATTTTCTCAGATCATTCCACACTACATCCTCTGTGAGGATAAAACAGTCCTATGCACATTTCTATGTAAAATTACTGATCAATTAAACAATGTTTTTTCTTCTTCCATAGACGTCGTCTGAAACGCACGTGCAGCAGGAGTCTCCCTGTAAGTGTGGGGATTTAATCATTACAGCAGTTCGGAATATGAAGAAGTATAATAATATAAGTCATCAGAGGGAGTGTTGAACTCCACATCACTGCTAACTTGGACACACACCGTACACGTTAAACGCCACAAGTTTAAATTGATTACTGTGACCCCCAAATGGACATGACGATCTATGGCACCAGTGTGCGTACCGGACGGGAAAACATCTGGCTTTAATCGCTGAACCACACGAATCAGCGCGTCAAGAGAGTAAAAAGACTCTGATGTGGACATGCGCACACAATCCATCATCAATATTCTGATCTTTCTCATAATTTGTAAAATAAATGAATGACTTCCGCACTACATTTGGAGTGTGTTTGTCAGAACAGATACAGCATGTGTTTGTGTAAATTGTAGACCGTCAGGTGTTTGAGTTCACGAGGAACGTCTCTGTAACAGTAGGTGGTGCTGTGGCAAAGAGCGTGGAGTGAAAGGTTCGTTTGATTTGTGAAAATTAAACATGGACACATTTTTGTTGATCAGCACAGGAACAGAGCAGAGACGTGAAAGTCGTGGAGTTCGAAGCTGTTCCACAAAGTGTCCGAGGAAATGTCAAGCTCGGGGACCTCAACACCCTGTACACGCAGCTGGCCGAACACTTCTCCTCAGACAACAACAGGTGTGGCGCCGCACACACAAAATTGCCAAAAATAATAACCCTGCTGTTCAGAGAATCATTAATGTACCACTTGCTGTTTTAATGGAACACATTATACATATTTTCAAAATAAGTGTCTGTCTCTCACACACACTCGCTCTCTTTTCCCCCCTCCCTCAGGGCACCTCTGAGTTTGCAGAAGATGAAGAAATTGAACATGAGGGTGAGCGAGGCTGCGATTAAGACGCTGCAGCACCTCGGCCTCATCGAGCTGGACAGGAAAGGCTCCGTCTCTCTCTCCTCTTCACACTGAGGATAAAAACACCAAGCTGAACACATGCTCTGTACACTCCGACACTCGGGTCTGCTGAGTGCACACGCAGCTTTAGACTCGGCATTCTCCTCCAAACGACATTCATCACGTCATGCTCTGGGAGGAGCTTTGTTTTAGGAACTTAAATACAACGGTCTGATTAGTTTTGTGTCAATAAATCGTTCTCACATTTCAGATACACAGTATTTCTAATAGGGTAGTGGAGAGAGAGAGAGAGAGATCCCATAATTGTGCTCACCATCACCATTTCACCAGGCATAAACACTGAGCCAGGTGATAACACATCAGGTGAACAGGTAAACTACTTTAAAATACATCATTATAATATGATTAAACTGAAAAACAAAGCCAAATTGCACTATTTTTATACACAAAAAGCAATGTGAACAGAAATGTTTATTTCATCGTGTTACTGAACCTGTGTGTGTGTAAAATGTGTTTAATTAAATCCTCATTAAATCTCAAATTCCATCCTGTTTTTAATAACTGACTCAAACATGACGCATGCTGCAGTACAAACCCACTAACACATGCTTTTAAATCTCAAACAAGGATCAAGAACTAATTAATCATGAAGTTACTGTGGTGAAGATTTTTATTAAATCATTTTAATTGTTTTGGGATGTGAAATCTTTAAAAAAGAATGACGAGGAAGTTTGTGCATAAATCTACGAACCCCTGAGCTGAGAATCTCCTCAACCCTGTGGAGCGTTGGAGAAGATGAAAGGTCGTTGCTTCGAAAGACACGTCAGTGTGGGGACCAGGGAGAGGGATTTCACACATTTTGCCACAGAAATATTACAATATTAATTATGGAAATAATGTTCCCCTGGCATTTCAGCTGATTTCTAGAATTCTCCCTCCATAAATGAGTGAACATTAAAAGAAAACATTGAAAAGGCTTAAAACTGCAGAGAAACTGCAAAACACAGCCGTGATGTCCAGAACATGTTCAGTGATCCTTCTAAAGAAATGTGGAAGAACATATTTTAAGACAACAGCGGAACATGCCAAAAGCACTGCTAATTATCTAAAGAGTTAAAACTTAAACTCCATCAATCTTACTGCCGTGTGTGTACAGCGTGCAGATCATATAGGAACCTTTAACTATTAATGTTATTAACTGTGTCAGGTGGAGAGAAACTTCATGGACTGAGGGCAGGTTGGAGTGAAACTCCTGCGTTTGGTCTGATCCATGTTCAGACGAGTGTACGCGCCGAAATAATTCTTCTGCAGATTAAAGAACAAATCCAGACGTTAATTTCCTCAAGAAACAGATGAGAACTACAACTGTGATTTAGGACGCGCCCACAGTGAGGAGCCTGTGATGTTGCTGATGGGTGTAGGACACGCCTACGCCGTGTCAGTGTTGTGTCTGATGGAGATGGTGTGTGGATACGGTGGTGTACCTGTGCAACTGGTCAAAGACTGGGTGATGTTCTGCCGCAAAATCTTCTCCCTGTCTGTTCCTGACATCTCTGACACCTACAAAGGAAATAAACAGTGAGTGAAGAGCAGCGGGTGATGGATCAGCTCACGCTCCGTTACCTGCCCCAGGTGTGAGGGGTTAAACACTGACAGCATGTGTGTGTGTGTTCATGTGTTTCAGAACTCAGAGAGAAAACAGTGTTGGTTCTGCTATTAAAGTGCATCTCTCTGCACCGTGTGTGTGTGTGTGAGACATGAGCTGAGTGTGTTTGTTTCTCTCGTCACTGCTCCTTCACTGCTGTCTCCTCTGGAACAGCTGCCCTCCTTCATCACCTCCTCCTCTTTCTCCTCCATCTGCTCACAGGATCCTCTCTCTGCACTCACACTCGGTCCAAACATCCACTCCATTTCCTGGTCAGACCCTGCGCTCACACTAACACACAAGTCGTTCATGTTACAGGTTGTTCGTGTCTTCTGGGCGTGGCATGTTATGAGATGTCTGGCTCTACTGTAAAATATTTACCCATCAGCACGTGTTCCTCGTGTCAGCACAGACATGAATTAGAAATGACAAGATTTCTGAACACGACAGAACACTTCCACTGTACGGAACGTCTCCTCGGAGTCAGTTGTTTAGAATTGTTCCTTTACAGCATCATAGCTAATTTTTAATTTTTTTTAGCTAACTGAGAAAATCCTAATGAACGTGTCCCTTGCAAAGAAAATGAGCAGTCACCGGTCACTCTGTTGTGGGTCAGAATGCAGAATTATTCTTGTGCTTTCTTCAGAGACCTTTGGACTTCATTTCGTTCATATTTACATAAAGAGATGTTCAGTTGAAGGAAGGTACTGTGTAAATAAATATTATTGTTGCAGCAACATGTTAAAAAAACATAAATCTTATAATTATGACAAAATTAGGGAAAGGAAAAACAATAAGGATAACTGATAAAAATCTACTTGAAATAAATAACTTTTAAAAAATTAATAACAGCTAAACTAAAATAAGGAGTAAAACATTTATCAGGACCATTTTTCTGATGAATTGGGGCGGCACGGTGGTGTAGTGGTTAGTGCTGTCGCCTCACAGCAAGAAGGTCCGGGTTCGAGGGCCTTTCTGTGCGGAGTTTGCATGTTCTCCCCGTGGGTTTCCTCCGGGTGCTCCGGTTTCCCCCACAGTCCAAAGACATGCAGGTTAGGTTAACTGGTGACTCTAAATTGAGCGTAGGTGTGAATGTGAGTGTGAATGGTTGTCTGTGTCTAT
Source organism: Neoarius graeffei (assembly GCF_027579695.1). NCBI lineage: Eukaryota > Metazoa > Chordata > Actinopteri > Siluriformes > Ariidae > Neoarius > Neoarius graeffei. Next base: position 795,715 of record NC_083593.1, read on the forward strand.
GTGTCAGCCCTGTGATGACCTGGCGACTTGTCCAGGGTGAACCCCGCCTTTCGCCCGTAGTCAGCTGGGATAGGATCCAGCTCGCCTGCGACCCTGTAGAACAGGATAAAGCGGCTACAGATAATGGATGGATAATATGTTAATAAATGCAGTAAACATTTTAGTGTAAATACTGTATATTTGCCTATTTTTTGGAGTTCTGACTCATTTAAAAACACCTTACAGCTTCTTTCACCGTCCAGGATAAGGACAGAAAGTGATGCGGTGGGGCAGAATCAGAGTTCCAGAGACAGGTGCAGGAAATCAGACTCCACATGGACAGGAAGTGATGGACAGACAGATGTTGTCTGACGGAGGTGCAGAGGAACAGAACATCATGACTGGATGATAAACACATACTCTGTAATTACTGCAGCTCCACTCAAGGTCCTCTGTTCCTCAGGGTTCTCCAGCAGGCCCTGCAGAACCTCATCCAACGTGGAGTGTGCTCTGTGAGGTCATGTGACTGTTTATTACACACTAATCCAACATTCATTGGTAACAACACCAGATTGATGACTGAATGATGCTTACCGTTGAGTCTCCTCGAAAGATTTGGCAGCGCTGCAGGAAGATCTGTCTTTTTCTGTGTCACAATCAAGCACTGCAACTTTACAAAAAACAAATACACACACAGAGCATCATTCACCTCTGAATATCTCGCTGGCTGCATCCCAAATCCAGCTCCAACATCATGATGATCAAGGGGCAAATAAATAAAATAAAAACTAAAAATTTACCTCTGTCATGAAATACATTTAGTTAAATACAAACATTAAATATAAAAGCATGTTTTAATAATATATTCATCCATCCATTTTTTGCCACTTATCTGGGTTGCGGGGTAACAGCCTAAGCAGAGCTGCCCAGACTTCCCTCTCCCTGGCCACCTCCACCAGCTCTTCCGGGGGAATACCGAGGCATTCCCAGGCCAGCTGAGAGATGTAATCTCTCCAGGATGTCCTGGGTCTACCCCGGGGTCTCCTCCCGGTGGAGCATGCCCAGAGAGCCTCCCCTGGGAGACGTCCAGGGGGCATCCTAACAAGGTGCCTGAACCACCTCAACTGACTCCTTTCGATGTGGAGGAGCAGCGGTTCTACTCTGAGTCTCTCCCGAATGACCGAGCTTCTCACCCTGTCTTTAAGCCCAGCCACTCTGCGGAGAAAACTCATTTCGACCGCTTGCATCCACAATCTCAATCTTTTGGTCACTACCCATAACTCGTGACCGTAGGTGAGGGTAGGAACGTAGATGAACCACTAAACTGAGAGCCAGCTATCTCTTTACCACAACAGACCGGTTTAGTGTCCACATCGCTGCTGACGCTGCCCCGGTTTGTCTATCCAACTCCCACTTCCCCCCTACCCTCCCTTGTGAATAAGACCCCAAGATACTTAAACTCCTCCACTTGAAGCAGCAACTCCCCCCTGACCTGAAGTGGGCACTCCACCTGTTTCTGGCTGAGTACCATGGCCTTGGAGGTGCTGATCCTCATCCCAGCTGCTTCACACTTCACACTTGGCTGCCCCTCCTTGAATAGCCACCTTAACATGGTGGAGAGGTTTGAGTGCCTCAGTGATTCTAGGAGCCATGTTGTCAGGGGCATTTGCCCCTGGTAGGGTCTCCCAAGGCAAACAGGTCCTAGATGACAGGTCAGACTAAGAGCAGTTCTGAAGACCCTTATGAGGAACAGAACAAGAATCCGGATGCCCTTGCCAAGGATACCGGGGCCTCACTCTGGAGCCAGGCCTGGGGAGGGGCTCGTCGGTGAGTGCCTGGTGGCCGGGCCTATGTCCGTGGGGCCCGGCTGGGCCCAGCCCGAATAAGCAACATGGAACCACCGTCATGTGGACCCACCACCCGCAGGAGGGGCCGTAAGGGTCCGGTGCATTATGGATCGGGTGGCAGCCAAAGCCAGAGGCCCTGGCATACTGATCTCCGGCTGACAAAACTGACTTTTGGGACATGGAATGTCTCTTCTCTGGCAGGGAAGGAGCCTGAGCTTGTGCGGGAGGTTGAGGGGTACCGACTAGATATAGTTGGGCTCACCTCAATGCATGGCTTGGGTTCTGGAGTCAATTTCCTGGAGAGGGGTTGGACTCTCTTCCAAGCTGGAGTTACCAAGGGTGAGTGGCGCCAGGCAGGGGTGGGGCTACTGGTAGCCCCCCAGTTCGGCACGCTAACGTCGGAATTCTCCCCAGCAAAGTAGAGGGTAGTTTCCCTGTGCCTTCGGGTTGGGGAACGATCTCTGACTGTCATTTGCGCTTTTGCGCCAAGTGGTAGTTCAGAGTACCCAGCCTTCTTGGAGTCCTTGAGTCGAGTGCTAGATGGTGCATTGCGAGGGGACTCAATTGTTTTACTGGGAGACTTCAATGCTCACATGGGCAATGACAGTGAGACCTGGAGGGGTGTGATCGGGAGGAATGGCCTGCCCAATCTGAATCCGAGTGGTGTTCTGTTGTTGGACTTCTGTGTCATGCACGGTTTGTCCATAATGAACACCATGTTTGAGCATAAGGGTGTCCATAAGTGCATGTGGCACGAGGACACCCTAGGCTGTAGATTGTTGATTGACTTTGTAGTCATTTGCTCTGATCTGCAATCGTATGTCTTGGACACTTGGGTGAAGAGAGGAGTGGAGCTGTCAACTGATCAGTACCTGGTGGCGAGCTGGATCAGATGGCAGGGGAGGATGCCGGACAAACCTGGTAGGCCCAAGCATGTGGTGAGGGTATGCTGGGAACGTCTGGCAGAGGATCCTGTCCATCGGATCTTCAACTGCCACCTCCAGCAGAGCTTCAACTGCATACTGGGTGAGGATGGGGACATTGAGTCCAAGTGGACCATGTTCCGCACCTCCACTGCTGAGGCGGCCATGCGGAGCTGCGGTTGCAAGGTTGTTGGTGCCGGTCGTGGCGGTAATCCCTGAACCCGGTGGTGGACACGTGTGGTGGGGGGAGCAGTCAAGCTGAATAAGGAGTCCTACCAGGCTTGGTTAGCCTGTGGGTCTCCAGAGGCAGCTGACAGGTACCAACGGGCCAAGCGGAATGTGGCTCTGGCGGTCGCTGAAGCAAAAACTCAAGTGTGGGGGGAGTGTGGCGAGGTCTTGGAAAGTGACTTTCGGTCGGCCTCGAGGAGATCCTAGCAAACCATCCGGCGGCTCAGGAGGGGGAAGCAGTGCTCTGTTTCGACTGTCTACAGTGGCAGTGGTCGAAATACTTTTTTCCAGTGTTCTGCAATATTGCAGAATGTCAAAATTTTGTTCTGCAATTTGGAATACACAAGCCTCCATACTACACCTTTCTCAACCTAATAACGCCTATATTTACATCATATCTAGCTTTACAACTCATAGCATTACTGTAATTCTTTATTCTCTCACTCTATTTTTAATTTCAGTCTTCACAGATCCTTCTCTGCAGCAAAGTTATCATTCCATGATACCTCCACAGGTCTTTCATCCCCCTGACACTACGGGCTACTACAACTTGAAGTATACCAACTAATTCATAAATGTACTAGTTATCACACCCACATATTATCCTTCCACACAACATACTAATAAAGGCATCACCACAATAAAAAATAGAACACAACTGTTCTTCAAGAAAAAAACATTCATTTTTGTCACCCTCGCGGACGCACGATCTGTCGCTGTTGTCGTTGGAGTCACGCTGGCTGCCGGTTTTGCCAAGATACGACAAAATCGTCCTTGTTTTCTTGGCGTTTTTGTCGGACTCTTGCCCCGAAGAAACAATCCTCTTCTTGGGAGCCATGTTTGTTGTGCCGCATTGAATTCTGGGAGATGCATGGCGGAAACTGCTGAACACTGCCGAGGTAGTTGTCGGGTCCTCCCGGCGGGTATTAAAAGTGACGAAATCTCACATCGGAAAATGGCAACTGCCCTTATTTGGTTGTCGTCGCCTTTCAGTCGGTATTACGTAAATATTGCTCAACTTTGACCTGGAAAATGCCGTCAGGTTCACGCGGCGCAGGTTTCAGTTTATTTACAGCGCCGCTAGTTTGCTAAATTGAGAACCATTGAATCCCGAGCCTGATTTTTTCATTCTGCAAAATTGCAGGTTGTTTAATTTTTCTTCTGCAATCTTGAAAATCATTCTGCAAAATGCAGACTGCAGACGGGTATTTCGAACACTGAGTGGGGATGGAATGCTGTTGACCTCAACTGGGGATATCGTCCGGTGGTGGAAGGAATACTCCGAGGAGCTCCTCAATCCCACCTTCATGTCGTCTGAGGAGGATGCAGAGTCTGAGGGCAATTGGGAGGACACGCCCATCATGGGGGCTGAAGTTGCTGAGGTGGTTAAAAAGTTCCTCGGTGGCCAGGCTCCAGGGGTGGATGAGATTCGCCCTGAGTTCCTGAAGGCGCTGGATGCTATTGGGCTGTCTTGGCTGACACGCCTCTTTAACACTGCGTGAAAGTTGGGGACAGTGCCTCTGGATTGGCAGACTGGGGTGGTGGTCCCCCTTTTCAAAAAGGGGTACCAGTGTGTTTCAACTATAGGGGGATCACACTTCTCAGCCTCCCTGGGAAAGCCTATGCTGGGGTGCTGGAGAGGAGAGTCCGGTCGATAGTCGAACCTCGGATTCAGGAGGAACAAAGTGGTTTTCGTCCTGGTTGTGGAACACTGGACCAGCTCTTTACCCTTGCAAAGGTGCTGGAGGGTGCATGGGAGTTTGCCCAACCGGTCTACATGTGTTTTGTGGACCTAGGGAAGGCTTACGACTGTGTCCCTCATGGTGCCCTGTGTGGGGTGCTTTGGGAGTATGGGGTTCGGGGCCCACTGCTGCGGGCCATTCGGGCCCTGTATGACCAGAGCAGGAGTTTTTTTTTCGCATTGCCAGCAGCAAGTCAGACTCATTCCCGGTGCAGGTGGGACTCCACCAAGACTGCCCTTTGTCACTGGTTCTGTTCATAACTTTTATGGACAGAATCTTTAGGCGCAGCCAAGGGGCGGAGGGTGTCCGGTTTGTGGCTTCAGGATTACATCTCTGATTTTTGTGGATGATGTGGTCCTGTTCATCAATCTATGACCTCCAGCAGGCGCTGGGACGGTTTGGAGCCGAGTGTGTTTTAATAATATATATTATTTATAATTAATCAGTAATCTGTATTATTATTATTATTATTATTATTGTTAGTTTGTACATCTCTGAGCTGGATCGGTACACTGTGTCTGTTACTCTTCTGGCGTGTTCCCTCTGTACGATTCTGTGTCCTGCTCAGCATCTGACGGCTTTTACACATTTCCTCTTCCTCAGTGAAATCATCATCGTCATCAGCCACTGTTGAGAGAAAGTCATGTGACCACTCAATGTTTGACCAGCAGGTGGTGGTAGTGTGATATCCATCCATCCATTATCTGTGACCGCTTATCTCACGGGTGGGCGGTTACAGCGGGGGGCGGGTCCTCTGATAACCACGAGAGTTTGACTTCCCCCACTCACACTTGTATTGCAGCGTGCCTTGCCAGATGGCAGTAGGTACCATTTTCATGATGGTTAGGGCTACCACAAGTAGAACTCGTGACCTCCCAATCAAGAGGCGGACATGCTAACCACTAGGCCAACTCGTGGTCACTCTTGCATTTTGTTTATATCTTAAAAAAAAAAATCCTAGAATTAGTCAACTGTTAAGTTACTCAATACTACAGTCAGGTGTTGATTAATTTTCCATAACAGCAGCTCTGACAGTTGTGCAGCTGCAAATCCCAGGTTTATTTGTAAGTAATATGCTTGTTGTAATATTATTGTTTCTATAGGAACAGCTCATTCACAGGGGTGTGTACAGCAAACACTCCACTGAGAATAAATGGGTTTAAAAATTGCTGATAAGAAGTTTCCGGGCGGCACAGTGGTGTAGTGGTTAGCGCTGTCGCCTCACAGCAAGAAGGTCCTGGGTTCGAGCCCCGGGGCCGGCGAGGGCCTTTCTGTGCAGAGTTTGCATGTTCTCCCCGTGTCCGCGTGGGTTTCCTCCGGGTGCTCCGGTTTCCCCCACAGTCCAAAGACATGCAGGTTAGGTTAACTGGTGACTCTAAATTGAGCGTAGGTGTGAATGTGAGTGTGAATGGTTGTCTGTGTCTATGTGTCAGCCCTGTGATGACCTGGCGACTTGTCCAGGGTGAACCCCGCCTTTCGCCCGTAGTCAGCTGGGATAGGATCCAGCTCGCCTGCGACCCTGTAGAAGGATAAAGCGGCTACAGATAATGAGATGAGACGAGAAGAAGTTTCCTGAAAGTAAGGAGAAATGTGTTGTTGTAACATTTCTGGACGGAGTCTCCAGTGTCAACGCTGTGTAACAGTCAGAGGTGAAGATGGAACTAAAAGTTTTCAGACGTCTTCAGCACAGAGGAATTTACACTTCTTTACAGTTTCTCAGTGACACGACAAGCTGCTTATGTACTTGAAGAGAGAATAAAGAGAGACTGGAGGGAACAATGGTTTATAGCTGCTATAACAAGCAACAACAGGAACTAAATAATTTATCCAACATTAAATGTCACTAAAAATGAATACAATTTTGTTCTTTAGGGAAAAAAACTGTAACAGTTGGTAAATTGCTGTGGTATAAGAGGAATAAAACACTTGGAGAAGTGCTGTTAGAGGAAAATAATCAACTTCACAGTGTTAACAGTGACTGTGTGTTACCTTGTGGTACAGCAGTGTGAACAGTGAGCCCACATGCACTCTCTCATACACCAGTTTGTTCTGCTGCAGATCATTAGAGGAGCTCACTGCCATCAGTTGCAGGAGGTGGGAGTGGAACAGCCGGCTACAACACACACACACACACACACGTGCGTCAATCATGCCACTTGTACTTTAATCCCCTGCTTCATGAAACAAAAATGTTTAACCTTGTTCCTCTTTGAGTTAAAATTTAAACCAGGTCTTATTTTGACTTTGACAGGACTGAAAGGGTTAAACGCTCTCTCCATGCTTGGCTCTCGTCTGGTATTTTGGGGCGCAGGGTTTCAGTGGAAATGTTGAACCATCATCACTTTTGTCAGGAAAAGAAATCAGCGAGTCGTTACCCATAATGCAGCAGGAGCAGTGTATGGTGTCTGTTGTGTTTTTGTGAGGATTCACCAGCAGAAGTTGAGCTCGGTGATGAGCAGGTCGTGGTAGGTGTGTCGCTCGCCGTGTTGTTGCATGTTGTCGATCTGCAGCTCCTTCACTGTAACACAGCTTCCTCTCCAACTGTAGCTGAGGACGGGAACAGCGTTGGTCTTTAGAACCGTGACTTTTACAGCACACATGTTAATGCTTTCAAACACCTTCACTCCGAACACTCAAACATTATTTCATTCTAGTGCATTCATCATTTACTGCACTATTCATTTCCACTGTTTGGACTTCTTTACACTTCTGTCTTCAGATGAAGGAAATTAATTGTGAGTGAGCAGGAAGTGGGTGTACTTGGTCATTTTGGTGAAGGATGCACATGGGAATGAGTGCAGAGCCTCATCTTCAGCCTGTAATAACTCGGAGTCTGAGATTAATGGAATGGAGGCGAGAACACTGACAGACATCTGGGCTTTCTCCACACACGGCTGTGGAAACAAAACGACAACAACACAGAAAAGGAGAATTTGTTTTTCCTTTTAGTGACACGAGATCAGAAAACACAGTGGTGTAGATTTACTCATGTTGCTATTCGAATCTATATGTTCTCATTTATTAATCGAGTATGAGGAGATTTAGTGTCCAGAGTAAATCCAAGTGATGGTGATGTTCATCTTGTTGCACACAGGAGTTTCCTCTCAGCTTGCAAAATGCTGTATGAAGATTACTGTAAGAAAACCTGGTGTGATTGCTGATACGCACCTTTCCAAAGCCGAAACACTGGACTGTGTGAGACATGGATGACTTTTCAGTGAGTTTCTTGTTAAAAACCATGTCAGAGACCCTAAAACCAACAGCTATATACCGCATTACAACAGATGGAAGAATCTGAGTTACAGTCACTGGCCTTTATATTAGGAACAGATAACGCGTGCATAGTTGATGTACACGTGACTCACGGTCTGAGGAAGTCCAGGAGAGACGGAGCACGCAGGAGAGTCTTGGAGGAAGTCGGAGTGACACAGCGTCTCTCTCTGGGTGACTGTGAGTCACACCGACTCCTCACGAGAGACATGCAGCTCTTTATAAAACTGACCGTCTAAATCATTACAGAGAAAAAAAGTACTCCAGCATTAATCAAATTAATCTATTCATCTTCTAATCAAACCCTGTGCGTCAGAATTTAGGCCACACCTCCTTCCTGACCCCAGTGTGGGAGGATTTGTGCACATTTAGTGCACCATGCAAAACTGGAGGCCATACACTACTGATCTATGTTAGCTCCAGTACAAAACTAAAACATCCTTAAAACTCAAATTTCAAGCAAAACCACCCCTCCTGAAGCCACACCCTCAAAACACACAAACTGCCAGAATAGCTAAAGAGGCGGATCTTCTGTAATTGGCCAAGTGATATAATTTAATTGTCAGCACTGCCAAGTCAAGTTTATTTTTAATCACACTTTTAACAACAGACATTGTCTCAAAGCAGCTTTGTAGAATTTTAATGACTTTAAACATGAGCTAATTTTATCCCCAGTGATGAAGCCTGTGGCGACGGTGGTGAGGAAAAACTCCCTCAGACGACATCAGGAAGAAACCTGGAGAGGAACCGGACTCAAAAGGGAACCCATCCTCATCTGGGTGACAGACAGCGTGATTATAACAGTTTTAACATGAAGTCAGTCTCGCTGATTTTATAACTCTTCATTAATGGAAACTTGAGATTCACTTAAAATTCTGATCAATTCTATACACAATATATATTTTACTCAGTGGATTATTTTTAAGCACAACACTACAGTCTTATTTCTCATCTCATTATCTGTAGCTGCTTTATCCTGTTCTACAGGGTTGCAGGCAAGCTGGAGCCTATCCCAGCTGACTACGGGCGAAAGGCGGGGTTCACCCTGGACAAGTCGCCAGGTCATCACAGGGCTGACACATAGACACAGACAACCATTCACACTCACATTCACACCTACGCTCAATTTAGAGTCACCAGTTAACCTAACCTGCATGTCTTTGGACTGTGGGGGAAACCGGAGCACCCGGAGGAAACCCACGTGGACACGGGGAGAACATGCAAACTCCGCACAGAAAGGCCCTCGCTGGCCACAGGGCTCGAACCCGGACCTTCTTGCTGTGAGGCGACAGTGCTAACCACTACACCACCGTGCCGCCCCAGTCTTAGTAAAATTAAATATATCGTGTATCAAAATGACTTCAAGTATCGCGGTCTGGTATTTTTGTCGCATCACCCAGCCCTGGACACTCATTTAATTTCACATTAAACGCTCATTTACCCCAGCCGAGTTGCGACATTTCTTACTTAACTAATTCATGGACATTTTAATTCCATAATCATTCACACCATAAAATCAGAATAAAAGCTGCTCTCACCAGGTGAGGGGAGCCCGGAATTAGCTTCCCAACTAGCGTTAGCATGACGAGCGAGTTCACAAACCATCTACTAACAGTCCTTTTTTTATTTACACGACAGATTAATGAAGTGGTGGTGTAATTATTCCGCAGTAAAGTATGCGGTTGTTGTTATTGTTCCTGAGTGTTGCCACCTGTCCTGGTTTTTCCTGATTGTCCCGGATTTTCATGGTTTGTCCAGGAAAAAAATAATAAAAATCCGGGACACTGAATGTCCCGTTTTTTTGTACATGATGGGCAAAATGTGTATTTCAGTTTAATCAATACTAAATTGAAGCGTGCCTACGTCCATAAACTTATGCACAGCCTTATTGGCTCTAGAAAAATGACGTAGCATACTGATGTGTGGTGGGGCTGGCGGCTCATTCGGAATGGTGAGGTGGAGAGTGTGTTGGGGGCGGCACGGTGGTGTAGTGGTTAGCGCTGTCGCCTCACAGCAAGAAGGTCCTGGGTTCGAGCCCCGGGGCCGGCGAGGGCCTTTCTGTGTGGAGTTTGCATGTTCTCCCCGTGTCCGCGTGGGTTTCCTCCGGGTGCTCCGGTTTCCCCCACAGTCCAAAGACATGCAGGTTAGGTTAACTGGTGACTCTAAATTGAGCGTAGGTGTGAATGTGAGTGTGAATGGTTGTCTGTGTCTATGTGTCAGCCCTGTGATGACCTGGCGACTTGTCCAGGGTGAACCCCGCCTTTCGCCCGTAGTCAGCTGGGATAGGATCCAGCTTGCCTGCGACCCTGTAGAACAGGATAAAGCAGCTAGATGAGAGTGTGTTGGGACAAAGACAGCGAAAGGATCCAGTGACTAAAATCAGAGAAGTTTTAATGTGAAAACGGGCGGAGAGCGCGAAGCCGAGGCGCTGCAGGAGCGCTCACACTCACGCCAAACAAAAAGTTCATCAGGCGCGCGCCCGCCTGCTCAGAGAAAAGGTGCGCGCGCGCCGCCTTCGCGATCAGGAAGGAAAGAGAAAGCCGGAGTCCTGAGGGAGAGAGGCGCGCGCGACCCCTGACGGCTGATAATGTAATAGCTTTCAAAACATATTTTAAATTTATACACACACAGATGTAATTCATATTTATGTGTCGATATTAATGTTTTTTATTTTCAGTCTGTTTTGAGTCTTTTAGATTAGATTTCTGCATAATGTGGAGTTTTATTAGTGTTATTATAAAAAGAAAAGAAATAACCGTCGAGCATGGTTCAGTGGGCGCGAGCTGGAAAGTTGCCCTATCCAAAATGGCAGCGGGATTGACGCGATCAGGTGTCATTACCCAATCAGATTATTTCTCGAAAGTCGAACTCGCAGCCAATCCAATCACAGGAAGGTGTGGTTTGCTGGGAAGAGGGTGGGTAGTGAGCGGAATAGGGGCGGGGCATTTCACCCTCTCACTGAGCGAAGTCTCATCTCATCTCATCATCTCTAGCCGCTTTATCCTGTTCTACAGGGTCGCAGGCGAGCTGGATCCTATCCCAGCTGACTACGGGCGAAAGGCGGGGTTCACCCTGGACAAGTCGCCAGGTCATCACAGGGCTGACACATAGACACAGACAACCATTCACACTCACATTCACACCTACGCTCAATTTAGAGTCACCAGTTAACCTAACCTGCATGTCTTTGGACTGTGGGGGAAACCGGAGCACCCGGAGGAAACCCACGCGGACACGGAGAGAACATGCAAACTCCGCACAGAAAGGCCCTTGCCGGCACCGGGGCTCGAACCCGGACCTTCTTGCTGTGAGGCGACAGCGCTAACCACTACACCACCGTGCCGCCCACTGAGCGAAGTGATGGAACAATTTTTTGCACAAATGCGTTAGATATCAGGCTAGCAAGAAGAACAAACAAACAAAGCACAGATAAAATGAGCGCCATAGAGCAAAAAGCGGTGTTAGTGTTCTTGTTCGTGTTAGTCCCCACCCACTTGCAGATGTGCAGGGTCAGGTGGTCAGAACATCAGCCCTGGGATTTAACTCGTGTTAACCAGGAGGATGTTCACTGCTCCACCAGCACTCTCTGCTACTAACTCACAGCTGAACAAGGCCTCTCAGTGTGGATCTGCCTGATAACTTGTTAATGTCAGTTATCAGGAGGAAATTTTCACAACCTCTCAACATACAGAGCCGTAATTGTTCACTACTGTGCCAAGCCTGTGGGACATCTCCTTACAGTTCCTCAGCCTGGATGATAACCCCATATCAGTCACTGATGAACAGAGTTTCACTGGATTGAAATATCTCCTCCACCTTTCTCTAAGCTCAACGCCTGAGTTATGCAACATCAAACCTCAAAGTTTACAGGATCTCCAAATCCTCCAAGTGCTTGACCTTTTGAATAACAACAAACAAAAGATGTTTATTGCGGAGGGTTTTGTGGCCATACATCACTGCAGGAGCTCAATTTGTTGAACTGCTGGGTCATGTCTTTGCAGTGAACATCCTCCAACTCCTCCTGAGCATCGCTCCGAGTGAGGGAGTGAACTGCTGGAAGATCCAGAAGCTGGAACAATTTCACAGACACATCAGATGGAGTAAAGCTGAAGCAGCTCTGACCTGTGATGTGACTGGAGTCATTGTGAGATGCAAACTAATCAGACAAATAAGATGTTTCAATCAAAGAATTCATTTGTACCTTCGGAGTACTGTGGATGAGTAACTTGATTCAGTGTACTCCTCAAAATATTCCTCCACTCCTGTGTTGACTAAAACTCAGAAATGAGGACCAGGATCCTGCAGAACCCACCAAAAGTCACAGGAGCAGATGTTTGCTACTTTGTTCTGAAGCTTGCTGGACAAAAAGAAGGGCCATGTTCATGAACATGAGAGTACATATGATCAGGGGTGCCGCTAGAAATCTTGGGCCCTATGAAAGATTACAATTTAGGGCCCCCCAGGTAAAATTTTCAAGCTCAAGCAACTGAATTTCAAGTCTGTTTTTGGCAGCACTTCTACTTTACTATGCATGTGATCAGCTACCTATCAAGTTTAGGTGATACAATTATTTGGTATATTAAATGCAGAACTGTCAGAATTAGACTGAATAGACTGTTGCCTTAAAATGAAAATTCCATGATATGGGATATATATATATATATATATATATATATATATATATATATATATATATATATATATATATATATATATATATATATATGTTTTTTTTATGAGCAACTATTATTAGGCCACTCAGTAGCCTATATGGAGTTCATTCAATCCAAATGTTTGTGTTGAGAGAAACTGCATGCATCACTGTATCAGTATGGATTTATAACATTCTGTATGCACATTATGGATACTCCAGAGCCTCCAGCAAACATCATCAATAATCAGGATTACAAAATGTATTCCTTTGTTTCCTCCATTTATTGACTTATTGTATGTGATCAAATGTATGCCTTGATGAATAACTACACTAGTTTTTTGATACAATTACAGAGTGCACTGCAAGAAATCCACTAGGTGTTTTTGGTTTCTTTTAGGCATCACACATTTATTAGAAAACATAGCAAATGTTCAAATATTCAAGTTAAATACTTAGCAACAGTATCAATAAATCCACACATGAACAATAGCAATGATATCTCTGACCACAGCTAATGTGCAAAATATTAAAGTTAAATACTTAACAATATCAACAAATCCACACATGAACAATGGCAAAACACCTAGACTTAATTATACAATAAAGATACCTATGAAAAAAGGTGATTTTTTTTCACACACAGTGTGATATCCGGACTTCATAATTCATCGCTCCTGCTTAGCAACTTCTAGAATGTTCACCTCTGTTGCGCACATAGAAAAACTGCCAGCTGCTCTAAGCTGCGCTAATAGCGGCGCTGTGCGCACACGGAGCGACACATTTCACGTGTCCCGCTCCCAGAATCAGACTGTCCCATTAGTAAAAAGGGTGGAGGGGTGAAATGACAATATCATAAATAATTCAAGAAAAATGTTATAGCAAATCATAACCATGTATAATTTGCATATTTTAACAGATGAAATGAAATATTTTATTTCAAAAACTTACACAAGACAATACTATTAAAATAATATTAATATCCGTCACAGGCCCCCCTGTCAGTGCCAGGCCCTTAGAATCGTCCTAACTCCCCCCCAGCGGCGCCCCTGCATATGATGCTCACTCACATGACCCGTTTCCTGCGTTCATTCATTCATCTTCAGGAAGTGCTTTTCCCTGCTCGGCATCATGGTGATCTCAGTGAGAAACTGAACAGTTTTAATGGGACTGGGAGAAGGTGTTGGCTGTTTATCGTTGCTCGAGCGTCAGTGATGACATAGCAGCGTGTTTCACTGATGTTCCATAATATTAAAAGTAACACTAAGCAAAGAAAATGATGTGTTGTATGTGAATAAATTACAAAGTATGATCACTGGCAAACTGCTGGATGTGCTGCTATCGGGAAATAACATTAATTCTGTTTCATATCACTCTGCATTACACCACAGCATGGCTGGTTATTTCATTCTGAAGCGTTTTATTCCTCACATGATGCTCTTTGACATACAGCATGACCACAAAGTACATTTATTATTAAAGGAAACCATACTGTGTGTGTTTTCAATCAGATGTTATGTTTCATTCAGTAGATACTGTATTTCATTAGATTTAAGAATAATGATAAGGTGGGGGGCGGCACGGTGGTGTAGTGGTTAGCGCTGTCGCCTCACAGCAAGAAGGTCCTGGGTTCGAGCCCCGGGGCCGGCGAGGGCCTTTCTGTGCGGAGTTTGCATGTTCTCCCCGTGTCCGCGTGGGTTTCCTCCGGGTGCTCCGGTTTCCCCCACAGTCCAAAGACATGCAGGTTAGGTTAACTGGTGACTCTAAATTGAGCGTAGGTGTGAATGTGAGTGTGAATGGTTGTCTGTGTCTATGTGTCAGCCCTGTGATGACCTGGCGACTTGTCCAGGGTGTACCCCGCCTTTCGCCCGTAGTCAGCTGGGATAGGCTCCAGCTTGCCTGCGACCCTGTAGAAGGATAAAGCGGCTAGAGATAATGAGATGAGATGAGATGATGAAAAATCTAATTTCTTCACCTTCAGCAACTGGTTTATCCAGATCAGGGTGTGAGGAAGGTTTAGGTGATGAATGAGATGCCAGCCCATCACAGAGCAACACACACGCGCGCGCGCGCACACACACACACACACACACTCATTCATTCATACTCGGCCGATTTCGAGTTGCTTAGTTTACAGTATTTTATTGTAATCTATTGCTCTTAAGGTCTATTGTTTTGTATGATGTATTTGTCTTTTTGTCTTCCATGCTAGTACCAAACACAATGTTCCATTTTATGTAAGTTTAATGGACAATAAAGTAGTCTGATTCTGATCCAGCTACTGGTGTGTTTGTTGCTGTTGGGAGGAAACAGGAGAACCCAGAGGAAACACACACGAACAGGAACCAGAGCTCAGGATCAAACTGGGACCCTGCAGCTGTATGTGGCAATGCTAACTGCTGTAATATTATATTTCAGTCATTTTTAATTAAAATTTTTAATTTAATTTAAAATTGTAACTAAGCTCCCATTTATAGTTTAGATTTAGTTTAGCCTGAATTATAACTAAACGAGTCAAATAGTTTTGGATTTTACTGTCTTTTGTGTGTGTGTGTATGTGTGTGTGTGTGTAGAAGTCTGTTCCTGCCACCTGAAAAAAAGGTCATTAATGATTAGTGAAGTGATAATGATGAGATATTGAGTCATTATTCTGTGACCTCAACACTGTTGGAAGTGGTTTGTTGTGGAACCCGCCCCCAGCGGCACTGTTATTTCGCCTGGTCAAAGTGTACAGCTTTCTGATTGGCTGCTCTCCCGAGTCCTTTAGTCCACGCCCCTCCCCTTTGCGAGCGGAAGCCCCGCCCTACTGCTCGTCATGGCGCCTGTGGTGGAGAGACGGGGTTACTGGGGCGCTCCGACTTCAACCCTGGACTGGTGTGAGGAGAATTATGTCGTCTCATTTTACATCGCGGAATTCTGTGAGTACAACAACCGCCACCCGCGGATTGAGAGAGAGAGAGAGAGAGAGAGAGAGAGAGTGTGTGTGTTTTCGTTATCACGAATGCGAACTTATCTGAGCTAGCTACTGAACGTTAGCATGAGAGGGAGGGGTTGTGCGCTCGCGCATTCCGGGACAGCAGTGACCCCTCACTGTGAGTGAACGAACCGGAACCGGAACCCGGTAAATCCAGGCGATGAGCTCCCATCCGTCCTCGAGACGGCTCCGTTTAAAACGTTCTTGAGATGATGGGTTCAGTCTCAAACCCAGGGGCGGTTCTAGCCATTTTGGGGCCCGAGGCGAAATACAGACATGGGGCCCTCAAAAGTCAGTCTTGAAACACACATACAGAATAATGGGCATCCCTATTGGCACATGCCATATCTCCTTGCTGTAAATTCAGAAAAAAAGATAGCAAACTGCCACTAACAATGTGCCCCAAATAAGCTCCACAGTGAAACAGGTTTGAGATTACTCCAGCATTCGCCAAAATTCTGACAGTGTTTATTGCTCAGATCAAACCAGAAAGAGAGAGAGAGAGAGCGGCAAGGCAAACAACAGAAGAAGAGACAGTAGAGAGAGAGAGAGAGACAATTTTAAGAGTCAATCAACATATTTTAATAAAACAAGGATATCTGAAATCCAATTATTATTTTTACTCCACAGATACATATTACCAGATACACAATGATCTTATTCTTATCAGAAGTAGAACACAAATGGATCCATATTACCAGATACACATTACCAGAGATACACAATGATCTTACTGTTATCAGAACTACAACACAAACAGATATTACTCTATTGAAACCTCTACATTTCAATGGGATAAGACTGATGCCAAGATAAATGTACGAGAGAGAGTGAGAGAGAGAGCCATTTAGTGACAGGCAATTCAGTGGTTGAGAGACAGATACAGAGGGATTGTGAATTTGTAAAGGATGCAGCCAGTACATTATTGAAATGTCCTTAATCTTCAAAATTCCATTGCTCATGTATTCCATCACCATTCCATAATGGGGTGTAGGTGGGTGAGTGTGTGTGTGTGAGAGAGAGAGAGTTTGTGTGTGCGTGCGTGGGGGGGGGGGGGTAGAGAAAGAGAGCGGTATGAGTTTGTAAAGGATGCAGCCAGTACATTACTGAAAAGTCCTTAATCTCCAAATGTCCATTGTTCATCATAATCATATGAGAGAGAAAGTCCTACTTGTTGCTGGCTTCTCCAAAGTCCCAGCGTCCACCTCTTCTACCTCCTCCACACGAACACATTCCTCAACAGAGTCAACAGCGGAGGTTGAGGCTGTAGCAGACTCAGGCGACTTGAAAAACGTAGTTAGTTTCAGAAGTGCAGCTGCATTCTTTTTGCTTTGTGCCCTTTTTTTCATTTAGCGCAACCACTCTCATAACTGCGCTTCATCTTGTTTACAGTTCCCTCTGCTTTGGTTTGAATTTCCGTCGCTCACCTGTCTACGTCGTCAGATCATGGACTAGTCCAATGTAAAACAACAACCAGGGTGTGTGTGTGTGCTGGGACAAATACTATATACACATGAATTCGATATTCTGATGCTATTTTGGTGTGTTTTTCCATTTATATCGTTGACTACTTAATATCAGAGACAAATTAAGATTACATATATATTGTTTGGTGTTTACCGTGACGGGGCTGACTGTTAGGCAACCGCCTTGGTTTGCCTAATGGTAAGTCCGCCCCTGCTCAAACCATCGTCTTAAACCTCGGGCACTGGGCAGCAACCAGTGTTTATTTTCCTCTGGAGCAGACAAGTAGCGTGAGCGGACTGGGCTTAAACTGTAACAATAATCCATGCACAGTAAAATATATACAATTTTAGTTGCTTGATTACTTAGAGAATGGATTAATTCTCATTAAAGTGCTTCTGAAATCCTAATTAGTGTCTCAGATCTGTGTGTTTTGTTTCACAGAGTCAGAGGCATCAATACTATATCGAGGAAAGGTGCGAATAAAGATACTCGCTCGCTTTATAATTCACACTTCCTGGAACTCGATGAACATAATCTGAAAACTCATCCTGGATTACTTTTATGTTTTTCCAGTAAATGTCTGGAATGTATATACCCAGCCCCTGTGGGTGTGTCACACACTCACTCGTAGCAGCTCAAGGTTGTGCTTTTTTTTGGCTGTCTCTCTTCTGGTACATTATTTCTATTTCCAAAATCCTGAGATTGGTGTTCATGTTGATCTGGAAGAGGAAGGAGGTTGTGCAGGTCAGGAGACAGGCGTGTTGATGTGGGGCGTTTTTTTTTCTTCAGCTCTCGGCTCAATGAGACTTAGAATTGATCAGTAACACAATTCTTTCTACAACATTGAGATATATCCATCAGTAAGAGTCAGTCATATCATTTCATCTACTCCTCAGATGTGTCAGAGATGCTTCTCCTGGTGATGACCCTGTAACTGTTCCGCCACCACTGACTTCACCTCAGACATGCTGTTTGCCAAAACTACAAAAACACACGGCATCTCATCGTTGAGGATTTTGTCCTTGTTAAAGTGGACAGGTGTGGGTGAAGGGAGTGGTGAGAAAACCTCCGCAGATGAAATGGGCTCTTGTTAAACTCAGCTGTTTAGATTTTTTTTTTTTGGGGGGGGTGTATATCTCGAACAGTGTTGGTTGTGTAAATCAGTCACACACTCGCATGCAGTCACTCTGATGTATTGTTTTAAATGGAAACGCAGTCACACGTGGAATCAAATAATGACTTTCAAGCCATTTCGTAATCTTCCGTTAGCTCCTGAGTTAATACAGTGGGGCAAAAAAGTATTTAGTCAGCCACCAATTGTGCAAGTTCTCCCATTTAAAAAGATGAGAGAGGCCTGTAATTTTCATAATAGGTACACTTCAACTATGAGAGACAGAATGGGGGGAAAGAATCCAGGAAGTCACATTGTAGGATTTTTAATGAATTAATTGGTAAATTCCTCGGTAAATAAGTATTTGGTCACCTACAAACAAGCAAGATTTCTGGCTCTCACAGACCTGTAACTTCTTCTTTAAGAGGCTCCTCTGTCCTCCACTCATTACCTGTATTAATGGCACCTGTTTGAACTCGTTATCAGTATAAAAGACACCTGTCCACAACCTCAAACAGTCACACTCCAAACTCCACTATGGCCAAGACCAAAGAGCTGTCAAAGGACACCAGAAACAAAATTGTAGACCTGCACCAGGCTGGGAAGACTGAATCTGCAATAGGTAAGCAGCTTGCTGTGAAGAAATCAACTGTGGGAGCAATTATTAGAAAATGGAAGACATACAAGACCACTGATAATCTCCCTCGATCTGGGGCTCCACGCAAGATCTCACCCCGTGGGGTCAAAATGATCACAAGAACGGTGAGCAAAAATCCCAGAACCACACGGCGGGACCTAGTGAATGACCTGCAGAGAGCTGGGACCAAAGTAACAAAGGCTACCATCAGTAACACACTACGCCGCCAGGGACTCAAATCCTGCAGTGCCAGACGTGTCCCCCTGCTTAAGCCAGTACATGTCCAGGCCCGTCTGAAGTTTGCTAGAGAGCATTTGGATGATCCAGAAGAGGATTGGGAGAATGTCATATGGTCAGATGAAACCAAAATAGAACTTTTTGGTAAAAACTCAACTTGTCGTGTTTGGAGGAGAAAGAATGCTGAGTTGCATCCAAAGAACACCATACCTACTGTGAAGCATGGGGGTGGAAACATCATGCTTTGGCGCTGTTTTTCTGCAAAGGGACCAGGACGACTGATCCGTGTAAAGGAAAGAATGAATGGGGCCATGTATCGTGAGATTTTGAGTGAAAACCTCCTTCCATCAGCAAGGGCATTGAAGATGAAACGTGGCTGGGTCTTTCAGCATGACAATGATCCCAAACACACCGCCCGGGCAACGAAGGAGTGGCTTCGTAAGAAGCATTTCAAGGTCCTGGAGTGGCCTAGCCAGTCTCCAGATCTCAACCCCATAGAAAATCTTTGGAGGGAGTTGAAAGTCCGTGTTGCCCAGCGACAGCCCCAAAACATCACTGCTCTAGAGGAGATCTGCATGGAGGAATGGGCCAAAATACCAGCAACAGTGTGTCAAAACCTTGTGAAGACTTACAGAAAACGTTTGACCTCTGTCATTGCCAACAAAGGGTATATAACAAAGTATTGAGATGAACTTTTGTTATTGACCAAATACTTATTTTCCACCATAATTTGCAAATAAATTCTTTAAAAATCAGACAATGTGATTTTCTGGATTTTTTTTTTCTCATTCTGTCTCTCATAGTTGAAGTGTACCTATGATGAAAATTACAGGCCTCTCTCATCTTTTTAAGTGGGAGAACTTGCACAATTGGTGACTGACTAAATACTTTTTTGCCCCACTGTATTAGCATGATATTTTCTCTTTAAAATTTTTGCTTCTTTTTCAGTAACTTAAACCAGTAGCTGGAATGTGCTGGAATGTTCACTGTGGCTGTGTGGATTGGGGCAAAAGATGATGTATTATCACTCTATGTTGCATTGCATGAACTGACTCTCAGAGTGCTTTTATTTTCAAAAGGCACAATAGCTGACTAGTGCATCAGCGTTTTACAGGAACACGATAAACCAGTAAACATGAGAAAATGCCCTGCTTGAATTTCTGTTTGCATTGTAAGATTATCTCTGAACGTTCTATTTATATGGGGGGCTATATCCACTCAGGAAGGGACAAATCATAAACGCACTAATTACAGCACCATGGAAATGAGAGTCCCACCCCCATGTTACACTTACCCACAAGCCTGATTAACTCCTCTATAAAGCACGAAAGAACATAATTTGCCTCAAAGGTGTGACAAGCTGGTGATGTCCAGCAATACAGACTTTAGAAAATAAGTGATAACTTAATTAGTGGCGCATTAAAATCACTATCCTGATGGTATTTTTTTAATTTTTTTTTATAGGGAACACAGTCAGTAACCTGATAATGATCCTTCCTCCCATTTACGGGGCGTTACGAACGTTTAAAAACAGACTCGAGGTCCGCTACGTGTTGTCCTTTTTAGGACTTGCAGGTAAGCATGAACAAATGACTAAAGCTGTTCTGTCAGATTATTATAAACACTTTCACCACAGAGCTGTCGAGTTCTGGTGTGCTTGTTCTAATATGTTGTCGTTTCCATAGGAACAACTCTACAGTAAGTTGAATAATTATAATAAATGGTTTAAAGTATGTTGTTATTTCTCAAATTTAAAGACTGATATGATGAAGAGCTTTGTAGAGAGATGTTTAACGTCACTGTAAGGAGTCTCCGGTGTCAGCGCGCACGTGAGAGAGAGAGGAGTTTAAACATTGCAGTTTCTCAGCTATGTGACACGCTGCATTTACTTTCTTTGTAACTTCGAGTGAGGCAGAGCATCAGTGAACGACTGTTGAAGTGATAACAGGAACTGATGTCATCCGGAACATTAAATACAACTATAAATGGATAAAAAGTACAGCATGTCATTCTTTAGTTAGTAATCATCACTGTATTGCTGTGGTATGAGCAGACGGAGCGTTTCAGGACGTGGTATTATTGGAAGATAATCAGCTTTGGTGTTCGAACAGAAACCTACCATCTTGTCATTTATTATTTTCCTAGAACAGCATGTGCCCAAGCTTCTTGCCATGTGCTTTATTACTAACGGGTTACGGAAAGCAAGTGGACTCCATCCCTGTGTTTCCACACTGTTTATCGACATGCCCTCTCTGTATCACAGAGATCACACAGGTGTGCAGTTACAGAACAGCGCGAGGAGAGTACACACACACACACTTGAGCTTAGCAGCCAGAGCAATGTAATCAGTGTGATTATCTTGGAAATTTTCTGCGCTGTTTGTTTTGAACTGTGGCACTACGTAAGGGCGTGGTTAAAGACGGTGCAGGAACGCAGGGTCATGTCTGGATAACCTGCATGTGTGTGAAGGAATATAGTGGGGGGAGGGGGGGAACAAAATGTAATTTTTTTTTTTTTTCTTTCTGTTTTTGATCCAGCTGTTGGTGTCGGTTCTTGGTGCTTCCACATGACACTACAGTATGAAATGCAGGTGAGATTTTATCCTGACTTTTCCACAGTCAGTGTTTCAGTGCATCATCTTTTCCACCATATAAGCAGTATCTACATCACTGATGCCTTCAGCTCTACAGAGAGCCTGAGCGATTATTTCATGAATCTTCACACTGGTTCTCTTTCACGGTTGACTTTTCCAGTTGCTCGATGAGCTGCCGATGATCTACAGCTGCTGTGTCTTCGTTTACTGTTTGTAAGTTAGTCTTATGCTTGTGAATTCTTTTTTTTTTTTACATATTATACATGAATTAATTTATAGTTTATATTTTGTTTATATTATTGATATTTGGATAATTTATGTAAGCTTACAGTAATATTAGAAAAAAAAACCCTGGAGGTGTGTGTGTGTGTGGGTATACACGCAAGTTTTATTAAACCCTGTGGAGCAGCTGCTCCCTCAGTCACACTCACTGCAACCCAGAACTTCTCCACACGTCATCTGGAGGAGCCGTATGTGGGAACGCAAACGTCTGAATCAGTGACACTGGACATTAAACGGACTTTACCTTGCCAGCTCTCTGGTACAAAGTCTGAGTCGTGTCTGACAGTGTGTGTGAATCGAGCAGGTCGCTGTCCGGGGAATTCACAGTGATCGAGTGGGCATGTTGATGACCGAGGGTGAAGAAAGTCCAACCTGTGGATTGTGGATGTGTCCAAATGCATGCAGTTTTGATGTCCGCGCACAAACAGTCGTCGTTCTGGACGAGTCGGTCTCCTCCTCAGGGTGATGGAAACACACTGATTTCTGCAGCGTACTTTTTACATCATCGCTCTCCCCAGCCGACACCGAGACCAAACAGAGTGTTTCCAGAGGAAAAAAAAAAACATACTAAAAGCCTCTTTTAGACTTAGAAGTAGACTTCACCAGAAGCCTTTAACAATATTAAAATAATTAATAATGTAATTGTTTGTATTTTGCAGATATGAATGCTTCAAGCAAGAAAATACCGTTAACTATTTGCCAATTGCACTCCTCCTCTTCTTCAGTGTTATAGTCAGTGTGGTGAGGATGCTCTTTTCTTCTAGTTTTACGTGTGTGTGTGTGTGTGTGAGAAAACTGTTCATAATTTAGAGATTATAATCTCATAGATTCTCTTGCTGTTTCCCATGTAGGTGTATTTGCAGTGGAAGGAGCCGGTTTTTCATCAGGTAAGCTCTGACTCGGTTAAAGTGCTGTTCATGTTGAATATTTGTGTTCTCGAATTAAAGGGAAGTGTGCTGAAGTGACTTTCATGGGAGCTTAACACTGAAAACCTCTCAGCAGCCCCGAAACGAACCCCTTCCATCCTGCGCCACGTTGTGTCAGTGTGAATGTGACACCAACATTCCTCAGTGTTACACTACGCTCTTTAAAGCGCCATGAGTGTTTCACCTGAATGAACGCAGAATCAGAAGGCCATGATGGTGTTGCAGAGCCGGTTGTGCCTGAGGGCATGTGTTCAACACTCACTCTGATATCTGAGCATGCAGGAGGTTAATCACACCATGTATTTTTTTTGTTTCACCCTGGTTTCCTGGGGGAGTGAGCTAAACACACACTTTTCTGGGTGTGACACAGACAATGATGTGTTTATTATATACACAACACTGGTTGACCTTTTTATTTTATTTTCTTAAGGTCATGTATGCTGTGCTGGTGGCGTTCTTAGTGTTCCGGTCTGTTTTCATCGTCACATGGTGAGTTATTGTTTTTTTTTTAGTTGTTTTAACCCTTTACAAGCCAAAGAGCCATCAGCAAGTCGAGCATTATGTGGAGGACATGTCTGATCTTATTGAAACGAGATGTTCTTCCTGCTGCAGGGTGTATCCGTGGCTGAGAGTGCTGTGCTACATGTCCTTATCCGTCTTCCTGCTGGGATTTGTTTTATGGAACATCGATAATATAGCTTGTGACACTTTAAGGTAATTAGGGTTCTAGAGCTGCATCCTGCAGCTGTGTTTCTGTAATAATGTTCTTTAAACAATTGTTATTTTTTCAGAGCCATGCGACAGAGGCTGCCTCCTGTAGTTGGAGCAGTGACGCAGCTCCACGCCTGGTGGCACATTCTCACAGGACTCGGCTCTTACCTGCACATACTCCTCAGGTACTTCCTGTCTCACTTCAGCCCAGTGAACTGCG
Source organism: Neoarius graeffei (assembly GCF_027579695.1). Taxonomy (NCBI): domain Eukaryota; kingdom Metazoa; phylum Chordata; class Actinopteri; order Siluriformes; family Ariidae; genus Neoarius; species Neoarius graeffei. The sequence continues at coordinate 819,514 of NC_083593.1, forward strand.
ACGCCGTTTCACTTGTTTGGAATGTTCATAATTTTTTTTTCCTTCCTCTGATGATGCAGCCTCCAGATTCGGACAACATACCTCGAATACAGACCGAAAGTCAAGGTGAGCACTGCCTCGGTGAGTTTCAGACCTCCATCGAGGAGTCCAAGATCAGTGTGGTGTCCATGTTGAGAGACATCTTTGGTGCTGGCTGTACCGCTCGTCTCCTGTGGATCCAGACCTCGATATCAGTGTGTTTGCAGAATGAATCCCCAGTTTCTCTCACTAAAGAGAACGCTCGGTCATCCAGTGCTCGATATCACACACTGGAGCCCACACTCTTCACACTGCTGTGACTCCTCCTGGATTTATCTCTCTTCTTTATTCACTGCTCTTTTTCTGTCTGAAAATGACTTGATTATCTGATTAGCTACACACTGACCTGTCTGTCTGTCTCCCTGCATGATTTTTCTGTCTGATCATCTGTCCACCATTTAACTGACTGACTGTCTGTCTCTCTCTCTCTTTGTCTGTCTGTGTGTCTGTATTTTCATTGAAGTTATTGTCTCTCAAGTCAAGTCAACTTTGTCAAATATGCTATACATGCTCGACATAGAGCACAGATGAAATTTCAGTCCTCTCTGACCCACGGTGCAAACAGGCAATGCAATAAATACAAATAGAATAACTGAAAAACAATATAAACAGTATAAACACTCTAGATAATAGACAGACTAACACACACACACACCTGTGTTTTTTTATATATATATATAAAAAATCTCCTCACCCCCGGCGGGGGGTGGTATCCATGTCATCCTCAAGCTCGGGTCCTCTACCAGAGGCCTGGGAGTTTGAGGGTTCTGCGCAGTATCTTCGATGTTCCTAGGACTGCGCTCTTCTGGACTGAAGCTTCAGATGTTGTTCCTGGGATTTGCTGGAGCCACTCTCCCAGTTTGGGGGTTACTGCCCCAAGTGACTACCACGGGGACCACGCAGCCCTTGACCTTCCACATCCGTTCCAGCTGCTCTTTCAACCCTTGATACTTCTCAAGTTTCTCATGTTCCTTCTTCCTGATGTTGGCGTCAGCTGGGATCGCCACATCTATCACCACCACCCTCTTCTGCTCTTTGTCCACCACCACTATGTCCGGTTGGTTAGCCAGGATCTGTTTGTCAGTCTGGAAGCTGAAGTCCCACAGAACCTTGGCCCTGTTGTTCTCAGCCACCTTCTGTGGTATGGCCCATTGGGACTTGGGTACTTCTATTCCATACTGGTTGCAGATGTTCCTGTATACTATCCCAGCCACTTGGTTGTGCCTTTCCATGTATGCTGATCCAGCTAGCATCTTACACCCTGCTACTATGTGCTGGACTGTTTCAGGGGCTTCTTGGGTCTGATCTACTCTGGTAGATCCTGGCCTCTGTGGCTCTTGTGCTTATGGCCTGTTCTTGTGCTGCCATGATTAGTGCCTCTGTGCTGTCTGTCAGTCCTGCATTATCCAGCCACTGGTAGGATTTCTTGATATCAGCCACTTCCTCTATCTGACGGTGGTACATGCCATGTAGGGGTTTGTCCCTCCAGGTTGTCTGTTCCTCCTCCTCCTCTGCCTTCTCATCAGGGTTCTGCTGCCTGAGACATTCACTTAGCAGTTCATCCTTTGGGGCCATCTTTCTGATGTATTCTCGGATTTTCGATGTTTCATCCTGGACCGTGGTCTTGATGCTCACTAGCCCTCGGCCTCCCTCTTTCCGCTTAGTGTATAGTCTCAGGGTGCTGGACTTGGGGTGGAACCCTCCATGCATGGTGAGGAGCTTTCGAGTCTTGATATCTGTGGCTTCTATCTCCTCCTTTGGCCAGTTTATGATACCAGCGGGGTATCTGATGACTGGTAGTGCGTACATGTTGATGGCTCGGACCTTGTTCTTACCATTCAGCTGACTTTTCAGGACCTGCCTTACTCTCTGGAGGTATTTGGCTGTGGTTGACTTCCTTGTGGCCTCTTCATGGTTTCCATTAGCCTGTGGGATGCCAAGGTACTTGTAGCTGTCTTGGATATCACCTATGTTGCCCTCTGGTAGGTCAATCCCCTCAGTCCGGACCATCTTGCCTCTCTTTGAGACCATCCGGCCACACTTGTCCAATCCGAATGACATCCCTATGTCATCGCTGTAGATCCGGGTGGTGTGGATCAGCGAGTCTATTTCTCGCTCGTTCCTGGCATACAGCTTGATGTCATCCATGTAGAGCAGGTGGCTGATTGTTGCCCCACTACGGAATCGGTACCCGTAGCCGCTCTTCGTGATGATCTGACTGAGGGGGTTCAGGCCTATGCAGAACAGCAGTGGTGATAGCGCATCTCCTTGGTATATGCCGCACTTGATGTTGACTTGGGCAATGGGTTTTGAGTTGGCCTCTAGGGTTGTCTTCCACATTTCCATTGAGTTCTGGATGAAGGTCCTGAGGTTCCTGTTGATCTTATACAGTTCCAGACATTCCAGTATCCATGTGTGTGGCATTGAGTCGTAGGCTTTCTTGTAGTCAATCCAGGCAGTGCACAGGTTGGTCTGTCTCTTCTTACAGTCTCGGGCGACTGTTCTATCGACCAGTAGCTGGTGCTTGGCTCCTCTGGTGTTACTGCCAATTCCTTTCTGTGCCTCGCTCATGTATTGAGCCACATGCTTACTCATTTTTGCCGCAATGATGCCTGACAGGGCCTTCCATGTTGTGCAGAGACAGGTAATTGGCCGGTAGTTGGATGGGATGGGACTGTCCTGCCTTGGGTTAGCCATTCTGGGTGGGTCCCATCCCTGGTTCATCTGTGCTGCTAGGCGTTCATGGAGTGCAGTTAGCTTCTTCAGCCAGTACGTATGGATCATATCGGGGCCTGGTGCTGTCCAGCTCTTCATCTTTGACACTCTTTCTTGGACGTCTGCCATTGAGATGGTTACTGGTTCTTGTTCTGGGAGGTTACTGTGGTCAGCTCTTAGGTCCACTAACCATTGACCGGTTGTTGTTCCCCTGCTGGTTCAGTGGAGAACAGCTTGTTTATTCTCCTCTCCCTCCTTGGTGTATCTCTTCAACCGGGTGGCCAGAGCTGCTAGTCGCTGGTATGGAGAGTGAGTTGTACTTCCTGGGTGCCCCTTTATTCACCATGTTCCCTTTCTGTAGTTCAGCTAGCTGGCTAACTTCTCTCCGTGCTGCCTTTATCTTGGCCTCTAATCGTCTCTTCCATGGTGGATACTGTTTATGTCCCGAGCCCACCTTGTGTCCAAGCATCTCCATGATTACTGTTGCTGTACTGTGTATCAGCTTGTTGGTCTCAGTGATGGTTCTTGTGGAGATTGTCTTCAGAGCAGCATTCACATCTACTAGTAGATCTTCTGAAGGTACTTGGCAATTCAGCTTTAGTATTCGTCGGGGGCTCCAGGTTTCCAGTTGGGTCACGATCTTCCTTCTCAGGTCAGCAGCTCTTGTGTTGAGGCTTAGCTGTTGGGGCTTGGTACCCAATCTCTGGTTGTGGGGATGATGACACCTCCCCGCTGACCTGTCTTGCTGGCATTGTTGTTGTATTTCATTAACCCTTTGGTGACTGACCCCTTGAAAATCGTTCCTCCAGGAACGATGACGTTTCAGTTGTCAAGACAACGGAAAAACTAAAACTAAAGTTACAACGTTTATCAACAAAACAAGTTACAACAAAATCTTTCTGTTTTGTATTTTAGTTTTTCCGTTGTCTTGACAACTGAAACGTCATCGTTCCTGGAGGAACGATTTTCAAGGGGTCAGTCACCAAAGGGTTAATCTCTAGTTGTGATAGTAGATTTCGATTACGGATGTTGGAACACTGGGCTAATAGCTGTTTCTTTGTTAGAATTGATTGTGGGTTTCGAAGTATCCAATGGTCCCACATTCGCTGCATGTATCCCCTCTCTCTGGGATTGCTTGTATAGTAGCATTCCAGCAAATCCGTATTTTCTGTCCTCGTCCATCGATGTCTTGTTCCAGTAGCCCATTTCTCATCAGTTTGCCCTGGTTCCCTAGCAACTGATGCAGACCCTGTTGACCCGGGCGACGTCTGAGCCGGTATGACTCTATCAGTTATGTCTTCACTCATTCCTGAGGTAGGCTGATATATCATGAGGGGTCTTTCTGGATGATGTTTTGCCCCAACCGGGATTCGAACCCTGATTTCCCGCGTCATAGTCAGTGAGCGTTACCACTGTACTATCCAGCTGATATATATATTTTATTACACACACACATTTTATATATATATACCATATACATTGGAGCAAAAGGACATAGGTCTCTCTGTCTAGTTAACGGAGTTTTACCTTTTATCTGCTTTTGTCTCTTCAATGAACTGCCTGCATCACTGGATGTTTTGTCTTCCCATCAAACTGTCTGTCTCTCTGTCAGTGTACTGAACTCATCATTTAATTGAACTGATTTTCCTTTTGTCTTTCTCGCTGTCTGTTTTTAACTGATACTTTTGACCATTTGTCTCTGTCTGTCTGATTTCAGCGATTGTGTCTCCTTGTCTGTCTTCCTGCCTTATTGTTTTGAGCGTCTCTTTCTGTAACTGTCTGCTGTTCTGTGGTTCTTCTCTTTCTGTCTCCTGATGATTATCTTCAGTAAAAATGATCTGTAATTGAACTGTGTTCTCATCAGAGAGACCGGTTACCAGATCATCTCCTCAATAGATTTCCTGTCCCTCTAATTCTCTGATCACTTCATTCCCTTCATGCAGTTCCTCATATATATATTTTTTTCTCTGTCTCAGTTCCTGTGTGGTGTTTGGCCTGTGCTACAGGTCGAGTCCCAGAAGATGAGTTGAGGATGTGGTGAGGGGATGAACACAGCAGCGGATCACAGAGCTCACGCGCTGTGAAGCCTGGCTCCATGCCCGGCCCGCTCAGGGAAGGGAGCAGCAGCTGGATTTACCCACAATTCCCTCCTTCAGTTTGCCGAGTGTCGTTTGGAGAGACTTTCCCAACTGTGGAAAAGTTTCTGCTTGTGTTGATTTTAAATATTGATATAAGATCAGAGCTTTGTGGAAGGAGACAGGTTTATTTTTGCACACTGCTGACATACGATCCCCTCCGCTGCCACACACTCGCAGACGAACCCTCCATCCACACCAGGAAGTGACAAAACAATGGCTCATGGTTTATTCTCCACGTACAGGCATTATGGGAAACAAATAAAACTTGGAAGGACATAGCAGAGATGTTTTGTGCCTCCAGTAAGAGCATGTTACTCATGCAATTCGTTTACTTTCTTAATCTGTTAATGAGGGTCGTATAAAGTTAAGCATGTAACATAATCATCAGCTTCATTTTGGTGGCCATCATTTCTTACGGGAGCTCGAGAGATTTGTTGTTTTCTAGTGTAAACTTAGAATCAGTGGGTGGAGATGTCAGAGTGTGATTATTACTGGTGTTTTTTTTTTTTTTTTTTTTAAATATATATCTACCTAGGAATGATGTAAAATCTTGATATTGATTGCAAATCATGTCTAATCATTATCCACTTGACCACTAATACACACATTTCAGCTCAACGTCGCTATTTTTAAAAATAGCAGTTATGTTTTGTCGTCTCCGCTGTGGCCGTCTTCGTGATTTAGTTTAAGCCGTCTTGCTGTTTTTAATGATCGTAAAAGGTGAAAGTGAACGGGGTTTGAGGTTGGGGATGGCCTCACTGGCGTCGTATGGAAATGGTCAGATTGAACTCTTGAAATCAACTGGAGTTGATGATTTTTAAACAAACCTGTTAGCCTGCGTTTCTTTTGGGTACTGGATCCTTGTCTGTGAAGGAATTGACTGAATTCATTAATTTCACTTTGTGCTCCTGCGCAGGAATACTGTAAGCTACTTTGCTAGCGTTTTCTTAATGAATGTATGGACTTCAATTAGGGATGCGTTTATACTGATATTGGTGTCGGCCATCAGTCAGAAACTGATTTATTCCTCAAAAAACATGGCATGGTTGTTTAAAATGAGCACGTGGTGCTGTGGATTGTACACGTGGGAAGATATCCACAGGAGAGCACTTCATTACTGCGAGCACTGAGACACGCCTCCTTTCCCCTCGCTCGTCAGCGTCAGCACTTTGCTCGGGTCAGGGTGCAGCTCACGGCTCTCCATTTTAATCACCGCGCTGACTGATGCCACCGTCATGCCTTCGCACTTTGTATTAATGGGATTGTTTAAAGGCCAGAACATCAGAGTTTAAACTCAGCAGGAGTTCATTTCAAACAGCACACACAAACGCCGCTGAGTAAAACGTTCCACGGCTTCTCTGATTGGTCAGGACTAAACCCGGTACTCATTCCATTTTCAGTACTAAGGCATCAAACTCATTCACAATGGTATCGATGCATCCCTAATTTCATCCTCTGATATTTATGATGTTTTGAGTTTCTAATCTGTGACAACTGTCATTAATTTTTCTGTAGTTGTTTTTAATTTATATACACTACTGGTTTTTGTCTTCCTTGTGAGGCATTTTATGAAGGAATGGTCGCTCGTGAAGTGATGTGCAATTGCTGTTTGAAAAACAGACTAATTAATTAATCTCTCCATTTCATCGTTCTGTTCAACACTGAGTAAATGATACTAATTGGGAAAGTAATTCATTTAGGAAACCAATTAGTTGTCCATTGTCAGTTCTCTCCTCTATGCACAAACTTTTTTTGGGGGGAATCCTGACCCAACGTAAGCTGCACATCGAAAGGGAATTGACCTTAATTTCACTTCTGAAGCACTACAGTGCCTGTTTATGCACAAGGCTCCCGTCTTACCTCCTGCTCAAATCCTGTTCAGTTACTTGAAGTTGCAGTGTGAATGGTTGGAAACTGGTATAGATGTGTATAATATCTGTTTTTGTACTCGTACAGTGGAGGAGGATACATGGTGTGTTGTGTCTTCAGCTGTGTGTCACTATATGAAGCTCCAGTGTAATATTGAACGTATAACCCACCTGCCCTGCTGCTTTGGTTCGAGTGGACCTGCTGATATCACGGTGCCTTATTTAGATTTAGTCCTCGCGCAACATCACTAGGACTCTGTATTACCACACATTACCTTTTCTTGATGTTGACTCCATCCTCCTGGTGGTGAGGGCCAAGGCAAATAAAGAACAAACGGAATTACTGCCAACGCTGTTCCTGTGCCATCTTGTGAAGGCATCGGTCCTTCTGTAAAATCACTGACCATATCCTGGTGGAACCACAGCACAAGCTCCTGTCTGGAAGCGTTACGTTTCCTTCAACTGCTGAATGTTGAGTCATTTCAGAATTGTTCAATTAAACTTGGTGTAGTTGGAATATTGCTGTGATTCTTGTGGTTAATTTTTCAAATGTCATGTTTTATAACTTGTTCACACAATAGCCTGAAAAAAATTTCCTTTAAAAACCTAGCCATGGCACTTTTACAGTCCTTGCGTTTCCTAACCTCATCATGAGCACAAACACTTTAAAGCAAAACTCACATGCAAGAGCAATATCTTTCTGTAGATCTGACCCAGAGGAACTCGCTGGCAGCAGCCCAGTGCAAATGTAGCAAGGTTGGTTCTTCCCACTTGCCATTGGCAGCAAACTCCTTGAGCTGGCTTTGGTATTGGGAATTTTATTTGTTCTGTTCGAGCTCCCTCTATGGAACTGTTGTGGCTCTGCCCTGCATTTACCCTGGCTGGGAGAGGTATGAATCCAGAGCAGTTGGATCATAATCGACACTTTAATGATCTATAACCTGAGTCTAAGTGCACATAACAGTGTCTTCATGTATTATATGACAAGTGCACAAGAATAGTGTCGCTCACTACATTTGGAAAGACTATTTCGAGAGCTTATGATTTCTAGCTTTGTTAACCATGTGGTTTTGTTGTTGTAGTACGTTAGCTAGTGCTATCTTCACATAAAAAGCTTGCTTCTGCTTGTCTCTCTCGTGTTCGGCTGCCTTTGTGAAGATTCATGATCATCTTTTGCTCTTTGTTATAAATGTTAACAGAATAAACATTTGGGTGCCAAAAGCATATCAGCGGTGTATCATCAATCACAACCCAGCGAGTAAAGAACCGCAACACTTACAGTCATGCAGGTCAAGAGCTTCAGGGAATGTTCACAAACATCACAATTATCAGAAAGAGGTGGGAAACTGATCTTGGTGGGCTTGACCATGATATGATGATCGGTTTCAGGTGGGTAGATTTCAGAAAGTGTTTGTGTCCTGGGATTTTCACAGAAACATCCAGTGAGCTGCAGTTCTGTGAATGAAATGCCTTGATGATGAAAGGGGGTGGAGGAGAAGAGAATCTTTAAACTTACAGAATTAATCAAGTTAAAGTCAGAAGAGGACATTTCAAACTGAAGCTGACTGAGGATTGTCGGTGTTGGGCTGCAGTTACGCGTCTGCCCGCCAGGGGGCGTGTGGAATTGTTTCACAGTTGATTGAGATGACTGTGTCCCAGTGGCGGCTCCTGAATTTTTTTTCAGGGGGGGGCAATTTCCCCCCGTTATGTCTACACGGACCATAAATGTCTACAGGACTGAAGTAAATTGACCTAGGTAGCAAATCAATTGGCCGAACTTGTTTTTGCCTGGTAAATTCAGATATCAATATAGACAATATCTCTTCTCTCCACTAGGTGGCAACACTAAACAAGTTAAAGGTGGCAAACTAAGGTAGCCCAGTAAACTAGACCCACCCGCCTAGCGGCCAAAAATATTTTTTGCCTACGAGTGGCAAATATTCACATTTAGTCTGGCTTGCCAGGCTAAAACTAAGGAACTTTCGATTACGTTCATTATGTCTTATATTAAATATAGTTAGTTTTTGTTTTTTTCTTTATCAGACATCTAATTTTTGGGTTTGTTTACCTGACATGTTTCGACGTACAACTTCCGTCTTCCTCAGAGTGTCACCGGATGTTATTGGTGACGCATCTTTTATCAGCTGCTGTTTCTGAAGGCGTGGCCTTCCTGTCTGGTTTGACAGGTCCGTCAAACCAGACAGGAAGGCCACGCCTTCAGAAACAGCAGCTGATAAAAGATGCGTCACCAATAACATCCGGTGACACTCTGAGGAAGACGGAAGTTGTACGTCGAAACATGTCAGGTAAACAAACCCAAAAATTAGATGTCTGATAAAGAAAAAAACAAAAACTAACTATATTTAATATAAGACATAATGAACGTAATCCAAAGATTAAGAATTAGTTACGGAGACGAAAGCATCAAGGAGTTTCGCCGCCTAGAGCGATTGACACGGAAACGGGCACGCTACAGGAATCACCTGAGATTCAATCTGCGCTGCCGGGATGAGGAAGTCGTACCGGCCAGCCTGAACATCAAGAACCCGATTCCAACCAAAAACGCGGAAAAGATGATCAGGAAAGTGGGAATGACTCTGGTAAAAGAACGGATACGGTGCACAACGGATAAACTAAATAATATCAACAGCGAACTACATAGGGAGACGGAAACTTTCAAACGCCGGTTTCCCCAAAACAAGGAAATGGAAATGGCAATACACGGACACTTGGCAGACATACACGAACAGGAATTCACAGAGACAAAAACCCGACAAATACGAAAACTGGACAAACTCATCGCACAGAAAAAGAAGGCAGAACCGGAGCACGCACACATCAACGACAAATGGATTCATAACATATCAAGGTACAAACTCTCACAAGCAGAACGCAGTATATTAGCAAAAGGACTCAACTACGCTGTCACACCGAACAATATACCTCACGATGAATTCATTCTGGCAACTGAATTAGCATGTGAGAAAATACAGGATCAGGGACAAAAAGCAGCACTAAGAAACGCAATAGCTGGTATATTGAAAACGGCCAAACCACCACCCAGTAACATCACCAAACAGGAAGCCAAAGCTATGAAAACATTAGCTAAAAATAAAGATATCACAATCCTCCCAGCAGATAAAGGCAGAACAGTAGTTATTATGGACACTGATGAATATGAACGAAAAATGAATGAATTACTCAGCGATAACGCATTTGAAATATTAAAAAAAGACCCAACAGAAGACAAGAAAAAGAAACTTAAAGCACTACTCAAACCACTACTCGATGAAAATAAAATAGATAAGCAGGATTACAATCATTTAGTACCCACAGCCAATGTCATCCCCAGGATTTACGGTACACCAAAAATACACAAACCAGGAACACCATTACGCCCCATAGTAGATAGCATTGGTTCAGTGACATACAACTTATCAAAAGCACTCACCGAAATAATTAAACCATTACTAGGACTCACAGATCAAACACTGCAAAAAACTCAAAACATCTGGCAGAAGAACTAAAAAACATCAAAATGCAGCAAGACGAAGTTTTCATTTCACATGATGTCATATCTCTTTTCACCAGAACACCCACGGAAGCCACCATACAGATAGTACAAGACAAATTAAAAACAGACAGGACGCTCAAGAAACGCACAAACCTCACTGTACAAGACATCACTCAGCTCCTTCAATTCATCGCCACATCCACATACTTTCAGTTCAGGAATACAATCTACAGACAGAAGGAAGGTTTTGCCATGGGAGACCCACTATCAGCCATCATGTGCGGCTTTTTCATGGAGGATCTGGAGCAGAAAGCACTCACTACAATACCAGCGGAATACAGACCAACACTCTGGAAACGGTATGTGGACGACATATTGGAAAAAGTAAAGAGGGGACACACTCAACAACTCACCGACCATCTCAACACCATAGACAATACCGGCAATATAAAATTCACACATGAAGAAACAGAGCAGTCAATAGCATTTTTGGATTTAAAAATACATCACACAGAAGAGGGGGACATCAAAATAAAAGTACACAGAAAACCCACACATACCGACCAATATTTAAACTGGACTTCCGAACATCCCATAATGCACAAAATATCCGTAGTTAGAACATTACATGAACGCACAGCAATAATTACAGATCCACAGGACAAAGAACAGGAGGAACAACATATACAACACGCACTGAAGGCATGTCAATATCCACAATGGGCAATATCCAAAGGGGCGGAACAGGTTAAGAACAACAAAACACAGAAGAAAGAGAAAAAACAAACCAACAAACAAGAACACAGGGGAGTAGTGACATTACCATACATCAGGGGAATAACTGAACGCATTCAAAGAGCAATGAGGAAATACAACATTAACACACCTGTCAAACCATACACAACACTCCGTCAGATCCTGGTTCATCCCAAAGACAGAATACATCCGGACAACAGATGCAACACCATATATGAGATTCCATGTCAATTATGCAATAAAACTTACATTGGGGAGACAGGAAGGAGTTTCAACACAAGAAAAAATGAACATAAGAAAGAGTGCGAAAAGGAGACAGCTACAAGACAAATCCGAACAATAAAAGAAAAGGCACAACAGGAAAATTATAAGTCAGCTATAACAGATCACTGTAAAAGGGAAAATCACATTATGGACTGGGGGAATGCCAGAGTCATCCGCACAGAAGATAATAAACATCAGCGCTGGATCAGGGAGGCCATGGAGATCTGTAAGCGAAGCCTGAGGACCATCAACCGGGATGAGGGAGCATACATGCTCTCCCATACCTGGAGTGCCATCTTGCAGGGGACGAACAGACAGTATAAGGTGTGACCGACCTGTCAAACCAGACAGGAAGGCCACGCCTTCAGAAACAGCAGCTGATAAAAGATGCGTCACCAATAACATCCGGTGACACTCTGAGGAAGACGGAAGTTGTATGTTGAAACATGTCAGGTAAACAAACCCAAAAATTAGATGTCTGATAAAGAAGAAAAAAATAAAATAAATAAAACTAAGGAAGATTCATTGTGAAGCCTTCAAAGCAAAACATTTGGCATCACAATCAATTAATATTACATTACTCATTTATTTTCTCATATTATTCCAGTATTCTATAATAAGTAGACACAAATTCTTAATTATAAACATATTCTAATTTCTTCAATTCTAAAGAATGCAATTAAAGTGGCAGGATATAAATCCAAAACAAGTGTTTAAGTTTTGAAAAAGATGAAGAAAAGCAGAACCATCAAACAAACATGTGCAGCTTAATTATGTGTTTTTTATATGGAATTACACCATTTTAACAAATAATAATTCTAAATAAATTCTGCAGGTTTTTTTCCCCAAGAATTCCTCCAGAAAGCCATACCTTAAGAGGAAATTTAAAGTATTACAAGCATGTCAATGAACACAAGAGGCTTTAGTTATTTAGCTATACACACACAAGGCTACACAAGGTTTTGTAGTCAGTGCAACTTGGCTAAACAAGTTGGAAAAAAGGTGCTGCTGGCTCCAATGAACACATACTGTACAATATATAAAAACTGAAAATATGCTTAATTTACACCAAGTCAGAGAGAACTTGAGGCTACTGAAATATTCCAAACATGGCAATGTTAAACTGCCATTGGTAAAACACACACACAAAAACAACTTTTGCCTAGTAAATTCAAATATCAGATATCACTGTACCGTCTGCTGTGCTGCTTCCAGGGTGGAAGAGAACGCAAGGGGAGCAAAAAACGAGCATTGACTACATCACAGCCAGCTCGCCAAGTTTTGCGGTGGTACCAGTTCTTGTTAAAACCTCTTGAGTAGGTCTTCTCCCCCTTCGCAGACACTTGCTTGATGTTTAAATTCGGTCTAGGAGGTCCGAGCTGTTTGACTGCCATTTTCTCCTCATTGGTACGACGACTAAAGGGAACTTCTTTCAGAGCCGCTATCGTATTGTTGCACTCAACACTCACTGCCATCTAAATACAATGTTCACACATTTCCCGCGCAAGTTGCGTTTTCCAGCCCAAAATTATGTTCAAAACCCGCAAAAATGCACTAAAAACCAATCTGGCAACACTTGCGCGGCGCAACAGGCGTATGACGTAAGCACGCTGCTTGTGCGAGCACATAAAACCCAATAGAAAATGCACTGGGAGCGGATTTTGGAAAAAAAACGTACGTAGCATTAGTGTCAATGGGAGATTTTGGGGCAAATCTGAACCTGACAGAAATCGCCCCAAAAGGGCGTGGCTACACCAGGCGCGACCTTAGCCTGATTGGACAATGACATTGTTGGTAGTAGGAGTAGATAAAAAAAAAAAAAATCTCCCTCCCTGTTTGGGAGTGCGTCGCCCAAATCGCCCCTATTAACGAGCCGCCAGTGCTGTGTCCACCTGCACAGGTGCGCACTCATCACATCCATGAGTCACTTCTGTCCACATCAGCACATTGCAGTCACACAGTTTACCTTCCTCCGTGATCAGGGTGTGAGCTGCAGCTTCTGTCCACATGCAAATCAGGAGATTTTACGAGCCAATAAACAAGGAATCATTTCCGCTCGGATTCGATCAGAATTCCTGCATGAACCCAGCGTGGGGTTTTGATCGACTTTAAAAATGACACAATATTGTCTGTTACATGCTGGATTTATTATTATGACTTTGATTATTATTATTCTAACTAGCCTGAAGTACTTTTTCCAATCTCATAAAGGTGCACAACTTCCATTCAACATACACAACAACAACAACTGCAGATATATATTTTAACTTTACACATCATCATCATCTGTCCACATAATGATGCACCGAAATGGATGAAATTCAGGGCACTAAAAATACAAAATTATATTGAATTATATAGTTTTAGGTAATGTTTAAAAAGCACACACGTCTTTCAAAAATCTAAGTACTAAAGAAAAAATATGTTTCATTCACTTAAATCATTTCAGTATCTTAATAGCGGAGCACCAAACCGAAGAAAAAATGTAGTAATTACCAGTCACACACACCGCCTAGTGGCCAGTATTAGTAATTACCAGTCACACACACCGCCTAGTGGCCAGTATTAGTAATTACCAGTCACACACACCGCCTAGTGGTCAGTGTTAGTAATTACCAGTCACACACACCGCCTAGTGGCCAGTGTTAGTAATTACCACTCATACACACCGCCTAGTGGCCAGTGTTAGTAATTACCAGTCACACACACCGCCTAGTGGTCAGTGTTAGTAATTACCAGTCACACACACCGCCTAGTGGCCAGTGTTAGTAATTACCACTCATACACACCGCCTAGTGGCCAGTGTTAGTAATTACCAGTCACACACACCGCCTAGTGGCCAGTGTTAGTAATTACCAGTCACACACACCGCCTAGTGGCCAGTGTTAGTAATTACCAGTCACACACACCGCCTAGTGGCCAGTGTTAGTAATTACCAGTCACACACACCGCCTAGTGGCCAGTGTTAGTGATTACCAGTCATACACACCGCCTAGTGGCCAGTGTTAGTAATTACCAGTCACACACACCACCTAGTGGCCAGTGTTAGTGATTACCAGTCATACACACCGCCTAGTGGCCAGTGTTAGTAATTACCAGTCACACACACCACCTAGTGGCCAGTGTTAGTAATTACCAGTCATACACACCGCCTAGTGGCCAGTGTTAGTAATTACCAGTCACACACACCACCTAGTGGCCAGTGTTAGTGATTACCAGTCACACACACCACCTAGGCACGGTGGTGTAGTGGTTAGCGCTGTCGCCTCACAGCAAGAAGGTCTGGGTTCGAGCCCCGTGGCCGGCGAGGGCCTTTCTGTGCGGAGTTTGCATGTTGTCCGCGTGGGTTTCCTCCGGGTGCTCCGGTTTCCCCCACAGTCCAAAGACATGCAGGTTAGGTTAACTGGTGACTCTAAATTGACCGTAGGTGTGAATGTGAACTTTGTGAATGTGAGTGTGAATGGTTGTCTGTGTCTATGTGTCAGCCCTGTGATGACCTGGCGACTTGTCCAGGGTGTACCCCGCCTTTCACCCGTAGTCAGCTGGGATAGGCTCCAGCTTGCCTGCAACCCTGTAGAAGGATAAAGCGGCTACAGATAATGAGATGAGATGAGACACACCGCGGCGGCATGGTGTTGTAGTGGTTAGCGCTGTCGCCTCACAGCAAGAAGGTCCTGGGTTCGAGCCCCGTGGCCGGCGAGGGCCTTTCTGTGTGGAGTTTGCATGTTCTCCCCGTGTCCGCGTGGGTTTCCTCCGGGTGCTCCGGTTTCCCCCACAGTCCAAAGACATGCAGGTTAGGTTAACTGGTGACTCTAAATTGACCGTAGGTGTGAATGTGAGTGTGAATGGTTGTCTGTGTCTATGTGTCAGCCCTGTGATGACCTGGCGACTTGTCCAGGGTGAACCCCACCTTTCGCCCGTAGTCAGCTGGGATAGGATCCAGCTTGCCTGCGACCCTGTAGAAGGATAAAGCGGCTAGAGATAATGAGATGAGATGAGATGAGACACACCGCCTAGTGGCCAGTGTTAGTAATTACCAGTCACACACACCGCCTAGTGGCCAGTGTTAGTAATTACCAGTCACACACACCGCCTAGTGGCTAGTGTTAGTAATTACCAGTCACACACACCGCCTAGTGGCCAGTGTTAGTAATTACCAGTCACACACACCGCCTAGTGGCCAGTGCTAGCCAGTAAAGAAATAAAACAAAAGAGACTGGCTATGACATAAGAAAATTCTACAACCAAGAAACCGATGGGAGCTCCGCTTTTAGGCAGTGCCTAAATCTATATATTTTATTAATGTCTGCAAACATTCTGTCAACTATATGTTACTAACAGAACTCCCCCCTGCAACTCAAAAATGGTTTGTCCCAACACCATGTGGCCAGCATCACCTTTGTGGCAGCCATGTTGACCTCACTGTGTAGAGTCCTCTCATGTTTTTTTCAATATTTGATCCATAACAGCACATTGTCAATGTAATTTGACCACCAACTATGTTTCGTACGCTGTTATGGTTTACAAATTATTAATGATTTTAATCTTTTTGGGATTCCAAAACTCCAGAGTAGTTTGTACGCCAGGCATAAACGTAGCTAAATCAAATGTGTTTTAAAACTAAAACGTATTAATGTGGACGGAGCCTCAGGCCTTTTTCCTCGGCCACCCCCCCCCCGGCTGGCTAGAGAGCTGCGATTGGACAAAGAAAATGAGCCAAAGGCATCCATTAGATTTCAGTGTGACGCGGCACGAGTTTGTTATTAAATTGCTTGTCATGTTCCTTCACAGTGCTTGTCTGTTTCTTGGTTAAATAAGATGCAAAACAATGAGAACTGAGTCTCTTCACATCTTAGGTTAACGTGGGGCAGCCTTGGGCTGAGGTGCCCTTGAGTGAGGTACCGAACCCCTGACTGCACCCCGGGCGCTCTGGTGTGGCTGCCCACTGCTCTGGGTGTGTGTGCGTGTGTTCACTGCTTCAGATGGGTTAAATGCAGAGGATGAATTTCATTGTGCTTGAAGTATGCATGTGACGAATAAAGGTTTCTTTCTTTCTTTTCACACTGAAACAGTGACTGATACACAGCGCAGTTCTACGTGCGACAGGTTCTGTGTAAAACCAGACGTCATGCTGGTTAGTTTTATCACAGTCCTGTTTGCATTGCAGTGTGGTGCGAAATCCTCCCCAGAGATAAAGGCCACTGAAGGAAACACTGTTCTACTGAGAAAGATTGATTTTGTAATGTTTTATTGATGTGAAATGTTTCACAAACGACAGAATGACTTCAAGAATTTGAACACTTTTTCCTGTTTGAGTAAAATTTCTCTTTAGTCATGAGTCCAGATGATGTGTCTAATTTGACCAAGAACTTGAGGTAACAAGGTGAAAAATAAGATTAGATTTAATTTCAGATAATCTTCAAGCAGCATTTAAAATTTAAGCTAGCTGTCACTAACTGCGCTGATATAAATGAGAAAATTATTTTAAGATAAGTGTTTGTAACAATTCCTGATGTGGGTGGAGCACAGAAGCACGGCAGGCGAGAGTTGATGTTAGTCAAACCACTTTATTTAGCTTTTCAGCTTTCTTTCTTTCTTTCTTTCTTTCTTTCTTTCTTTCTTTCTCTCTCTCTCTCTCTCTCTCTCTCACTCACTCACTCACTCACTCACGCACACACACGCACGCACACGCACGCACGCATGCACACACACATGCGTTGTGGTCAGGGAGAGGGCTCCTTTTCTCTGCTCTCTCTCTCCTTTTATGCTCCATCCCTGTAACATATTGATTACTTTATTTGGGAAGACCAATAATTATTGAAAAAAACAATACAGTACCCCAAACAATCTTAAAGAAGCAATAATGTGTCTTCTACATAAATACCAAAGTTATACTGGTCTACAGCCTATTCAGGGGTACAAGTGACATCTCCTTCTCCAGATATGCAAACTGCCTATAACTGCAGACAGTGAACAATACTTAGCTAGCTGCTTTGCTTTCTTTTTATTTAAGCCGGCTATTTGCAGGCCTCTGACACACAGTCTATGAACGTGACCAAGGCTACCATAGATGAGTGCCACCATGGATGTTTTATAGCCACTTTCTGTCAATGCATGAACTATTGGTTGATATTTCACACATTTTTCAGCAAAGCACAGGTCCATATATGCGTCAAAACAGCATCCTATTTCCAATACTGTGATGGTCTTTGAAGTCTCATCCACAACAACAGTGTCCGGGGTATTAGGACAGTCTTTAAGGACAGTGTTCAGAGAATCATTGGTGGTTAAGTTGGAAAGCCAGTTGGATTTTATTTTTCTGTCCGTGTGTATGTGCGTTGTTTGGTCCATGCAGTTTGCGCAATTCTGTCGCAGTAATGTCCACAATGCGGTTGTGACGGGCGGTGTACAGGCCTTTGAAAGCTATGCACGCATTCATAATGTGTGCTGTAGATTCTATTGTGTTGTCAGTGTGTAGCAGGCAAAATGGCTTATGACGCCTTGGGTACCAGAGAGAAAGGCTGTATTGAGTTGGAAGAACTTGGGAGTCTAGCTTTGATGATGAATTTCAGAATGCCTGTATTGACAGCTGGATTGTGCAGCGCAGAGTGAGAGACCATGTGATCAGCGCACTTAAGGCATGCAAGTTTGCCCTGAAGGCGCAGGTTCACCCAATGAGCGCGTTGTTGTGAATGAAAATGATGTATGATTTCATACCTGCATGTCCTGCTGCTGAGCACCTTGCTGGTTTCGTCATGGTGTAGAGTCACTTCTGCACGAACATCTGGGTCCATTAAAAGCTCCTCACTGACATTGACCTGAGCGCCGCTCCTGTTTACCCAGCTTAGCTCCACGTTGTTGCTTGTGCATAGGTCATTCAAATCTGGCCAGTCAGACCATACTCCGAATCCACTGGCATGGCTGTCTAATTTGCCATTTGTTTTCCTTTTAAAGCCAAGGAAACTTGGTTTGCCGGTATGGGCAAGTGGAATGTTACGCTTCCTCATGTCTAGAAATAGTGAGCCCCGTGCCATGTCCCGAACTGTCACATCATCACTGTTCAGCATGCGCAACAGGTGATTTATCCGGGTGGCCATGTAAGTCCACAGGATGTTTGGGACTCCAAGCCCCCCATCTGATTTTTTCAAAAAGATAATGATTCTGGTTGTGTGTGAGTTTAAACTTAACCATTTCCTCACCAGTTCCACCGTTTTGTTGTTCAGTTCGTTCAGCATTTTCTTAGTTATGTGAATGTTGGCGAATAAATGTTGGACTTTACATAGAGCTATATAACGAATTGCCTGGAGTTTCATGCAGACTGGCAAGGGGCATTGATCTATTTGATGTAATCTCTCCAGGTATTCATCGCGGATTGCCCCCAGTTGTTCCTGCCATTCACCGGCTATATTAAACATATGTCCCAAGTAACGGTAAGTTTCATGTCTTGTATAAACTCATACGTGTGGACTGGATGAGCACATCTTCTGCACACACACACACACACACACACACACACACACACACACACACACACACACACACATTAACAGCAGGTGGAATGACTTAGCCACTTACCTTCCCTGACCCCGCCCTCCATTCACAGACTGCTGCTTAGCCATGCCCCTGCTGCCACATACCCCCACTGCCTGACTCGGGCCGGGGAGCCGTCCGGCCTGAAGCTGACTCCCCCTGACGGGACAGGAAGTCCGCCACCACCATCTGTGCCCCCGGCCTGTGGATCACCTTGAACTTAAATGGCTGGAGGGTGAGATACCAACGGCTGATCCGTGCATTGGCATCCTTCATGCGGTGGAACCATTGGAGGAGTGTGTGGTCCGAACAGAGAGTGAAAGGGTGCCCCAGCAGGTAGTATCGAAGGGCGAGGACCGCCCACTTACCGTAATGGTGAGACACTCCTTCTCGATTGTGCTGTACCTACTTTCATGCATCGAGAGTTTCCTTCTGATGTACAGCATGGGGCGCTCCTCACCCTCCACCTCCTGGGACAAAATGGCCCCCAGCCCTCTGTCCAATGCATCAGTCTGCAAAATAAAGGGGAGAGAAGTCAGGGGATTGTAAAAGTGGCCCCCCACACAGTGCAACTTTTACCTCAGAGAAGGCCTGTTGGCATTGCTCCATCCACTGGACCGGATCTGGAGTCCTCTTTTTAGTGAGATCAGTTAGCGGGCTGGTGACTTCCGAATAATTAGGTATAAACCTACGATAATAGCCAGCCAGCCCCAAGAACCGTCTCACCTCCTTTTTGGTCTTGGGCCTCGGGCAGGCCGCAATCGCTGCGGTCTTGTTAATTTGGGGATGCACCTGCCCATGGCCCAAGTGGAACCCCAGATACCATACTTCCACCCACCCAATCGCACACTTTTTTGGGTTAGCTGTGAGGCCCGGTCACCTCAGCGACTTTAGAACGGCCCTCAAGTGTTCCAGGTGCCGCGGTCAATCATTACTGTAAATTACAATGTCATCTAGATAGGTGGCTGCGTAGGCAGCATGAGGGTGGAGGACCTTGTCCATAAGCTGCTGGAATGTAGCGGGCACCCCAAATAACCCAAAAGGGAGCATGACAAATTGGTGTAATCCAAACGGTGTGGAAAAGGCCGTTTTTTCTTGGGATAAAGGAGTCAAGGGGATCTGCCAATATCCCTTTTTTAGATCCAGTGTTGAATAAAAACGAGCAGCGCCTAACCGATCAAGCAACTCATCAATGCAAGGCATTGGGTATGCGTCAAATTTAGACACCGCGTTGACCTTTCTATAGTCCACACAGAACCGGACTGACCCATCTGTCTTGGGAACCAGGACCACTGGGCTGCTCCAGTCACTGTGGGACTCTTCGATTATGCCCATTTCGAGCATGGCCTTGAGTTCGTCCCGAACCACCTTTTTTTTGTGTTCGGGCAATCGGTAAGGGTGGCTATGCACTACCACCCCTGGGGGTGCTTTGATGTAGTGTTCTATGAGTGGGTATGACCAGGAAGGGGTGAGAACACGTCAGAAAATTCCTTCTGCAACTTGGCTACCTCTGTGAGTTGGGCCAGTGAGAGGTGGTCTCCACAAGGGACCAGAGTGGTCCGAGTTGTTATCTTTTTTACCTCTGGCCCCAGCTCCGCCTTCTCTGGTACTACCAACACCAACGCCACTGGGACCCCCTCATTCCAGTGTTTTAAAAGGTTGAGGTGGTAGATTTGCAGTGCCCCGCCCCATCCGTTCGCTTCACCTCATAGTCGATGTCCCTGACTTGCCATGTGACCTCAAAGGGCCCTTGCCACTTGGTGACTAGTTTAGAACTCGACGTGGGCAATAATACGAGCACTTTGTCTCCCGGCGTGAACTCTCTAAGGCACGTGCCCCTGTCATACAGCCGGCTTTGATGTTCTTGTGCCTGCCGCAAATTCTCCTGGGTTAGGTGAGTGAGGGTGCGGAGTTTTGCACGCAGATCAAGAACGTACTGAATTTCATTTTTACTTGGTGAAGGTCCCTCCTCCCAATTTTCCCATCGCACGTCCAGAATGCCACGCAGCTTACACCCATATAATAATTCAAAGGGAGAAAACCCCGTGGAGGCTTGCGGGACCTCTCGTACTGCGAACAACAGGGGCTCGAGCCACTTATCCCAATTACGCGCATCTTCACTTACGAATTTGCGGATTATATTTTGAGTGTTTGGTTAAATCCGGGGTGAAAGTAAGTCAGTCCTGGCCGGTCTGGCGTACCACTAAAAGATTTGGCCGTACTGGAAAGAAAAATATACTGTCTCTGAAAAACAAATGCACTTTCAGCATAACAACACACCTGCTAATGTCAATTTACCAAAAGCAACACGTTTTCCTCAATATACATTGCATATAACTTGTTCTGACCTGTCTCTGAATTATGTCTGAAGTGAATTCCTTCCGTATTTCACTCAACAGACAATGTGCGAGATAGCCCACTGCTTAACCATCTTGTGCCAACATGCGCAGCTGCTATCCAAAGTGTTTTAGTAGACAGACGTTTGTTGCAAAGTCTCCCAAATAAAAACAACATATACAGAAACATATGTTGATGTTTCAATATTCTATTATGTGTGCAGTGTTTTGCTGGACAAACAACGAGAAAGCTACAGTGCGCGTACAGCTTAGCCAGATCTTGTGCTATAATGTGCGCAGCTGGTAATCAAAGTGTTTTAGCAGACAGACGTTACAGTAGTTGCAAAGTCTCCCAAATAAAAAGGCATATAAAGAAACATGTTAATGTTTCATGATAGGCTATTTAAAAATTACTTTGATCAGAATTCGTAAATCGAGTGGAAGTTGGGGCAAAGATTCTAGATTACTGTCTGGTTGGAGCGAGCAGAGTAACTAGTGATAGTGTGATAAAAAAGTACTATACTAGTACTACTGAGTGATAAGAAGTCCTAGTGAATGCTTGATAAGTAGACAATAATAAATAATTAGGTGTATTTTTCAGTGTGCGCTGCGCGCACGCACTATGACTCAAAATAATAGTACCGGCAAGAAATAAAAGTTACTTTCACCCCTGGTTAAATCGCTCTACTAAGCCATCTGTTTGTGGGTGATAGACACTGGTGCGGATAGACTTAATCCCCAGTAACCCATACAGCTTGCGCAGTGTGCATGACATAAACGAAGTGCCTTGGTCTGTCAGGATTTCTTTCAGAATCCCGACCCGGGAGATAAAGTGGAAGAGCGCTTCTGCAATACTGCGTGCTGAGATATTGCGGAGAGGCACTGCTTCCGGATATCGTGTTGCATAGTCCACTAGAGCTAAAATAAAGTGGTATCCCCATGCTGACTGATCTAATGGCCCGACAAGATCCATTCCAATTCGCTCAAACGGGGTCTTGATTAGAAGAAGAGGGCACAATGGTGCTTTTGGAGTGGCCGTGGGATTTACTAATTGGCATTCACGGCATGCCGCACACCACCAATGGACATCCCCGCGAATCCCTGGCCAATAGAACTGGGCCATTATTTGGGCTGGTGTTTTATCTTGCCCCAAGTGTCCAGCCATGGGATTAAAGTGAGCTGCATGGAATACGAGTTCCCTATGGCCCTTTGGGATTAACAACTGGGTTACTCGTTCCTTAGTTTGAGTGTCCTGCATCACTCGGTACAATCTATCTTTAATAATGGCAAAATAGGGGAAGGTTGGTGCCGCGCTTGGCTGAAGAGTTTGACCATTGATTACTCTCACTTGGTCAAACGCATGCCGCAGAGTCTCGTCTTGCGACTGCTCTAACGGGAAATCCTCAAAGGAATCCCCGAGAGAGGGAGGAGGAGTGGGCTGCTCCTCACTCTGATGCAGTGTTGACGTAGACGGCTCTATGACAGCTTCTCCTGCCAATGCCACACCGGGATCTTCCCATGACCTACTAGGGCAGGACCCACTACGTGTTAAATATTCCATTAGTTTTTTAAATCCCGGCCAATCACTACACAAAATCAACAAGTGGTAAGATGGGGACTAACCACTGCCTTTATTCTATGCATTTGGCCCCAGAATAGAATATGGAAAGATGTTAGAGGGTAATGGTGAACATCCCCATGCACACACAACACTTTCACCGCTTGTGCTCTCCCCAGTGCCTCACCTTGCACCAGGCATTGGTGAATTGAGGTCTGATTGCAACTGGAATCCACCAAAGCGTGATATGTATCCCCTTGAATACTCACCGGTATGTGATATGTTCTGGCCCAATCGGGGGCAGTTTTTGGCACGTCGGGGATCCAGATAACGGCGCCCACCTCTCTTGTGGAGCTCTGACTTTGGAGATGCTCTGACTCCCCACCGCGCCAGCACACCGGCCCAGGCTTTCCCTCTGCATTGGTGTTATGGGTGTCACTCACCTGAGGGGGAGACAACACAGACACAGAAGAGAGAGATGGGAGGACACCACAGGTGTGACGGGCCGGCTGGGGAGGAGCCAACCACTGCCTCCATGGCAGGCGAACAGGGTGGAGAGGGGGACAAGAGACAGGGGAGAGACAGAGAGAGAGAGAGAGAGAAAGAAAGAAAGAAAGAAAGAGAGAGAGAAGAGAAGCGAGGTGAGATGCCTCGTCTGCCTACCGTTGGAGCTGCCTCCAGATGATCCTCCACCAGCTCGATGGCTCATTCCAGCAATGCTGGGAGGGGACACTGGACCCATTCTGGCGTTCCTTCTGGAAGTCGAGAGATAAACTGCTCCAGTGCCACCACATCGATGATCTCATCGGCGTCGCGGTCTTCCGCCCTCAGCCACTGCCGGCAGGCGTCCCGGAGTTGCTGGCCGAATGCAAATGGCTGGCTGACCTCCTCCAGTGCCAGTGTCCGGAAGCGCTGATGATGTTGCTCCAGGGAGTGGCCGAGCCACTGCAGAATGGCTTTCCTTAGGTCAGCATAGACCAGTCGGCTGTCAGCAGGGAGCTGCTGCGCTGCAAGCTGCGCCTTGCCAGTCAGGAGCAGGAGGAGGTGCCACATGCTGCTCCTGCGGCCACACCCACGCCTCGGCTGCTTGCTCAAAGAGAGTGAGGAATGCTTCCGGATTGTCCTGCGGTCCCATCTTCATGAGGGTGGTGGCAGTGGTGGCCGATGTCCCTGCTGACGTGAGCAGGTGCCGGAACGCCTGGCGATCTTCCTGCTGGGCCAGCATCAAGACTTTGAAGTGTTGCTCCTGCTCCTTCCAGAGGGTGATCAGCGCTTGATGCTGGTTCTGCTGGCCAGTAGCGAGGGCAACGATGAGCTCTTCGAATGGGGAGGACTCCATGGGGTGGTTCCCTTCTGTGCTTCCAGGTTTCGGCACCACTGTAACAATTCCTAATGTGGGTGGAGCACAGAAGCACGGCTGGCAAGAGTTGATGTTAGCCAAACCACTTTATTTAGCTTTTCAGCTCACTCACTCACTCACTCACTCACTCACTCACTCACTCACTCACTCACTCACTCGCACATGCATTGTGGTTGGGGAGAGAGCTCCTTTTCTCTGCTCTCTCTCTCCTTTTATGCGCCATCCCTGTAACACACACACACACACACACACACACACACACTGACAGCAGGTGGAATGACTTAGCCACTTACCTTCCCCGACCCCGCCCTCCATTCACAGACTGCTGCTTGAACAGAACATTTGAGGCTTGGTAAAAGAAGAGGCGATATCATTCTGTTCTTCTCGTGTTGTTTCAACATGCAGCCTGAAAGCATTATTTTACTGATGAATCTCTGTGAACTCCTCCCCGTGTCCGCGTGGGTTTCCTCCGGGTGCTCCGGTTTCCCCCACAGTCCAAAGACATGCAGGTTAGGTTAACTGGTGACTCTAAATTGACCGTAGGTGTGAATGTGAGTGTGAATGATTGTCTGTGTATGTGTCAGCCCTGTGATGACCTGGCGACTTGTCCAGGGTGTACCCCGCCTTTCGCCTGTAGTCAGCTGGGATAGGCTCCAGCTTGCCTGCGACCCTGTAGAACAGGATAAAGCAGCTAGAGATAACGAGAATCTCTGTGAACTCAGTTCCAACACTCAGGAGCTCATGGTTCAGTAAATGTGACTAAAAACAAATCTTTGAAATTAGTTTTACACAGGGGCGGCATGGTGGTGTAGTAGTTAGCGCTGTCGCCTCACAGCAAGAAGGTCTGGGTTCAAGCCCCGTTGCCGGCGAGGGCCTTTCTGTGTGTAGTTTGCATGTTCTCCCCGTGTCCATGTGGGTTTCCTCCGGGTGCTCCGGTTTCCCCCACAGTCCAAAGACATGCAGGTTAGGTTAACTGGTGACTCTAAATTGAGCGTAGGTGTGAATGTGAGTGTGAATGGTTGTCTGTGTCTATGTGTCAGCCCTGTGATGATCTGGCGACTTGTCCAGGGTGTACCCCGCCTTTCGCCTGTAGTCAGCTGGGATAGGCTCCAGCTCGCCTGCGACCCTGTAGAACAGGATAAAGTGGCTAGAGATAATGAGATGATTACAGATTATTTTGTTTTCAGTATTTCTTGTTTTGTGTTGGCTTTAAGGCCAAAAGCTATTGTTTTATGAAATGTTTTGAAAGATTCACTGTTTTGGTAAAGTTTCTTGGTGGGTTTGTGCGTGTGAGAGATTTTAGTAGATATTTTGGGTTCTGCGAGTTCAGTCATTCACACACACATTGGAGATTGACTTCTGGTTGAAACCATTTAGAAACAGTGGAGAAAAATGATTTACAAACCTGGATGTTTTCAAACTGGAACAAGAAATCTCATGATGATGATGATATCATTTTTTACAGTGATGAGATTTGTGAAAGTCTCATCTCATCTCATCTCATTATCTGTAGCCGCTTTATCCTGTTCTACAGGGTCGCAGGCAAGTTGGAGCCTATCCCAGCTGACTACGGGCGAAAGGCGGGGTACACCCTGGACAAGTCGCCAGGTCATCACAGGGCTGACACAGACAATATCACAGAGACTTAGCTCCCGCATGTAGTGTTGAATTATTTTCCTGCTCTGCATGTGTGAGGTGTCTACTCCTGAGGATTTATCGAAAGTTGGATCAAGCGTACAATTAAAGTCTCCTGCCAGGCAAAGGCATCCATGTAATGTTGATAAAGTCAGAAATAAGTTATCATAGAAAGGTGTATCATCACTATTAGGCCCATATATACATACCAAGTTAATATACTCAACAAAAATAAAAACTTTACACTTGTTTCAAAGTCAATAATTTGAACATTTTGGAAAATAGGTTTGAAATAACGATTGTATTCAATTATCTTGTCATTAAAGATGCTATAGCATACAGATCATGAGATCTGTAGATCATGAGATCATGAGATCATTACGTGCATGAGCGCATGTAAGAATGTGATCAGATGGTGGCGCTACAGCGTGAGATGCACCATCATGAAACTTGATGAAATCAATCAGGGTCCACTCCTCTATCAGTGTACCACATTTCATGACTTTACACCTTACGGTTTGGCCTCCCGAAGGAAAAATCTGTTTTTTGCGTCGAGCGCCCATTCATTTCAATGGGGAAAATTGTTTTCGAAAAACGCAAATTATGGGAGAACGACAAGGCGTATCAAAAAGCTGTATAAAGCACACATCTGCACTACAGGCCAGACAAGTGAGAAGTGGAACGGCGTCTCTAACTCAGAAGCCCCGGGAGGAGTCGCGGCTCAAAAAAGTGGGTGAAAAAGAATAATAATAATAGGTTGCTGTGCTGCAGCACTGCATCCTAATAATAAACGGACGGACGGAGAACAACAGTGTGCTCGCTTTGCCAGCACACTAATAACGTGCCTCCAAAACTAACCAACAGAACACAAAATACAAGCGCCTCTCCCAAATGAGGCAAAGTGTCAACCCTGTGCAGATGAACACGCACAGTTCCCCCCCAGTGTCTGAGATCTCAGTCAGGCTCCAGTCTGATCTTCTAAAAGGAGCAGTAAGCTACTGACAGTCACTACTAAAAATAAAGAACACAAATCACTCAAACAAAATAACATCATCGGGCATAAATCCAACATTTGTACACAGAAATAGTTCGGATAAAAAAAAGAAATGTTTGTTTATGACCAAACCCATGAAGTCTATAGACTTCCACACAAACGGAGTCCACAGTGGAACCTTTCACTGAGAACTGTTTTGTATACTACTCGCTGTTTCCAGGTGATCCAGGCTACTATCGCCGTGGCTGGAGCTCTCCATCTGCCGAATGAGTTCCTCAGCCTTAGCGGGAGAGCTGAAATAGTGCCAGGTGCCGTCGCGTCGAATTCGCAATGTCGCTGGGAACATAAGTCCAGACTCCTTACACAACCATCGCAGTCTTTGTTTCATGCCATTGAAAAGTTTCCTCTGCTTTTAAACCTCTGAGGACAGATCCGGGAAGAACATAACATGACTATTCTTGAATAGGCCGTCATTACTCGGTCTCTGTCTCCGTACGTCAGGAATTTCACTAACAGGATCTGTGGCCGTGCCTCACCCGTCCCTTGGTCCTGGTGTTGCGGGTTGGTAGGCCTGCTCGATGGTGAAGGGCTGCTCGATGGTGAAGGGCTACTCGATGGTGAAGGCCTGCTCGATGGTGAAGGGCTGCTCGATGGTGAAGGGCTGCTCGATGGTGAAGGCCTGCTCGATGGATACATCAAGGGCCTTCGGTAACCATGCCATGAGGAATGTACGCGCATCTCCCTTCTCTGTCCCCTCGGGTAGTCCAATCGGTCTTAAATTGGAGCAGCGCTGTCGGTTTTCAAGCTCTTCCATCTGTAAGGTAAGCTTTTGGACCTTTTTCTGTGTGGTGTCAGACATCCTCGTTAGCGAAGTGATCTGGTCCTCAGCTGTGCTAATGCGAGTTTCAGCTGTCGTGAGTCTTTCAGAAGAGGCCTGTTAAGTCAAACTGGTTTAAATAATTCTGACGTCACTGTGGGGGAAAACACACGGGAGAAAAAGTAGAAGAAATGGCGAGCACCTCGAGTCAGCTGATCAACAATTACAGCCGAATTCGCATCAGCTGAGTGTGACGTCATTGTGTGCTACAACACGAAGGGCTGCAGGTGTTTTAATTAGGTTAATTAGGTAGAGCTGTGAGCAAGAAGATGCTGAAAGTTCTGAATGAGTACTGCTGTGCTTTCAACACAATTCTTTGGAATATTGTACATACAAGACGCCTGAAAGACTGGAGAGGCAGCCGGTGAGCACTTGCATTCTACTATGCGCCATCCTGTGTGCTGGAGCTGCAATTATTTAACCTAGTGTCGTAGTATTTGATTTATTGTTGACATCGCGTCTACTGTCTGGCTTCAGCTACCTGACTGTGTAATGGTGGTTAATTGTGGTCATTTTAAGCTGCTTTGTTTAGCAAATGCAGCGGGAAGTTTGGTTTCTATTAATTGTTATTCGGGCGGCACGGTGGTGTAGTGGTTAGCGCTGTCGCCTCACAGCAAGAAGGTCCTGGGTTCGAGCCCCGGGGCCGGCGAGGGCCTTTCTGTGTGGAGTTTGCATGTTCTCCCCGTGTCCGCGTGGGTTTCCTCCGGGTGCTCCGGTTTCCCCCACAGTCCAAAGACATGCAGGTTAGGTTAACTGGTGACTCTAAATTGAGCGTAGGTGTGAATGTGAGTGTGAATGGTTGTCTGTGTCTATGTGTCAGCCCTGTGATGATCTGGCGACTTGTCCAGGGTGAACCCCGCCTTTCGCCCGTAGTCAGCTGGGATAGGCTCCAGCTTGCCTGCGACCCTGTAGAACAGGATAAAGCGGCTAGAGATAATGAATGAATGAATAATTGTTATTCGACAGGGTCTTGAATTTTAAAGGTCTAGGCCTGGGCACAGACTGCTTTCATTGAATTTAGTACTTGATATCTGCGTTACGTTAATGGCAGCTGCAGTAAGTTTCATATGGGCTATTTTAAAGCTGTGGAAATGTTAATTTAGTGCAGACTGTTATTTATCTTTTGTCTAGATTGTATCATTCTTTGGATTATTTATTGAATTCTCTTGTAGTTTAATGTGTATGCTAAAGAATTTTATTCTATTCATGCTTTTTTTTCTATAAATGTTTGATTTAAATCTACGTTGGTTTGTATTGCTTGAAGATTTCATAAATTGCATTTAGGTCTGTATTTACTGATGGTTGTTATATTTATAGCTTATTTGTACAAAAGTATTGCATTTTGCACATTTTTATAGAATTGTGAATAATTGCTGTTGTGTTTTTTCCTTTTCTCTATTTTGTTCGCTGAAAGGTTTTTCACCAAAGGGCTAAAGACTAAAGTTAAACGAATTGTTCCTTGCTGCTAATTATACTATTCATTACTACTGCAACTGACTGTTTATCACAACCTTTACGGATTTTTGGTTTGAACTTTTAATAAAAAGAGAGGAAAAAAGCAAAGAGGAAACAATTTTTTTTGTCAAGTCTTGAGTGGAATTCAGTTATTCTAAACCTCCATCAGATGTCTTATTCCTTTATTCAAGTTGGGGAAAATTGCACAAATCAGAATAACCAAACAAAAAATTGAGACAACTTGACAAGGCCCCTATAGCTTCTTTAATCTCTCATTGTAAAAAATGGCTGTGAACTCAAGTTATTTACTGTATTAAACACAGCAACATTACTGTGTATGAATTTTACAGTAGAATGCTGTACATTTTACAATAAAACCTTGTCCACATGACAAAATCACAGTAGTCTAAGTATGACAGTGAAAATCACACTAGTCAAAGCATTACTGTAAAGAAAATCACAATAGCCGGTATAGTACTGTAAATAGAAAAGTAAACTACTGTGTTTTATATGTATTAGATTAAAAAAAAAAGTATCTGGGCACATACTTTTTATATCATATTTATGACTTCTTATTGCAGGCGGCACGGTGGTGTAGTGGTTAGCGCTGTCGCCTCACAGCAAGAAGGTCCTGGGTTCGAGCTCCGTGGCCGGCGAGGGCCTTTCTGTGCGGAGTTAGCATGTTCTCCCCGTGTCCGCGTGGGTTTCCTCCGGGTGCTCCGGTTTCCCCCACAGTCCAAAGACATGCAGGTTAGGTTAACTGGTGACTCTAAATTGAGCGTAGGTGTGAATGTGAGTGTGAATGGTTGTCTGTGTCTATGTGTCAGCCCTGTGATGACCTGGCGACTTGTCCAGGGTGTACCCCGCCTTTCGCCCGTAGTCAGCTGGGATAGGCTCCAGCTTGCCTGCGACCCTGTAGAAGGATAAAGCGGCTACAGATAATGAGATGAGATGAGACTTCTTATTGCATTATTAACTCGTAATGCATTTTTATTTTTTATGAACAGTACGTTTTTTTTTTTCTTTCACTGGCTGACATGGGGTGACACAAATTTATCCAATGAGGATCAAAAGAGTTCAACGGTCGCGCTTCGAATGGGCCAATCACGTCAACGTAAAACCCCGCGAACCCAGCACGTGCGGTTCTGACTCTGAGAGTGAGGAAAGCTTCGTGAGCGCGCGCTCCTAATCACGCTCATATCGGTTCGGTTGGCGAGGCGTTGTTTTGCGCTTGTGTTTAATTTTTGTTGCGTTTGTGTGTGTTTGCATTGTCTATGTTCATTTTTCACTGTTTTAACATTTTTGGCTGCGCGGGAGAGAGAGGGTTTCCCGCCTTTTTTTCCTTCCAACTTTTGCTTCTGTGGGAGAATTCATCCTGCATCCGGCACCAAGCAGTGCCGGGACGTCCACAACATCGGTAAGCAGATAATATTTTCCTGTTCATATATTTTGTTCTATAAAAAAAGTTATGCTGAGTACGAAAACTCGAGTTGATGCATTTTACTTCAGACCTCTTAATCCTGCATGTGTTCAGTGATTCACTGAAGTTTATTCATGTTCTGTTTATAAAACCTTTATCTGTAAATAGTTCTCTGACTCTAGTGATCAAAAACATTTATCTGAAGCTAAATTCGGAGGCTTTTATGTAAAGTTTTCTAATAAACAATACATATAGAAACTTCTGATCAACTCCTATAAATTTCCGGCGAAAAAGACAACTTCTGGGGTAAGACCAGCCTATTTCTGGGTTAAACCACACCCACTTCCGGGTTAAGCCCCATTCAGAGTACGGATATAGATAATTTAGTTGATTTGAACAGATACAGATAGTGGTGTACTCACTCATTCCTAGTAGCCACCTCTGCTGTCATTATTGCTCTTTCAGATTGCTTGCTATGCATGTGTCACTTTTTATTTATCTTTCACCAACCCAGTTACTTTATCTGCTCCTTTTATCTGTTTTATGCACTGCTTGGAAGATATGTATGCTCCTTGACCTGTTTTTACAGTCATTCATATGGAACAAATCATTTATGGAATGTATTGCTATGAAATATAATTTTTGTAATGTCTAACTCTGACTAAGGAGAGACAATCCTGACTGCGAATAAATGGATGCTGTCGATCGAGGGGAGGGTCATAATTCCACCTGCTGCTCACCTGACTGACTTCACCACTGCCTTGGCCGCTCTCTTCGCCTGTTACTATGTTTTCAACCAAGAGTATCAGGTGGAAGCCAACACAACATTGGAGTTTGTTCAGAGGTATTAACTCTCAAATAGTTGATTGTAAAGACTGAAATGTAAAAGCAAATTCACAATTGAAAAGCTGTTCAAAATCACCCTCTTCCTTTAAAATGTTATTGGTCTTGAGTATGCACAGTAAATAGTGTAGGTTGAAGTCTCCTTACAACTTGAATGCTTTATTGGAGAACAGAAGACTCGTTGACATGTAAATATCGTCCCACCCTCGAACTCCGATACTCATTTTCATAGGTTTTTGGTCAGGATTAATCCTGACTCCACTAAGTGCAGTGCCAAGGAGCAGATGAGCAGGAAGACTGGGAGAGTGGTGAAGCGGAAGACTTCCTACATGAACCCCCATGTGATCTCCTTCATCAGGGACTTCACTGAGTTCGATTGGCTAAGTGACTAGATAGAGGTGAGGTTCTGATAATAGCTTTTGCATTGAAAGTTCAAGATGGTTTATTTAAAGATGTTATCTCAAATAGTTTTATTAACCCTTGTGGGATGTTCATATTTTTGTTTTTGTTACACTGGACATGCTTGCGGGTCTGGTGGCTTTTTAAATCAATACAGCCATAACAATTTATATAAAGATACTTATAGTGGTGCTTGAAAGTTTGTGAACCCTTAAGAATTTTCTATATTTCTGCATAAATATGACCTAAAACATCATCAGATTTTCACACAAGTCCTAAAAGTAGATAAAGAGAACCCAGTTAAACAAATGAGACAAAAATATTATACTTGGTCATTTATTTATTGAGGAAAATGATCCAATATTACATATCTGTGAGTGGCAAAAGTATGTGAACATCTAGGATTAGCAGTTAATTTGAAGGTGAAATTAGAGTCAGGTGTTTTCAATCAATGGGATGACAATCAGGTGTGAGTGCGCACCCTGTTTTATTTAAAGAACGGAGATCTATCAAAGTCTGATCTTCACAACACATGTTTGTGGAAATGTATCATGGCACAAACAAAGGAGATTTCTGAGGACCTCAGAAAAAGCGTTGTTGATGCTCATCAGGCTGGAAAAGGTTACAAAACCATCTCTAAATCAAATCAAAATCAAATCAAGTTTATTTGTACAGCGCTTTTAACAATAAACATTGTCGCAAAGCAGCTTTACAGAATTTGAACGACTTAAAACATGAGCTAATTTTATCCCTAATCTATCCCCAATGATGAAGCCTGTGGCAACGGTGGCAAGGAAAAACTCCCTCAAACGACATGAGGAAGAAACCTCAAGAGGAACCAGACTCAAAAGGGAACCCATCCTCATTTGGGCAACAACAGACAGCCTGACTATAATATTAACAGTTTTAACAGGTATAACCCTCAACTGTCCTCATGGGGCCGTCCTTCACAGGAGCGGTGCGATAAAACTCCGACCAGACACAGGGCACCAGGATGGATCAAGCAGGTCCGAGGGGCAGAAGTGGCCAGCATCTCAATCCCAAGATCAACATGTAACTCAGAGGGACAGATTGGGGGGGGGAAGAGAGAGAGAAAGAAAACACAGGTTGTTAGGTATGCCCTAAAAATGACAAGTATTAAATCTGTGTGGTAGACTCACAGAGACGAGAGTCTTTACATCAGGCATAACACACAACAATGGCATGTTAATATGGTAAAAAATATCATGACCTGCTCTGGCTGGATGCTTGATTGGGTGATGGGAGCACACTCCTCAGCAATGATGAGATGCAGATGGGACCCTTAGGGCTGGCCAAGACAATTCAGTTACATTTCACCGGGTCTGGGACATGCGACAGAAGTCTGACGGCCGATTCCCTGCAGGCTACGATAGCCAGTCGAGGTCTCCACCCTCTCCACCAAAAGATTTCCTGTTGACTCCATATAACTCAGAGGGACAGATTTGGGGTGGGGGGGAGGGAAAGAAAACACAGGTTGTTAGGTATGCCCAATGTCACCTGAATAAGTAGGAGCAGTATACATATTGCACCGAGTACAAGCAGGGACTCCGGCAACTAACTATGACAGCATAACTAAAAGGAGAGAGCCAGAAGGTAACACAGGCATGAGGGGCCCCGGGACATAAAGCAGCAGCCACTACACCATCAACAAACTCGAGTGAGCAAGCGAGTGGGGACTGATAGCATCCATACATCCCAGTTTACCGAAACACTCTATGTCTGAGGACCCTCCAGATCTACTCCTTTACCTCATAAACACCATTAACACAAGGCTTGACTAAACAGATATGTTTTCAGCCTAGACTTAAACACTGAGACTGTGTCTGATTCCCGAACACTACTTGGAAGGCTGTTCCATAACTGTGGGGCTTTGTAAGAAAAGGCTCTGCCCCCTGATGTAGCCTTCACTATACGAGGTACCAGCAGATAGCCTGCACCTTTTGATCTAAGTAGGCGTGGCGGGTCATAGAGGAGCAGAAGTTCACTCAGATACTGTGGTGCGAGACCATTCAGTGCTTTAAAGGTCAATAGTAGTATTTTATAATCAATACAAAATGTGATTGGGAGCCAATGCAGTGTGGATAAGACAGGCGTGATGTGGTCATATTTTCTAGTTCTAGTAAGGACTCTTGCTGCTGCATTTTGAACTAACTGGAGCTTGTTTATGCACTTATTGGAACATCCAGACAGTAAGGCATTACAATAATCCAACCTGGAGGGAACGAAAGCATGGACTAATTTTTCTGCATCATGCAATGACATTAAATTTCTTATCTTTGCAATATTTCTGAGATGAAAGAAAGCTATCCGGGTGATGTTATCAATGTGAGTTTCGAATGAAAGACTGGGGTCAATAATCACTCCGAGGTCTTTTACTGCTGCACGTGAAGAAACAGAAAGGCCATCCAGAGTTACTGTGGAATCAGAAAACTTACTTCTAGCTGTATGTGGTCCGAGTACAAGTACTTCAGTCTTGTCAGAGTTAAGCAGAAGGAAATTAATAAGCATCCAGTGTCTAATGTCCTTAACACATTCCTCAATTCTATTAAGCTGGTGTCTCTCATCAGGTTTTGCAGAAACATACAACTGTGTGTCATCAGCATAACAGTGGAAACTAATACAATGTTTACGAATAATATCACCCAGAGGTAACATGTATAGAGAAAAAAGCAGTGGACCCAAGACAGAACCTTGTGGAACACCAAGCTTTACCTCGGTACGTCTAGAAATATCACCATTTATATCAACATACTGATAACGATCAGTTAGATAAGACCTGAGCCAGGAGAGGGCCGTTCCCTTAACTCCCACAACATTTTCTAGTCTATCCAGAAGAATGGAATGATCAGTGGTATCAAATGCTGCACTAAGGTCAAGCAACACAAGTAGCGAGACACAGCCCTGATCAGACGCCAACAGTAGGTCGTTTACTACTTTAACCAGAGCTGTCGCTGTGCTATGATGAGGTCTAAATCCTGACTGATACATTTCATGGATGTTATTCCTATGTAAATATGAGCATAACTGCTGTGCCACAGCTTTTTCAAGGATCTTGGAGATAAAGGGGAGGTTTGATATTGGCCAATAATTGGACAGCTGACAGGGATCAAGGTCAGGTTTTTTAATCAGGGGTTTGATAACTGCTAGTTTAAAGGATTTGGGTACATAGCCAATCATAAGAGAAGAATTTATTATTTTTAGAAACGGTTCAATTACTCCAGGCATTATCTGTTTGAATAGACATGTAGGTAAGGGATCTAGTACGCAAGTTGAGGCT
The DNA here is from genome assembly GCF_027579695.1 of Neoarius graeffei. NCBI lineage: Eukaryota > Metazoa > Chordata > Actinopteri > Siluriformes > Ariidae > Neoarius > Neoarius graeffei. The sequence continues at coordinate 854,552 of NC_083593.1, forward strand.
TTTGATGTAGAGATTAATGAAAGTAATTCAGTTTCTTTTAGGGGAGTAAAACATTCTAACTGATGATCTGATACAGTTATATTGTTAACTACAAGGTCACTTTCATTGTCTGACCTTAAATTAGTAGTTTGAATTTTTTGTCGGATATTCTCAATTTTGTCATTAAAAAAATTCATGAAGTCGTTGCTACTACATACTGCAGGTGTGCATGTGTTGATAGTGGACTTATTCCTGGTTAATTTTGCTACAGTATTAAATAGGAATCTAGGATTATTTTTGTTATCTTCTCCTAGGGAGGAGAAATATGTTGATCTCGCAGCACTAAGAGCTTTTCTATACTTCAGGAAGCTCTCCTTCCACGCTAATTTGAACACTACCAATTTTGTTTGACACCATTTACGTTCCAATTTTCGAGTGGTCTGTTTTAATGTGCGAATGTCATCATTATACCAGGGTGCTAATTTTTTGTCTCTGACCATTTTCCTTCTAAAGAGTTTGGACTCCACCAATCCACAGTCAGACAGACTGTGTACAAATGGAAGTAATCCAAGACCATTGTTACCCTCCCCAGGAGTGGTCGACCAACAAAGATCACTCCAAGCAAGGCGTGTAATAGTTGGTGAGGTCACAAAGGACCCCCGGATAACTTCTAAGCAACTGAAGGCCTCTCTCATATTGGCTAATGTTAATGTTCATGAGTCCACCATCAGGAGAACACTGAACAACAATGGTGTGCATGGCAGGGTTGCAAGGAGAAAGCCACTGCTCTCCAAAAAGAACATTACTGCTCATCTGCAGTTTGCTAAAGATCACGTGGACAAGCCAGAAGGCTATTGGAAAATGTTTTGTGGACGGATGAGACCAAAATAGAACTTTTTGGTTTAAATGAGAAGCGTTATGTTTGGAGAAAGGAAAACACTGCATTCCAGCATAAGAACCTTATCCCATCTGTGAAACATGGTGGTGGTAGTATCATGGTTTGGGCCTGTTTTTTTTTTGCATCTGGGCCAGGACGCCTTGTCATCATTGATGGAACAATAAATTCTGAATTATACCAGCGAATTCTAAAGGAAAATGTCAGGACATCTGTCCATGAACTGAATCTCAAGAGAAGGTGGGTCATGCAGCAAGACAACGACCCTAAGCACATAAGTCGTTCTACCAAAGAATGGTTCAAGAAGAATAAAGTTAATGTTTTAGAATGGCCAAGTCAAAGTCCTGACCTTAATCCAGTCGAAACGTTTTGGAAGGACCTGAAGCGAGCAGTTCATGTGAGGAAACCCACCAACATCCCAGAGTTGAAGCTGTTCTGTACGGAGGAACGGGCTAAAATTCCTCCAAGCCGGTGTGCAGGACTGATCAACAGTTACCGCAAACGTTTAGTTGCAGTTATTGCTGCACAAGGGGGTCACACCAGATACTGAAAGCAAAGGTTCACATACTTTTGCCACTCACAGATATGTAATATTGGATCATTTTCCTCAATAAATAAATGACCAAGTATAATATTTTTGTCTCATTTGTTTAACTGGGTTCTCTTTATCTACTTTTAGGACTTGTGTGAAAATTTGATGATGTTTTAGGCCATATTTATGCAGAAATATAGAAAATTCTAAAGGGTTAACAAACTTTCAAGCACCATTGTACCAGATGTTCAATTCATCCCAATTACAAGCAATGAAGAGAGCATTATATGGATGATATTTATTATTTACCTCTGTTAGATCATATTAATAAAAATGTTGCCCGATTTTTCATGATAAAATGCAAAAAAAGAGGAAATATGTCAAGGAGTTCAGTTAATGGTCTGCCCCAAGCAATTCAACTTTATGGATTTTTTTTGTTACATGTTTTTCAAAAGATTTAGTCTCAAATTTGAATACAAAAATGTCCAGACTCTGGTCTTTTATGTATAATAGTTACTGACTGCATTAGTGGAGACAGCTGCCTTGGCCAGCTGTTGACTGCTCGCTACAGAAATGTGATAAATGATTTTTAGTCATTCAAACCTGTGGTTTCAGACTTAACTCTGCTGTAAAAGTTATATCATGGTACAAGTTCATGTGAAAGTTATCAACAATTCAGTTGTGTTTTTCTGGTGGACAGCCATAGCAGTGTTGATTTTATACTGTATGTAAAAATGTCATGGTTTGAGTATTGCTGTCCCTCACGTCCAAGTAACAAACTATATTGGGCATTTTTGCCCTCTGAGCAGAGAAATTTGCACCTGCAATTTTATTTTTTTTTGCAGGTTGCTGGGATACAGAGGGTAAAAAGCGCGGGAATCTGGGAACAAACAGGTGTCGGTACTTAGAAATGTAACAATGTTGGAACGTTGTGCTGATAAACACACACACACAATAAGAGCAGGCCATGTGAGGACCGCGACCCTAACACCATATAAGGGTTAAATAATGTGTTAAGCTACGGTTGTGTCACAGTGATTGAGTGGTGATCGAGGTGGTGATGCTCCACTGATGAAGGTTCTTGAGTCGATCTCAGCAGAAAAAATCAAACACGCTGTAATTCATGTTCAATCAAAAGCATGTTAAAAACAGTTTATTCAACATCTCTTTAAGCATTTTAACACACTGCTAAACTCAATTACATCTTGAATCAAAATGTAGGCTACCTTAAACTGAATGCAGCAGTCATCTTAGGATATTTAAAATACCCTCTCCAGTGATCAATATATAATGTTCTGCATTTATTCTGCTCACACAGAAGCCATGAGGATAAGCTATGTTATTCACAGAGTGGGTTACAAGAACAAATATTGTTCACAGTGCTGCATTAAGTTTGTTAATCCACATTCTGATGGAAGAATATGTAATCGAGTGCTCCTGCAGCCAGTGACACACCTCTTATCAGGAACAAGTATCTTGACATGATACCGACATCACCATCTTAGACCCTCATCTCATACGTGGTGCATTACAAAGTAATTGTAATAAATGTAATTATTAATGTGTTTTTCTTCTTTAATTTCAGGGCTCCAATTGGGATTCTGGGTCCAAGGGTCTCAAAATCCAAGTTTTTTGTCTAAAACGTTTGGCAACTTGTGCTTTATGTTCCTGTTCACCAAAGCAATAAATAATCCTGTTAAAAATTGTCTTGTTTTCTGTAGTTGATTGAAATATTTTAGAATGTGGGTCATTCTATTAATGGTTAATATTAAATCACAGTGATTCAGCATTTAAATTGTACAGTGAGAAACTGAATTTACAGTGATTACCTGTTAATCACTGTTAATAGTACTGCATTGCCATATACAATACCGTTAAACAGAGTGCTTTTTTTTGTACAGTAAATAAACCAGCACAGTAAATACAACTGAAATCACAGTATTTAATTGATATTTAGTCTACAGTTAAACTACTAATACTGTAAATACAACTGAAATCACAGTAATTGTTTTTTTATTTTACAGTAAATACATCAATACTGTAAATGGAATTACAGTACTTCTACTGTAAAATATATTTACAGTAATTACCTGGTTAATTGCTGCCAGTAAGTTACTGTAAATTTTACGGTAATTTTTTTTTTTTAGTGCTTGGTTAGATGAGATTACTTCACTTAGTTGTGTGGAAAAGTCATTCCTAAGCGACTGTATGGCTGACAAGACTGCTTTCATCGTGGCTAGTTTCGTCAAGGGTTAGCATCTCTCCTCGCTCCGTGGACTCCACTTGTTCCTCATGTGGCATTGCAAGGTCTACCTTTTTATCTTTAGGTGGTCGGCCTTTTCCTCAATTTTCTTTTTTTTTCTTGACGACAGACTGTATAAATGTTTTTGGTCAAAAATATCACAATATCTCTACGCTTGAGGGTAGCTTCCACCTGCTGCACCTCTCAGATGGGTTCCACGTTCTGCCTGCTGTCACTGTGGGAGCTGCCGTCTTGAGTTTCTGTCAAGGTCGTGTCCAGCCGTACCTTAGAGAATTTCAGGATAAACTATCATCCCACAATTCTGTTGAATTCTCAGTTGGTCAGAAGGCTTTGATTTGTTTTCCACAACATGAGTGCAAGAGAAATCTGAGACGTGTACTAATGCACTTTCGGTTTTCTGGTGCTGGGATGTTCTTGATGAGTGAGAAGTGAATGTTGATGATAATGTGAGATTTTATCGCTGATAATGTTAATGACCGCAGAGACCAACTTGTATCACAACCTTAAACATTATTAGAATATAACATGTTTGTGGCAGCGGGGGCGTGGTCAAGCGCCGGTCTGTGACAGGAGGGCGGAGTCAGGGAAGGTAAGTGGCAGAATCACTACACCTGATGTCAATTAACCTGTTTGTGTGTGTCTTCCCAGTGACCACGCCCTACTTAAGGAGGGAGAGCGTAGAGCAGAGGAGCTCATCCCCGAACCAGACGCCGGTTGTGTGTGTGTGTCTGTGGTACTTGCTTATGTTCACTGAAAAGTGTGGCAATAAAAAACACGAGCTTTACCAACCTGATCTCTGTCCTGCCATCCTCTGTGCTCTGCCCTTTGGTAGAACTGCTACAGTGGTGCCGAAACCCGGGACATCTGGAGCGCAGAAGCCGAACAGCCCCATGGAGTCCTCCCCGTTCACCGAACCGGTCCACGCCCTCGCCACGGCCCAGCAAAGCCAGCACCAGGCGCTATTCACCCTCCGAAAGGAGCAAGAACAGCGGTTTGAGGCCCTGGTGTTGGCCCAGCAAGAAGATCGTCAGGTGTTCCGGCACCTCCTCGCATCGGCGGGGTCCACCAACGCTCCCACCGCGGGCCCGTCCCCCTTCACCCTAACAAAGATGGGCCTGCAGAATGACCCTGAGGCATTCATCACGCTCTTCGAGCAAGTCGCGGAGACCTTGGGGTGGCCGATGGAGCAGCGCATGGCGCGCCTCCTCCCCCTGCTAACGGGAGAGGCGCAGCTGGGCGCAGCTGGCCTCGCTACAGCTCCCCGCTGACCGCCGGCTGGCCTACGTGGACCTCTGCTGGGCCGTCCTCCAGCGTGTGGGGCGCACCCCTGAGCAGCAGCGTCAGCGCTTCCACGCTTTGCGCATGGAGGAAGTCGGCCGGCCATTCGCGTTTGGCCAGCAACTCCGGGACGCCTGCTGGTGGTGGTTGAGGGCCGACAACCACGACGCCGAGGGGATCATCGACCAGGTGGTACTGGAGCAATTCGTCGCATGCTTGCCAGCAGGAACCGCAGAGTGGGTCCAGTGCCACCGCCCGGTGTTGCTGGATCAGGCAATCGAGCTGGCGGAGGACCATATGGCGGCTGTCCCGGTGGCAGGACAGCAGACAGCCTCTTCTCTCTCTCTCTCTCTCTCTCTCTCTCTCCCCCTCTCCTCCTGTGTCTCGTCCTCGCCCCATCCCCCCCACTACGGAGGCGGGGGCCAGTGCCACCTGTGCCGGCCCGCCGCACCCGCGGTGCCCTCCCGTTTCTCCCTTCTGTGCCTGTCTCTCCCCCCCCTCAGGTGAGTGAGCCCCAGAGCACCGGTGCGGAGAGGAAGCCCGGGCTGGTTTGCTGGTGCTGCGGGGAGCCGGGCCACCTCCAACAACAGTGCACGGTAATGGAGGTGGGCGCGGTGGTTCGGATCCCTGATGCGCCAGGAGCCGCCCTCGATCGGGCCGGAGCGTATCGCATACTGGTGAGTATTCAAGGGGATACATATCAGGCGTTGGTGGATTCTGGTTGTAATCAGACCTCAATTCACCAAAGCCTGGTGCAAAATGAGGCATTGGGGGGAGCACAGGGGGTGAAGGTGTTGTGTGCATGGGGACTTTCACAGCTACCCTTTGGTGTCGGTCCACATTTTTTTCCAAGGGGAAAAATTTATAGTGAAGGCGGCGCTTAATCCTCGCCTTACCCACTCTATAATTTTGGGGACTGATTGGCCGGGATTTCGGGATTTAATGACACACTCAGTGAAGAGTGGGTCCTGCCCATTAACAGGGGGAGGTCCCGGTGTCGCTTTGGCAGGAGCAGCTGTCACAGAGCCGTCTACGTCATCTCCGGGTCAGAGTGAGGAGCCGCCGGCCCCTCCTCTCTCTGTTGGGGAATCCCTCACGGATTTCCCATTAGAGCAGTCGCGAGATGAGACTCTGCGGCATGCGTTTGACCAAGTGAGAGTAATCGATGGTCAAACGCTCCAGCCGAACGCCACCCCGTCCTTCCCCTACTTCAGTGGCGGTTCTAGACCAAAATTACTAGGGGGGCCGAGGTGGGGCCAGTGTTTTTTCAGGGGGGCACATATGGACAAAACATGGCAATATTTAAGCGTTCAAAATGTTTTGTTTAGTTTATTTAAAACCAAAACAAAATACATTGAGCATAAATACAATGAGATAAACATTCTGTCTCAATAGCCTAAACATAAAATAAATTGTGCTCAGTAAATCTTAAAACCATGTTTCTCTTTTTTGTAAAATAAGATTTCTATTTTTGCATACAATGAACCTTTTCTTCAGACGTGGCTGCACTGGAGTGTCGTCCAAGCACTTGCTGATATCTGGAGAAAGATGAATACAGTAAATATGGGAGTGCGACTGAGAACAACATTTACTTATCATTATTCATTTATTAATTTATTATATCTATTATTTGTATTTTATATTTATTAATTATTATTCAGACTTCACACTTTCAGGGTAGGCTATATGAATTGTAGGTCGACACTGCTCACACACATACATTTGTTCAACATCACAAACCTGATGGTGCTGTACTTGATATGCATGGTGAATCTGGTTGTCCCAATGACTTGTTGGGTTGTCCCTCATTCTGTCTCTCAATCTGATCCTGAATGTCTTCATCCTCACTCTCAGATTGCCTTTCAGATGCCTCACTTTCCACCTCTCCAACCACCACCTCTGGCTCTCTCTCCTCTTTCATAATCTTCATCTTCCTTACTCTCTCTATGTTGCTTTTTGCCAACAGGGGCAAAAAAGGACATAATGTCCTTCTTGCTCCTTTCCATGATGATAGCCTACAGTAGGTCTATACTAAAAAGTAAACGGAGAGGAATGTAGCCTCTACATATCAAAAGGCCATTAAAGTTTTACAAGAAGGTTAAACACTGTCGGTTATTTTACCCATTTCCCAAAAATATTAAGTTAGGCTACTTATTGCTGTGCAACGCACTTTTAAGAAAGCGCAATAAAACGGATTTATTATTGTAGTGAACAACAACAGTAAAACACGGATATGTGCAAACACTGACGTTACGAAATTGAATAATTTTCCTTACCTTCGCCTCTTTCCAGTAGCCTAGTCCTTGCAGGGCTGCAGCTGCTGTTATCTCTCACGTCCGAAGTTTACAATTCGCGCTGCTGCGGGTCTTTCTGCTGCAGGTAACAGTGTGCGTGTAGCACTTTAAGGAGTCCGTGTAGAACACTCCGTCATGTCAGTTCCGATCTTCGAGCCAGCGCACGTCAAAATTAATAAATCTTGTTACCTGTTCAGCACAGGGGCCACAACAGGGGCCTGGAGCAATTTTACAGGGGCACTGGCCCCCCCTGGCCCCCGTTTAAAACCGCCTATGCCCTACTTCACGATTATGAAGGATAGATTATACTGAGTGACCCAGGACACTCAAACTAAAGAGCGAGTCACGCAGCTTTTAATTCCGAAGAGCCGCCAGGAATTGGTATTCCAGGCGGCTCACTTTAATCCCATGGCTGGACACTTAGGGCAGGATAAGACACTAGCCCGAATAATGGCCTGATTCTATTGGCCGGGGATTCGCGGTGATGTCCGTAGGTGGTGTATGGTGTGCCGCGAATGCCAGTTAGTAAATCCACCGGCCATTCCAAAAGCGCCTTTGCGCCCTCTACCTTTAATCGAGACCCCGTTCAAAAGAATTGGGATGGATCTCGTCGGGCCATTAGATCGGTCAACATGAGGGTACTGCTTTATATTAGTTCTGGTGGACTATGCAACGCGATACCCGGAAGCCATGCCTCTTTGCAAGATCTCAGCATGCAGTATTGCGGAGGCACTCTTCTGCGTTATCTCCCGAGTTGGAATCCAGAAAGAGATTCTGACTGATCAAGGCACCTCGTTTATGTCACGAACACTGAACGAACTGTATGGGTTATTAGGTATTAAGCCGATCCGCACCAGCGTGTATCAGCCACAAACGGACGGTTTAGTGAAACGGTTTAATCGCACCCTCAAGAACATAATTAAAAAATTCGTAAGTGAGGACACACGTAACTGGGATAAATGGCTTGAACCCTTGTTATTTGCAGTGTGAGAGGTCCCCCAAGCCTCCACGGGGTTCTCCCCATTTGAATTATTATATGGACGTAAGCCATGCGGCATTTTAGATGTGCTGCAAGAAAATTGGGAGGAGGGACCTTCACCAAGTAAAAACGAAATTCAATATGTTCTTGACCTGTGCACAAAACTCCACACACTCACACGCCTAACCCAGGAGAATTTGCGGCAGGCCCAAGAACGGCAAACCCGCCTGTACGACAAGGGTACGCGCCTTAGAGAGTTCGCACCGGGAGATAAAGTACTCATACTGTTGCCCACATCGAGCTCTAAATTAGTTGCCAAGTGGCAAGGACCCTTTGAGATCACACGGCGAGTCGGGGACGTCGACTATGAGGTGAGGCGAACGGACAGGGGTGGGGTGCTACAGATTTACCACCTCAATCTACTCAAACTCTGGAACGAGGAGGTCACCATAGCGTTGGTGTCGGTGGTTCCAGAGAAGGCGGAGTTGGGGCCGGAGGTTCAAAAGTGCGCATTGACATCGCATACCTCTCCGGTCCCCTGTGGAAACCACCTCTCCCTGACCCAACTCGCGGAGGTTGCCCAGTTACAGACCGAGTTTTTGGATGTGTTCTCGCCCCTGCCCGGCCGCACCAACCTCATAGAGCTCCACATTGAGACGCCCCCGGGGGTGGTAGTGCATAGCCGCCCTTACAGGCTACCCGAACACAAGAAAAAAGTGGTTTGGGAAGAACTCGAGGCCATGCTTGAAATGGGCATCATCAAGGAGTCCTACAATGACTGGAGCAGCCTGGTGGTCTTGGTACTCAAGGCCAACGGGTCGGTCCGGTTCTGTGTGGACTATAGAAAAGTCAACGTGGTGCCTAAATTCGACGCGTACCCAATGCCTTGTATTGATGAGTTGCTCGATCGACTAGGCACTGCTCGCTTTTATTCGACACTGGATTTAATGAAGGGATATTGGCAGATCCCCTTGACTCCACTATCCCGAGAAAAAATGGCCTTTTCCACACCGTTCGGTTTACACCAATTCGTCACACTTCCTTTTGGGCTGTTTGGGGCGCCCGCTACGTTTCAGTGGCTGATGGACCGGGTCCTCCGCCCCCACGCCACCTATGCGGCCGCCTACCTCGACGACATTATCATCTATAGTAATGACTGGCTGAGGCATCTCGAACATCTGAGGGCCGTCCTTAGGTCGCTGAGGCGAGCGGGTCTCACAGCCAACCCGAAGAAGTGTGCGATTGGGTGGGTGGAAGTACGGTATCTGGGCTTTCACTTGGGCAACGGGTAGGTGCGTCCCCAAATTAACAAGACCGCAGCAATTGCGGCCTGCCCGAGGCCCAAGACCAAAAAGGGGGTGAGACAGTTCCTGGGGCTGGCTGGCTATTATCGTAGGTTTATACCTAATTATTCGGACGTCACCAGCCCGCTGACTGATCTCACTAAAAAAGGGGCACCAGATCCGGTCCAGTGGACGGAGCAATGCCAGAAGGCTTTTTCTGAGGTAAAGGCCGCACTGTGTGGGGGGCCACTTTTACACTCCTCTGACTTTTCTCTCCCCTTTATGTTACAGACGGATGCGTTGGACAGAGGGCTGGGGGTGGTTTTGTCCCAGGGGGTGGAGGGGGAGGACCACCCAGTCTTATACATCAGTAGGAAGCTGTCGGTGCGTGAGGGGCGCTACAGCACAATCGAAAAAGAGTGCTTGGCAATCAAGTGGGCGGTCCTCGCCCTCCGTTACTACCTGCTGGGGCGCCCTTTCACCCTCTGTTCGGACCACGCGCCCCTCCAGTGGCTCCACCGCATGAAGGATGCCAACGCGCGGATCACCCGTTGGTATCTGGCACTCCAACCCTTTAATTTCAAGGTGGTCCACAGGCCGGAGGCGCAGATGGTCGTGGCGGACTTCCTCTCCCGTCAAGGGGGGGGGGAGTCGGCTGCAGGCCGGACGGCTGCCCGGCCTGAGTCGGGCAGTGGGGGTATGTGGCAGCGGGGGCGTGGTCAAGCACCGGTCTGTGACAGGAGGGCGGAGTCAGGGAAGGTAAGTGGCAGAATCACTACACCTGATGTCAATTAACCTGTGTTTGTGTGTGTCTTCCCAGTGACCGCGCCCTACTTAAGGAGGGAGAGCGTAGAGCAGAGGAGCTCATCCCCGAACCAGACGCCGGTTGTGTGTGTGTGTCTGTGGTACTTGCTTATGTTCACTGAAAAGTGTGGCAATAAAAAACACGAGCTTTACCAACCTGATCTCTGTCCTGCCATCCTCTGTGCTCTGCCCCTTGGTAGAACTGCTACAATGTTAAACAAAGAGAAAATGTTGCCCAATTCCTGTGGAATATGAGGAATAAAGCAGTGAAAGGAACAGTCATTTCCAGAACGCAACGTCATAATTAATCAGTTTATTTTAGAATAACTAATGAATTAATTGTAGTTGCATCATGCGCAGATTCTTAAATGTTTGACTCCTGTTGCTTAGTGACTTCCCCCCCGTTGCTTATAAAAGTGTTTAATGAAGATGAATGATTCATAAACGCTGTTCGTGTTTTTTCCCCCCACAGTCACTGCACGTCATCCATCAGGAAAAACACAACAAACGTGACTCAGTGTTGTACATTTGGTAACCAGATAGATGTATATCTCATGATTCCTAATAAAATACATCACAAACACTGACATTTTAAGGACATGTGTGGTTTGATGTTGAAGATCACTGATTACTCAGCAGTTCAGCAGCGTCCCCACTCATGTGCTGCTGGGAAGTTTCTCAAGAACTGAAGCTCGGTTTCCTTTTACAAAAGCAGCTGGTGAAAAAAATCTCACCACAATTTCAGTGTTACAGCACTCTTCACACAGCGCTCCACTTCTATGTGCAAAGTTTAGTGATTATTTTTTAATTGCAAATAAACTTTTTGTATGTATAGTATTTATTTTATTCCTTTATTTAGTCCCACAAGCACGAGATGTAAATCACGTACCCAATACTAGTACGGCTTTTCCCTGGAAAACATGAAAATAAATTTATACATCTATAAATAATTAATTGAATTTCTATGCAGTCTGTCATTTGGAAATCTTGCATTTAGCAGAGTCACTGTCACAATATAAACCTGCGCGAATGTATTAAAACATAACCTTTTCATGCACATGTATGGGTCTACTGAGACTGTTATACATTTTAATGCATAAATACTTTAAAGTATTATAAAAATAAAGTATTTTAAAGTGCTTTGAAATCCTTAAAATGTTTTACTAATGTGTAAATTAAAAATATTTTTGGTTCATACTTTAACTAAAAAAAGTCAGAAGTAAATGTTTATTGCATCATCATCTTTAGCTGCATGAGGAATATTATGATATTTTGTTCAATAATTATTTAATTTTTTTCGCGGTCCGGTTTCCATCAAATTGTGTGCTCTGATTGGCTCGCGAGCGGTCTGCAATCCTATGATACTGGCCCCGGTTACAGACCTTTGGCAACTCGCTCGTTCACAACAACAAACATGGTAGCAATTTTTTGTCAGCCTTTATTTTCATATTTCTCAGTATAATAGCATTAATTTTACAGCATGGATAGTGATAACGACAGTGTTCACAGCGAAAGCGAGTTTTATTTTTGGAAAATTCTGAGCTGATGTAGCTTGTCAAACAGGTTTTTGACGAGCTTGTAGCAGGTTTGTTCTAAATATGGTTTTCCTTTCGGGCGCTCTCGTTTTCTGCTAGAATTTGGTAAAGAAAAAAATAAATATATTATTTACCAGCTTAAAGTCGGTCCGTATCGTGAAATACCATGACCTCGGCCCAGAGGGCCTCGCTCAGTACTTTCAAGACCTCAGTCACGGTATTTCACGATACAGACCTCCCAGCTGGCAAATAATAGCTATTTCTATCAGTCTGATCATCAGTATGAAATATTTTAGACTTGAAAGTAAACAGTGAGCAGCACAGTGGTGTAGTGGTTAGCGCTGTCGCCTCACAGCAAGAAGGTCCGGGTTCGAGCCCCGTGGCCAGCGAGGGCCTTTCTGTGTGGAGTTTGCATGTTCTCCCCGTGTCCGCGTGGGTTTCCTCCGGGTGCTCCGGTTTCCCCCACAGTCCAAAGACATGCAGGTTAGGTTAACTGGTGACTCTAAATTGAGCGTAGGTGTGAATGTGAGTGTGAATGGTTGTCTGTGTCTATGTGTCAGCCCTGTGATGACCTGGCGACTTGTCCAGGGTGAACCCCGCCTTTCACCCGTAGTCAGCTGGGATAGGATCCAGCTCGCCTGCGACCCTGTAGAACAGGATAAAGTGGCTACAGATAATGAGATGAGAGATGAGAAGTAAACAGTGTTTTTTGTTTATAGACCGAATTGGAGAATTTTCTTTCATTTTGTGTTTCATCTTGTGGTTTCCCCCACACACGGCCCTCCATTTCCTTTATAAAGTGATATTTAGAAAGTCAACATTCAGAAAAAAAAAATTGTTTTAATGTTATTAAAAAAAAAAACTTCCACAAATTTTGCAAATGAGGAAAAAACCCATCAGTGGCTTTCATCAGTTTACTGATTGATGATTCATTAAACAAACAGCTGAAACTTCCCACAGTTCTGTTCCTCAGGAGCTGCTGCTGTTGGTGTGACACGTTTCCCACAATGACGTGGGGTTTTACACACTCGGACGTGTTCAGAAACACAAATTGGGAAATAGTGCAGACTGAGGAGGAAGTGGAAGATGATGTCATGCTTTCTGACAGAATTCTCAAGACCCAATATTAAACATGGATTTAGAAATGTATTTTTATTTATTTATTGATTTCATTGTTGCAAAAATCAGAGGATTGCTAATGTTTGGAAAATATAAGCAAAATCTCTGAGAGGATAAAAATCACAACACGTCTGATTATCAATTTAATAGTAAAACACTTTGGGGTGTAATGTTATTGGAAAATGATCAACGACATGTGGTATGATGTGTCCAAGTGCAAAATGGAGTTCTTCTTCCCACCGTGATGTTGATTATTTTCCCACAACAGCACAAGTGTTTTAGTCCTCTGAGCAATTCCACAGTAATATTCCAATGTTAAGGCCATAGTGTTAGTTATTAGCTGTTTATATCTGCAATAACCTGGAAAGGAGAACAGGAACTTATTTCACAGCTGCTCCACAAGACTTAATGCAGAAAAAGTATGATACGCTGTTCTTTAACCCTTTCAACACTGCGTAACTTTTTCCAGAAGGGTTTCCCCTCATACAGAGAGACCGGAATCGCGGTCTGCGGTGGTGAAAGGGTGAATAAAAAATTAAATATATCATCTTCAGCAAATAGCTGTAGTATAAGAGAAATAAAACACCTCTGGCTGTGATGTTAGACAGAAAAAATTTCACTTGAGGTGGGAAGAGTAAATCTGCTTCATCACACAACCTTGTTGTTGATTATTGTCCCATAATAGCATGTCCCCAAGGGGTTTATTTAGGGCATGATTACTGAGATGGAAACAGAACAAGTCCATCCCTGAGATGATTATTAAATATCTGGAGATACTGTGTTCTGTGTCTTCGTGTTCGATGTAAAGCACTTTGGGTACCTTTTGGTTATTGTAAAGGGCTATATAAATAAAATTTGATTGATTGATTGATTGATTGATTGATTCTGACCAAATTAAAAATTTAACCATATTATTCAACATGCACTGATTATATTATATTCTTCTTCTTTTGGCTGCTCCCGATTAGGGGTCGCCACAGCGGATCTTTCGTCTCCATTGCTCCCTGTCTTCCGCATCCTTCTCTACCACACCTGCCACTTTAATGTCCTCTCTCACCACATCCATGTATCTCCTCTTTGGCCTTCCTCATTTTTGTTTGCCTGGCAGCTCCATCCTCAACATTCTCCTTCCCACATGCTCTGCATCTCTTCTCAGGATCTGCCCATACCATCTCAGTCTCATCTCTCTTAGCTTCATTCCCAAGCTCTCCACATGTGCTGTCCCTCTGATGTGCTCGTTCCTTATCCTGTCCAACCTTCTCACTCCCATCGCAAACCTTAACATCCTCAACTCCGCCACCTCCAACTTTGCCTCCTGTCTTTTTGTTAAGGGTACGGTCTCCAATCCATACATCACAGCTGGTCTCACTACTGTCTTCTACATCTTACCTTTCACTTTTGCTGGGACTTTCTGATCACAAATGACTCCTGAAATCCTTCTCCAACTGCTCCACCCTGCCTGCACTCTCTTTCTCACCTCACTATCACAGCCCCCATTTTCCTGCACAGTTGACCCCAGGGACTTGAATTCACCAACTTTCTTTACGTCTACTCCTTGCATCTTCACTACAGTCTCATCCCCATTCTCACTGATGCACATGTATTCTGTTTTGCTACTGCTCACCTTCATTCCTCTTCGTTCCAATGCATCCCTCCATCTCTCCAAACCCAACTCAACCTCCTTTCTACTTTCACCACATATCACAATATCATCTGCAAACATCATGTTCCATGGTGACTTCGAGTGCTTCGGGTGGTGACTGGAAGTGCTTCGAGCGGCTAGCCATGCGGCATATCAAGTCTGCCCTCCCCCCGCCCTGGACTCTTTCCAGTTTGCATATCAGTCCAACCGTTCGACCGATGACGCCATCTCCACTGCCCTCCACTTAGCCCTCACACACCTGGAGACAAAAGACTCGTACATCAGAATGCTGTTCATAGACTTCAGCTCAGCATTCAACACAATCATTCCTCAGCAGCTCATTCATAAACTGGACCAGCTGGGACTCAACACCTCCCTGTGCAACTGGCTGCTGGACTTCCTGACGGGGAGACCACAGGCTGTACGGGTTGGCAGCAACTTCTCCAGCACCATCACATTGAACACGGGGGCCCCCCAAGGATGTGTGCTGAGCCCCCTCCTCTTCACTCTGCTGACCCACGACTGCACACCAACATCCAGCTCCAACCTCTTCATTAAGTTTGCGGATGACACGACTGTGGTGGGTCTCAGCAATGGCAATGAGACAATCTACAGAAGTGAGGTGAGCCGCTTGGCCATGTGGTGCAAGGACAACAATCTCTGCCTGAATGTGGAGAAGACGAAGGAGATTGTTGTGGACTTCAGGAGAGGGCACACCCAGCATGCTCCACTAACTATTAATGGTGCTGCAGTGGAGAGGGTGAGCAGCACCAAGTTTCTGGGTGTGCACATCTCTGAAGACCTGTCCTGGAGCAGCAACACCACATCACTGGCCAAAAAAGCCCAACAGCGTTTGTACTTCCTCCGCAAACTGAGAACAGCAAGAGCCCTGGCCCCCATCATGCACACATTCTACAGAGGCATCATCGAGAACATCCTGACCAGCTGCATCACCGTGTGGTACGGCGCCTGCACAGTGTCCTGCTGCAAGACTCTGCAGTGCATCGTGAGAGCAGCTGAGAGGATCATTGGTGTCTCTCTCCCTTCTCTTATGGATATCTATAACTCCCGCCTCACCCACAAAGCCATCAGGATTGCAGGTGACCCCACTCGCCCATCTCACAGCCTCTTCAGCCTGCTGCCGTCGGGGAGGAGACTGCGGAGTCTCCGGGCCAAACACAGCAGGCTCAAGGACAGTTTCTTCCACCAGGCGGTCAGGAGGCTCAACTCCCTCCCTGTTCTACCCCTCCTCCCCCCTCTGCCCCCTGCCACAGATTC
This sequence comes from Neoarius graeffei, assembly GCF_027579695.1. NCBI lineage: Eukaryota > Metazoa > Chordata > Actinopteri > Siluriformes > Ariidae > Neoarius > Neoarius graeffei. The sequence goes on from NC_083593.1 coordinate 870,433, forward strand.
TGCTCGAACACCCCCTGCCCCCCCTTCAGCATCTGACATCATGTCACCCTCACAGTCTCCCCCCCAACACACACACACACACACACACACACACACACACACACACACACACACACACACACTCTCAACATTCATTAACACACTGAACTCAGGGACTGCACATTTCACTTTACCTCGCTCATTTGCACTATTCCGCACTACCTCACCTGAACAGCTATTAGTTTGTTTATACTGCTTATTTCATGTTTACCTGCTATACCTCAAGTGCCCTTGGCTGTTTATTTTATGTCCTTTTGCTCCAATTATGTTTTATATATATATATATATATATATATATATATAGTGTGTGTGTATATGTATGTGTATATGTGTATATATATATATATATATATATATATATATATATATATATATATATATATATATATAATTTATTGTCTATTTCTTATCTAGAGTTTATACTGTTTATTTCAGTTATTCTATTTTTATTTATTGCATTGCCTGTTTGCACCGTGGGTCAGAGAGGACTGACATTTCATCTGTGCTGTATGTCGAGCATGTATAGCATATTTGACAATAAAGTTGACTTGACTCTTGCCTCACTTCGTCCGTCAAGCTATCATCACTATGGCAAACAAGAAAGGACTCAAAGCAGATCCTTAATGGAGTCCCACCTTCACCTTGAACCATTCAGTCGTTCCAACTGCACACCTCACTGCTGTTTCACTGTTCTCATACATGTCCTGCACCACTCTAATATACTTCTCATTCACTCCACTCTTTCTCATACAATACCATAACTCATCTCTCGGCACTCTATCGTATGCCTTCTCCAGGTCTACAACACACAATGTAGCTTTCTCTGGCCTTCCCTGTACTTCTCCATTAACATTCTTAAAGCAAAAATTGCATCCGACATGCTCTTCCTTGGCATAAACCCATACTGCTGTTCACAGATTGATACCTCTCTTCTCAATCTCGCCTCCAATACCCTTTCCCATAGCTTCATGGTGTGGCTCATCAATTTTATTCCTCTGTAATTACTGCAGCTCTGTACATCTCCCTTATTCTTGTATATTGGGACTAGCACACTCTCCATTCATTCAGCATTTTCTCATTCTCTAGGATCTTATTAAACAATCTCGTTAGGAACTCCACAGCCATCTCACCCAAACATCTCCAATCCTCAATCGGAATACCATCTGGTCTGACTGCTTTCCCAGTCTTCATTCTTTTCATGGCTGCCCTCACCTCATCCTGACTAACCAACTCTGCTTCCTGGTTTGCTGTCTCCAACGAATCTGACCTTTTCTCTCTTGGATTCTCCTCATTTAATAAACCCTCAAAGTACCCATTCCATCTTCTGAATAGTGTGAAGAGATCCATCTCCAGGATCAACACCCACAAAAGCTGTAGGACCTGACAACATTCAAGGTCGTGTGCTAAAGGACTGTGCAAAGGAGCTCACAGAAGTGCTCACAGACATGTTCAACACCTCCCTGAGCCAAGCTGTTGTTTCCACCTGCTTCAAGAGCACCACCATCATCCCTGTTCCAAAGAAGGCCTCTCCATCCTGCTTCAATGACTACCGGCCTGTGGCACTGACCCCCATCATTATGAAGTGCTTCGAGCAGTTAGTCATGCAGCACATCAAATCCATCCTCCCTCCCTCCATGGACCCATACCAATCGGTCCACTGATGATGCAATCTCCACCGCTCTCCACTCAGCTCTCACTCACCTGGACACTAAGGACTCTTACATGCGAATGCTGTTCTTAGACTTTAGTTCAGCATTTAACACAATCATCCCCCAGCAGCTGATACAGAAACTGGACTGTCTAGGACTCAACACCTCCCTCTGCAACTGGTTGCTGGACTTCCTGACTGGAAGACCACAGGCAGTCCGGGTTGACAGCAACACATCCAGCACCATCATTCTGAACACAGGGGCCCCCCAAAGATAACCCTAACCCTAACCCTAGCCCCCTTCTCTTCACCCTGCTGACCCATGACTGCACACCAACACACAACAGCAACCTCTTCATCAAGTTTGTGGATGACACGACTGTGGTGGGACTCATTAACAACAATGATGAGTCATACTACAGGGATGAGGTGAGCCAACTGGCTGCGTGGTGCAGAGACAACAATCTCTTTCTTAATGTGGAGAAGACGAAGGAGATGGTTGTCAACTTCCGGAGAGCCTCCACCCAGCATCCTCCACTGACCATCAATGGTGCTGCTGTGGAGAGAGTGAGCAGCACCAAGTTCCTGGGTGTGTACCTCACTGAGGATCTCTCCTGGAGCAGCAACACCACATCGCTGGCCAGGAAAGCTCAGCAGCGCCTCTACTTCCTCCGCAGACTGAAAAGAGCTAGAGCACCAGCCCCTATCATGCAGACCTTCTACCGCGGAACCATTGAGAGCATCCTGACCAGCTGCATCACTGTGTGGTACGGCGGCTGTACTGCATCCTGCCGGAAGATCCTGCAGCGCATAGTGAGAGCAGCTGAGAAGATCATCGGTGTCCCTCTACCCTCCCTTCAGGATATTTAGAACACACGCCTGGCCCGCAGAACACTCAGCATTGCGGGCGACTCCACCCATCCCAACCACCACTTCTTCAGCCTCCTGCCTTCTGGGAGGAGAATGAGAAGCCTCCGGGAGAGAACCAGCAGACTGAGAGACAGCTTCATCCACCAAGCCGTCAGGATGCTGAACTCCCTCCCAGGCCAGTACCCCCTTCCCTTAATACACAAACCAAATGTCACCAGCCACTTTAACGAACTGTAACGGAATTCAATTGCACTATGTTAAAACTGTTTACAATACTGTCTACACATTTTTTTTTTGTTAATTGCACTATATAGAAACTGTTTAGAACACTGTTTACACTTTTCACATATCTGCCATATTTATACTTACACTGAAAATTATGCTCATACTGCCTTTTTTTAAATAGTTAAATGCACTATATAAAAACTGTTTACAACACTGTTTACACTTTATACATCTTTAATCTTTGATAGACTTCACTGCTACACTGTTTATACTGTCATATCTGCCATATTTATACTTGCACTGAAAATTCTGCTCATACTGCCATTTATTTATTTATATTTATACTGATAATTACTATACCGTCAGACTGCTGTTCCTGTTTACATTGTTCATTCTGTTTATATTGTCATTCGTCACATTTAAATTTATACTGTTAATTCTGTTCACACTGCCACATTTGCACTTTCTGGGTTGCCATTGTCTTGTCTTTTCTTAGATAGCTTTAGCTTGTGTGTGTAAACCCCCCCCCCCCAGGTTTTTTTCCCTCCCCCCTTTTTTCCTTTTTCTTGTTTATAGTTTATAGCTTGTACCTATATTTTTTATTTCATGTTTATTACTGTTTGCACTGTGGATAAGAGGGAAACACAATTTCAGTTCTCTGTATGTCCTGCACAGATGGCATTACTGACAATAAAGTTGACTTGAACTTGAACTTGAATACACTCTCTGTGTTTGTCAGCACATTTCCATCTTTCATCACTCTTACCTGCTGTACATCCTCGCTTCCCTGTTTCTCTGCCTAGCTAGTCTGTACAGGTCTTTCTCTCCTTCTTTGGTCTCCAGTCTTTTGTACAACTCCTGGTATGCATCTGCTTTCGCCTTCGCTACCGCTCTTTTTGCCTTCTGTCTCATCTCTCTGTATAACTGCCTGCTTTCCTCGTCTCTCTGATCGTCCCAATTCTTCTTTGCCTCTTTCAAAGCCTCTTCTCTTTTATAATTTCCTGCACTTCTTTGTTCCACCACCATGTCTCCTTGTCTTCCTTCCTCCTTCCCGATGACCACCCTAGCACCTTCCTTGCTGCCTCTCTTACTAGTACAGCAGTAGTATTCCAATCTTCTGGCAGACTTCCATGACCACTCAATGCTCGTCTCATTTCTTCCCTAAACTCCTTCTAATGTTCAACCTCTTTTAGTTTCCACCACTTAATCTTCATCTCCACTATTTCACACTTCCTCTCTTTCACTTTCAAGCTCATCCTGCACACAACCACTCGATGTTGTCTAGCTACACTCTCCCCTGCCATTATATTATATTATGAACAGGTGTCACGGTGGTGTAGTGGTTATAACTGTCGCCTCACAGCAAGAAGGTCCGGGTTTGAGCCTAGCAGCCGGCGAGGGCCTTTCTGTGTGGAGTTTGCATGTTCTCCCCGTGTCCGCGTGGGTTTCCTCCGGGTGCTCCGGTTTCCCCCACAGTCCAAAGACATGCAGGTTAGGTTAACTGGTGACTCTAAATTGAGCGTAGGTGTGAATGTGAGTGTGAATGGTTGTCTGTGTCTATGTGTCAGCCCTGTGATGACCTGGCGACTTGTCCAGGGTGAACCCCGCCTTTCGCCCGTAGTCATCTGGGATAGGATCCAGCTCGCCTGCGACCCTGTAGAACAGGATAAGTGGCTACAGATAATGGATGGATGGATGGATATTATGAATGGAAGGGGTGAAGCAAACAAAGAGCAAAAAACTTATTTACTTGGCCTGCTTCATTTCACCTCACATTCATCACCTTTTTGTTTCCTTTCTGGTAATCTTAATGCATCATAATGCAGGAATATTTTGCATGAATTATTACTAAATATTAAATTTTTATGATGTAAGCAAGCAAACAAACTCAAACTCCCTCTTTCACCATCAGTTCTGATTGCTCAAGAAAGAGAAGAGTCTTAATTCTGTGGAAATATTATGTAATAATCTTAATAACAGCTTATACATTACAAAGGAATATGATTTGAGAAGTTCAGAATGGAGAAGTGTCATAACATTGATGAAATTAATGTGAACCTGTATTCAGAGTTCTCACATTTGGACCGTCACTGCAACAACATGGCGTTAAATCCGTCAGTCCCAGTAAGAGTGCTGAAACCAACAGCGCTAACCAAACTACAAACATGGCCGTCGAAGACTACAACAACCAAGATTCTCAGTGCCCCCTGTCACCAGAGTTCTGAACTCAGCTGTCGGTCATTAGGCCCATTACCACCAGGCTACTTAAGCCTCTCTCAAACTCTGCCTCAGTGCGAAGTATTGTTCTGCCTTTCCAGTACATACTGAGCTTTTGTATTTCCTGCCTGAGCTTTTGTTATTGACTCTCGCTATCCTTTCCTCGTTTCCTCTTCCTGGTTTTGTCTATGTTACTCTGTTTGCCGATTGACCGACCCTCGCCTGCCTTCTGACTATGTTTTCTGCTCTCCGATTTGACTCCACACTATTTGTTGTTTGCTTCTTTCTGTGATTGCATCTGTAAGTGCCTGCACTCTGACAGTCAGAAGAGTCCTGAGTCTGAGCAACAGGACTGGAGTCCGTCAAGATTCAGGAGGAAAATAACTGTTTTAAAAGTTTTATTTTTTGTGGGGAAAAACAGAGAGTTATGTGTTCCATGGCTATGTTGTGTCATGAATTTACAGTATATGCAAAAAAAATTGAGACACTATACATTATAGGTAAATACAGTGCTATAACAAACTGCATGTCCTGCAGTGTTTTATTCCTTTTTTTATAGTTACTGTGTTAAAGAGAAAAGGGAAAGGTGAAAAAAACCCAACTAAAATTCTGCTTTTGCACTGAAGGTTCTTGAGTCACAGGACGTTTCAGCTGCAGGTTCTTCATCAGCTGTGTGTGATTTACATCATGAAGGAAGGACTGATTTTTAAATGGCCTGCTTTTCACAAGCTTTCCAATTTTTATTGTGTACTGTTTTATTATATTAATTACATTACAGGCATTTAGCAGACACTTTTATCCAGAGTGACATACAACAGACCCAGAGCAGCCTGGGGAGCAGTTGAAGGTTTGGTGTCTTGCTCAAGGGCCCTTCAGCCATTCCTGCTGGTCCAGGGAATTGAACCAGCGACCTTTTGGTTCCATTAGGCCATGGCTTTATTATTATTATCATCATCACCACCACCACCACATACTCTGAAGTTCATGTTGGGTTTCAGTTGCTCTTTTGTGCTGATTCAGATTGTATCTTGTTCATGTGCTCACACTCAGTGGACTCCAGATCCTTTAATCCTGATTTTCCAGTGAAGTGTCTTTAAGATCCTTCGAGAGAACAAAGATTTCATATTGATGTGATCATTGTTTGTTTAACAGGAAGTGTGCGTGATGGCAAAGGGTAAAGAAAGTAGTGAGAAATGAGAGTATACATTCAAGTGAAAGTATAGATTCTGTGTCAAACATGCCAAAAGGAGATGTACTGAGTACAATAAAGGATTGAAGTGAAAGGAAAAAAGTTGCTAATTTTAAAATGTCTCCACTATTAAAAGGGAGAAAGTAAATGTTTTTAAATGATATAATTAAGTGAATGTCATGTTCATCTCATCTCATTATCTGTAGCCGCTTTATCCTTCTACAGGGTCGCAGGCGAGCTGGAGCCTATCCCAGCTGACTACGGGCGAAAGGCGGGGTACACCCTGGACAAGTCGCCAGGTCATCACAGGGCTGACACATAGACACAGACAACCATTCACACTCACATTCACACCTACGCTCAATTTAGAGTCACCAGTTAACCTAACCTGCATGTCTTTGGACTGTGGGGGAAACTGGAGCACCCGGAGGAAACCCACGCGGACACGGGGAGAACATGCAAACTCCGCACAGAAAGGCCCTCGCCGGCCCCGGGGCTCGAACCCGGACCTTCTTGCTGTGAGGCGACAGCGCTAACCACTACACCACCATGCCACCCTGAATGTCATGTTCTGACATGAAAAGGAACTTATTATATCTCAAACTATTAGAAGATTTTTTTTCTGGAGCATCAGTGTCATTTTGCCTGAAAACACCATTCTATTGCTGTAAATTTGCAACATTTACCATTTGCAAGAATCTGACCTGCTGCTGAACACATTACAGAACCGCTGGAACTGATGTGAATCTGAACTGGGATCAGCAAAGAAGACAGACTGACGGATTGAAACAGAGTTCATGTGAGCTAATTAATGAAACTTACCTCAATATGCTTTTGACATCAGAGAAAATGATTCGAGGTGAAACTGAGCCCAATCAACTGATGTGTCGCAAACACTCATAGCGTGCACAGCTTTGTGATCAGTAATGTAAGTTATTTTGAAGGATGAAATGAAAATTTTTAGGATTAAAACAGTAAGTATATATATTTTTTCTGTAACCAAATAAGAATCCAAGCATTAAGTCTCAATTCTGAAGTAAAGTATAAATCTGCCAATCTGATAATTCAGTAGAGTGCTCTTATTTTATTTCTTTTTCTATTTTTTTCTTTCGTGTGTGTTTGTCTAGTTTGATGTTTGTTTGAGTGTTTTGTCCGCCGGTGGTGGTGTAGCTCCTGACCCAGTTTGGGGCGTCGGTTCCCTCCAGGCCTTGGTTCGCTGTGGGTGATGCCTGCACTCCCAGCTGTGGACTGCAGTGAGCCTGTTGCTCATTTTACATCGTGGTTGTCCAGTGCTCTGCGCTTTAATGCTTGGCGTGATGTTCTGAGTGATGTTGCTCGGTGGTGTCGCGGCGGCTGTGCAGGTGGTTTGGGACACACCAGCGCTCTGCATGGCGGAGCTTCTCTGCTCACTGTGTGGATCCATGGCGTGGTGTTTGAGTGATGTTGCTGATGGCGTCACGGCGGTGGTGCTGGAGATGTGGGACTTGTTTTCGTGCGCCTTTTGGTGGGACTGTGGCTGCTACACCACGGGAATTACATCCTGACCCCTACTTGGTGGACTTTTTATTATTTATTTATTTATTTATTTTTTTTCTTTCCTTGTCTATAATTGTAAAGCATCCTTGGGTTTTTTGAAAGGCGCTATATAAATTTAACTTATTATATATTATTATTAATTCCAACTGCTGATGTCTTGTCCATTCCTGGGTGTGTAGGATGAGGTGTAAATGGAGTAAAACTTGCAGCACTGCTGAGATCCTGACACACCTTGGAAAGCTGTACATTCAAGCAGAGGTCCATGCTGGACGTGTGGTTCACACATAGGATTGAGAACAGTTTCTGATTGGCTAGAAGTAGTTCTACAAGGATGTGAACTTTATTAATAATTTTATCAGCCAATTTTATCAACAATCAGCCAATAATTCCATAAACAGCTCAGTCCATCAGAATATCTCGCGATAGCTTAGTCAAAGGAAGGTGTGACGAAATAATCCAAATTACAAAACCTCACTACATTTAAATCAAGGCCGTAACTAAAACTTGCGTATGCTGCTTGCGAATGGTTTGTGGTTTTTTGTTGCCACATGGAAGAATTTTTGCAGCTTGGTTTGTATACAATGACTTGAAAATGCTGTAAGAGATTGCTTCATTGGATTTAAAAATCAGAGCAATTTCCCAGACAGTGTATCCATCTTTATAATAATATAAAACACCCTGCCTTGACTAAAACAAGTGCATTACATTTGAACATGATTTGTTCTCATTCGTAGCACATCCAGAAATCGAAGCTCAGGGCCCTGTGTTAGCTGTCGATCTGTAACAGTAAAATAACAGGCAGCTTGTTGTAGTGGCAAGTTGAATAATTTTAACAGAATTTCTGAAATGTTTGTCAAAAATTCAACGTGTGTGTGTGTGTGAGGCAAATGTCTCTTTTTGCAATTTGCCCTATAATACAGAGTCCTTTCTTCAGGTATTAAACGGTTTGGCAGGGTTTTCTGTTTGAAAGGACAAAAACAGATTCAGTGATTCACTCTCTGCTGTTTATTATACACACTTTTAACTCTTTTTTTTTTTTTTTTCTACTTTGGAGCTGCTGTGACTCTACAAGGGCTCAATAAAGTTAATCTGATCTTATCGTATGTTAAATGGGTATATCACAACGGTAAAACTCTGCATGTCATCAACTTTGAGCACAACTTTAAGGTTTGTGAGAATTTCTATGACTTATAGTAAAGTTCTGAAAACTAAGCAGATCACAGAAGATAAGAGTCAGCATTTATCTTTTTTTATTTATTTTTTATTTATTTTTTTTTTAGTTTGTCCAAATAAAATCCCACAGACTCACCGTCTCTTGTTGGAAATTCTGCAGATTTGTAATTAAATTAAGTTGAGCAGGAGAAAATTCCACTAAACCCATGGACAGGCTCTGTAAAGGATCGACAGCACTTTGTGTATAAAGGGCATTACACTGTTTAATAACTCAGAGCCTTCACATAAACGTAATTTTCATAATTATAATAATCATGGGTGGCACGGTGGTGTAGTGGTTATCACTGTTGCCTCACAGCAAGAAGGTTCGGGTTCGAGCCCCGTGGCCGGCGAGGGCCTTTCTGTGCGGAGTTTGCATGTTCTCCCCGTGTCCACGTGGGTTTCCTCCGGGTGCTCCGGTTTCCCCCACAGTCCAAAGACATGCAGGTTAGGTTAACTGGTGACTCTAAATTGAGCGTAGGTGTGAATGTGAATGGTTGTGTCTCTGTGTGTCGCCCTGAGATGACCTGCTGACTTGTCCAGGTGTACCCCGCCTCTCGCCCATAGTCAGCTGGGATAGGCTCCAGCCCACCCGCGACCCTGCACAGGATAAACAGATAATGGATGGATGGATGATAATCATATCCAGATGAAGTTAAAACAATTCTCAGCTGATTTTCAGTCTCATGTTGTCAATCAAGCTTAAAGCAGGTGTTTAAAGAGAGGACAGAGAACGAGATCTGACTACAATTGTGCTTTTGCTGAAGACTATAATTTTCTTCGCTGTCACCGTTCACACGTTCAGACATGCCCGAGGGCTTTCATTCATTTACCCCTGCAGTGTTTATTTGAGACAGTGATATTTAGGACAGTGGTGTTTGGAGCAGTGGTACTGGATTCAGTAATATTTGGGACAATGGTATTTGATACAGTAGTATGAGGCAGATGGATTTGGAACAGGGGTATTTAAGAGAATGGTACCTCAAACAGTGACATGTGGGGCAGAGACCTCTGAGACAGTGGTATATGAGAGTGGTAATTGGGAGGGTGGTATTTAGGCAGTGGGATGGGACAGCAATATTTAGGGCAGGGGTGTTTGATACAGTGATATTTTGGACAGCTGTATCTGGGATCATTGGTATTTAATACAGTGACATGTTGGATAGAAGCACATGATACAGTGGTATATGCGACAGGGATTTGCAATAGTCGTCATATTTAACAGTTATTCCATGAAATCCAGTCGTACATGAGCTGATAGCCGACAAGGTGCGTAGCACAGAGGTGTCTATAATCCATGTATGGCGAGATTGAGTGGAATAACTGTTTTATTCTATCCACATTCACTAGATTTTGAGAAACAGAGCATTTTTATTTTTTGCAAATTTGATAAATAAAAACTTTAAACAAAACATCCGACAAAATCATTTCCACTTAGAATGTAAACAAACCGGTGAAATGACAGGAGCAATTTGTAAAAAATGCAATAATAATAATTCTTGAAAAATAAAAAAAGATACGTTCTTACCATCAAATACTTTTATTCCATATTTTGTTGCTGGGATTTTTTTGGTACTTTTTGGGGGTTTTGTTTTCGAGTGGAGTTTATTTTGTCCTCGGTTGGTTCAGTAACACGCTCCGGCATTTTGTTTTTCTCTACTCATGGTATATGAGCTGATATCCTAGTAGTAGAGTAGCCAATCAGTGTGCAACTGCTCATATCCAGTGAATGTGGATAGAATAGTTTTCGATATCCTGCTCTTGTAGATGTGATGTGAATTGTCATGTGCTGAGTGTGTAGAGTGATCACTGACATTGAGATATGGCTCAATTTTGGCTCCAGACAAACCAGAATAGTAGAAGTGGCCATGATTACATCAACTTAAATATTCACCAAAATACACACAGGATGTACACACACGTACACACCATTAAAAAGATTTATAACTTGAATCCCCCACACAACACCAAAAGCAGAATGTGTTGTCAGTGTCATGAGAACATTGATCGACTGCAAACTAGTTTGATTGAAGTTGAAGTAGACAGGGAGAAAAGATGAAAAACATGATGTTAATTATTAATGTTAATGTTCAACTAAATACTCATCTATGTTGAATATTGACATTTGACATAAGACGAGAAAAAAAGCCCTCTTCGTTTAATGTCCAATATTAAACCATTATAATGTACAACATATAATTTTTTTAGATAATAACCCAGATGCTCTCACATGCAAAGTCATGTTTCCAAAACATGTTGTAATTTATCGATATAAAACATTTATGATTAAATGAAATTCTGTTGTCCAGGTAATGTAAGCTCTATATAAAGGAAATTCACTGTATGGAGTCATCGATAATTATCTGCTTTATCTTCTATCACTGCCTGGGTGACTCAGGTTGTTGAGCAACACCTCGTCCTTTACCTTATACCGTATAAAAGCAGGCAGTAAAACCCAAACTCCATCAGTTTCTTGAAGGAGAAGAAAGATGAAGACTTACTACCAGTTGTGTGTCCTCGTTGCCCTGGTGTTCACGGTTCACTCAGGTCCTGTACCACAGCCGACTGAGAAGGATGAAGAGTTTGCAAAGGTAAGGATGACCTTGCACTCTGCAACTTGAAAGAACAAAGGATTTTTTTTATTTTATTTTGTTTTTATATTATTTTACTTTGTTGTATTTTATGATGCCAGGTTTCTAACTGTACATTTTTTTCTATTTAACCAGAATTACTTGAAAAAACTGTACAACATGGAAGAGGAGAACAAGTCATCCTTTGGGCGTACGGTCAGTGAGATGAGCATGAGGCTGAGTGAGATGCAGCAGTTTTTCGGGTTAAATGTGACAGGAACTCTGGACGCTGAAACGCTGGAGATGATGAAGAAGCCTCGCTGTGGAGTTCCAGATGTGGCTGCGTACAAAGCCAGAGATGCCACTTACAAATGGACTAAAAACAAGTTGACCTACAGGTACCAAAGCAGTGTGGTGTATTAACACATCCATTTCCGGCTTCGCAAAACAAACAGATGAATTGATTTAATAAATTACACTTTGTTATTTTTATTCCACAGGATTGAGAATTACACTCCCGATATGCCTAAGGCTGAGGTGGAGAAATCCATCGCGAGAGCGCTGCAAGTCTGGGCTCGCGTCACTCCTCTGAAGTTCACCCGCATCTACAGCGGTGTAGCTGACATCAGGATCTCTTTTACTACCGGAGGTGAGTCTCACACTTTATCCAGTGGCATTGGGACCATTTCCTGGAGACACAGAACCCTGTCCTGAAAAGTCTCTCCTGCAGAATATTACAGAATCTTGAAAGGGTTCTTGTTGACAGGGTCGATTAGAGATTGTGAAAGACAGTCAAATCTAAAATAATTTGTAGGAAATCTTCAAGAAACAATTTGTAATTAGTGGTCAGCACATACAGAACCCATGTAACAGGTAGTTGACTGCTTCAGATTTGGCCATGGGTCATGGACAGAAGCGTATGCATTTCTCCATTTCTAATTCAAAACAAATGTGTATCATGAGTCCCTGCCTCTAGTCATAGCAGTGGTACCATGAAAAACAATACAAGCACTTCAAATTGTCAAGCTCATAGCCATAAACTCATCACTAATGGTTACACATTAAAAGGTAACTGTTATGTCTCTGTGCTTATCCAGACCTTCATGAAGAATATTATGTAGCTGGGAGGAAAGGATAGTTTTAGCATAATAAACACATAAATGGTAAATTTCCGTTTCCAGATCATGGTGATGGCTCCCCATTTGATGGGCCTGGTAATATCTTGGCTCATGCATTTCCTCCCGGAAATAACATTGGTGGAGACGCCCATTTCGATGATGATGAGACGTTCACCTTCGGGTCTTCTGAGGGTAATTGTGCTCACGTTTCATTAAAAGGACATAGACGATACAATATGAAATTTGCATCATGAATAACGTTTTCCTTCACAGCATACAACTTGTTCTTGGTGGCTGCTCATGAATTTGGACACTCTTTGGGCCTTGAACATTCCAATGTTTTTGGTGCTCTGATGTATCCAATATACAGCTACACCAATGAGAAAAATTATGTTCTGCCCAGAGATGATGTTCAAAGAATTCAGGCTCTGTATGGTACGTTTCTGGAATACATTCCTTACAAATGTTAAAAAAAATCTTTCTGTAAATTCCCAAGCATGTATTTAGAAAACAATAAAATAAAATGACTTCAACAGGCTCAAACCCCCACAAACTTGATGAGCCTGAGCCCACACCTCCAGTCACCCCTGATGCCTGTGACCCCAATCTGGTCCTGGATGCTGTTACAACTCTGCGTGGAGAGAAGTTCTTCTTCAAAGACGGGTACACATGGAACCCAAAGCAACATTTACCTCTTTCTAATACATTTTGGGAAGTCTGACCATCTAATACTGATTTCTGTTGTTCAGGGTGTTCTGGCGCAGCTCCCCTTATATCAGCACAGTTGAGCAATACCCGATCAAACGCTTCTGGCCAAAACTTCCTGATAATATTGATGCTTCTTTTGAGAATCCATCAAAGGATTTAGTGTACATCTTTCAAGGTAAAACACCACTTTGCTTTGTAAATTATCTACTAGTGGTATCATACTGTATATGAGTTTGTGTTAACTTGTGCTTATGATCTTTAGGTGAGAGGGTCTGGCTTGTCCGTGCTTATGACATTGTGAAAACCGAGAGTCTCGGGAGCTTCGGTTTTCCAGCTCCAGTGAAGAAGATTGACGCTGCCCTTTATGACAAGAAAACTGGAAAGGCATTGCTTTTTGTTGGCAGCTCCTACTACAGGTAGTTCTTAGTGTATAGCTATTTTAAAGCCATTAAATACATACTGTTTATTTTTCAAGGTGTTAAGTAATACATTTTTTTGTAAGCTATGACATGAACAACGAGAAGATGGACTGGGATGACCCAAAACCAGTGGAACAAAGTTTCCCAGGAATGACAGGAAAAGTTACTGCAGCTTTACAGGAAAATGGTAAGTATTTAAAATGCATTTCAAAACTCCTGAATAATATGATTCATCAACTTTGAGTAAAGTGACACACTATATATTCTGCAGGTTATTCATACCTCTTCAGTGGGCCAAAAGTTTTCCAGTTCAACAATGGAAGGCTGCAAAATGTGCTGAACAACAACAACTTCTTGAAGTGCTAGTCTTTCACAGTTACCTGCCCCAGAGACAGCGGGAAATTCATTTTTAGAATAATTTATGAAATAATTTCCAGAGCTTTTGAGTAGTATTAACTGTGTTAAACCACCATTATCATTCAGCTCCTTTTTCATGATTTATTTTGCTTGTAATTGTTTTGTCTTTTCTGAATTATTTTCAGTTTTTGAGTTGTGCCTTTGAAATAAAACATTTTACCATTTCTACCTATTGTGATGTTGCTCTGTTTGACATATACTGTAGCTAAATGTGTTTGTAAAAATGCCTCTGCAGTTGGAAATTATAAAGCATGAAGCAAGCAATGGTGAAATCCTCCAACATCAAAAGAACAATGGACTTTTTTCACACTGTGTTAAAAATGTGGAAGTATCAGTAGTAATGGTTCTGAACGCCTGGTGAGAGAGTGAACAATGGCAGCAAACAGAGCTCACAATCACTGCAGCATCCCTCATCGTGCAAATTCATGCAAACATCCATATTTAAACTGTTACTCATTTTCCACCGAAGTGCTTGTGAGAAAGAAACAGCTTTGTGCTTCTCGCTGATATCTGTAATGTGCTGTGAGACAAAGCAGGATGCAAGTGTGTAAACTCAGTGTGCTATTTATCAGAGCTATTCCAAAAACCATTATCCAAGTCCATAGCAGGGGTTATACCAGGCAGGCAGAAACAAACTGGGACAATCCATGGGGCAAAACATGAGTAGTAACCAGGCAAGGGTCAAAATACATTAGTATAGAAATCACCAAACCGAGGAACAAGGAAACATGGCTCAGAAACGCAACGATGAGACGTCACAAAGGGAGAAACATGCAGAAGGGTTTGAATAGACAGCTAATCAAGAAGGAATACAAAACAGCTGCACACAATCACTGCACATAGTTCAGTATACCAATGACAGACTCGGCTCAAAAGAGAATGCACTTGGCCAGACACGTGACTGTATAAACATAAAATGACAGCACTGTTTGTACCGCGAGTTGGCCTAGTGGCTAGCGTGTCTCCCTCTTGATCAGGAGATCGCAAGTTCTACTCGCGGTCGGGTCATACCAAAGACCATCATAAAAATGGCACCTACTGCCGTCTGGCAAGGCACGCTGCAATACAGATGTGAGTGGGGAGTCAAACTCTCATGGTTACCAGAGGACCCGCCCCCCACTGTAACCCTAGCTGTATGGGCGAGAGGCCGAGGGCTATAGAAACGGAGATCGACGCCGCGTAATGCACCATATGGTGCGGGAAGGACTTTAGACTAGACTGTTCATGCTGAGAAGGGGAATTCATACAGCCAATAGCCAGCAGTTAAAAAAAATAATAATCTGATGACTTGAAATCCAAAGGGGCTTAAACACCAAATCCTGCCCTTTATCATGAATATTGTTCTTTTACTACTACAGGAAAGTTATAATGTCCTATGACTGTAATTTATGATTATATGATGCTGGATGCAAACAGCAGGATTTTAATTTTTTTATCCACAAATCATTGTCATTGTCCACAGAGTTGGTCATGGAACATGCAGATGACATAAAAGAGGGAAAATCAACAATCCTAAATGAGGGATAAAAGTCAGGGTCAAAACCAGGAACTACTCTACATGGAACTAGAAAACAAGGCTTGGACACAGAAAGGCACATTCAGGCTCGTCAACAAGACAAAGATACTCCAGGGTCGAAATCGACAAACTAATCAAAAGCTACACACAAACCATTGACAGGACAGGGGCTAAGACTGGCGCAGAATTAAAACAGAGTCAGATGGCAAAGTAAACTAAACCGGGAATTGGCATTTCTTACATTCTGAACCTCACCATCGTCTGAGAGAAAGAATGAGTGTCAGCTACATTAAAGCGATAAAAAACGGGTTACAAAATGGATTTTTTAAAATTAACAAGAAAATGGGCTAAGATTAGCCTAATCTGGTGAGAGAAGGGCATTCCTGTAACTGACAGAAATTTACCTTTAAAATTTACATTTAAACAATTTATGGTTTTCTAAACCTACTGTTGCTTTAATAGACTGTTTGCTGTGGTTTTTCCCCAAACTGTTACCACAAAGTCAGAAGCACACAGTGGTACAGAACGTCTCTGTTTGCTGTAACATTACAGTTTCCCTTCATGGAACTCAGAGCCCAAACCTGTTCCAACAGGACGATGCTCCTGTACACACAGCGAGCTCCATGAAGACGTGGTGTGTGAAGGTTGGAGTGAAGAACTCGAGTGTCCTGCACAGAGCCCTGACTGAACTCAACCCCACTAAACACCGACTGCACCCCAGACCTCCTCACACAACATCAGGGTCTGATCTCACTAACGCTCCTCTAGCTGAACGAACACCCCCCCCCCCACACACACACAGCCACGCCCTGAAATCTAGTGGAGAGCCTTCAAAGAAGAGTGGAGAATAAATCAGAAATGAGATGTTCAACAAGCACATATTAAAGTGCTACATAGTGTAGCTGGAAATGAAAGGCAGTCAGCAAGCCAAGACAAAAGCACATAGTGACAAAACTATGACCAACCTGTATGGTGGTGCTGTAAAACAAAATTGATATCACTGCTGTATGTCAAGAACGTGTTAAAGGTTCTGTGATTAACCTGACTACCTTCGTTTCTTTGACCTCTATCTTCCATCATAACACATTTTCATAGAACAGATTTACTAACCATAAAATGCCATAACATGGCCTGTACAGTTTACATCAGGAGACTGAAAATGTACTGCATGTGTCATTGCTGTGTGTCATAATGGTGATGGAGGTTTCTGTTGAATTAGATTAGATTAGATTAGATTAGATTAGATTAGATTAGATTAGATTAGATTAGATTAGATTAGATAAAACTTTATTGATCCCTTTGGAGGAAAAGACGTTGCCCCACATCCTTATTTTCTTATGACAGTGATGGTACGCATGGTGCATACCAGAGAAATAACAGCAACTTTTCAACAGTCTTCTTGAAGAGCCATGTGGCATCTTGATATGTCTACTAGATCCTGGAGTGATGGTGGAAATGTAAAGATCTGCAGGACAGTCATCAGTCCAGCCCTGTGCGGTGCCTCCAACACCTTCCTCAGGTGGATGATGTGTTTAGAATGAAACCAAAAGATCCATGAACCACTGGAAAATTGCGGGCACCCCATATCGAGCGAAAGGCAGGATGCAGCACTGCCATAATCCACTCAGCATACAGTTTCAGGGTGGACGGGTCTTTTGCTAGATCCAGCATAAATATGTATTCCAAACTGTTCAAACCAATCCAATTTTATGTGTATAGGATTATTAATAGACATTGCAGACAGATTCTCTCGGTCAAGCACATACAGCCCAACAGTGAGAAAGAGCAGATTATCAAGTATAATAGTGGCCCAGAAAGGTGCTGTATATTCTGTGATGAAATTACAACTCAGAGCTCCTCCAAATCAAACTGACAGCAGAACTACAAATTTAGAAGTGTAACAGATATGTGAGGTTTTTTTTTTACATGTACAGTTTGTCACTGATTTTCACAGTCCAGAGGCACGAGAAGTACATTTCAGGGTTTATTTTTTCCTTTTGTGTCGGACACTGGGACCACCACTGCAATGTGCCATGATGCCTAGAGCAATTGTACATCTTTATATAAATATATTTTCCAAGATTACATGTCCATCAGATTTTTGAGCAATTTTAACAATTTAAGATTTGTATGAATGAAAGTTTCAGTAAAAGTAGTGGATGATTAAGCGTCAGAGTATCAGAGTTGTAGCTCTCTCTTGCTGAAACATTCATCCATCCATTATCTGTAGCCGCTTATCCTGTGCAGGGTCACGGGCCGGCTGGATCCTATCCCAGCTGACTATGGGTAAGAGGCGGGGTTCACCCTGGACAAGTTGCCAGGTCATCACAGGGCGACACACAGAGACACACAACCATTCACACCTACGGTCAATTTCGAGCCACCAATTATCCGAACCTGCATGTCTTTGGACTGTGGAGGAAACTAAAGGAAACCCACACAGACACGGGGAGAACATGCAAACTCCACACAGAAAGGCAGCCGTCAGCCGCTGGGCTCAAACCCAGAACCTTCTTGCTGTGAGGCGACAGTGCCAACCACTACACCACCGTGCTGCCGCTTGTTAAAACATTTACAGATTTTGCATTTGATTTAGTTGATCTGGAAAATGATGAGATCCAATTCTGAGAGGAAGCCCTTCTCCAAAATAGGGGTGTTACACTGTGTGCTAACACAACTCATAATCTCAGGATTTTCAGGGCATAATGTGTTTTACAGGAGCAGCTAATCCAATTCTAAGATTTTCCCCCACTTTGTGTCAAGAACAGTTTTAAAACAGTTGTTTCAGTAATTCTAGTTTATGAAAGGATGCACAATGAGATGTCTGTCAACACTCAGGCACTGCTAATTTTTCCTTGCTGTTGCCAGTCATGGCGGCATGGTGGTGTAGTAGTTAGCACTGTCGCCTCACAGCAAGAAGGTCCTGGGTTTCAGACATCAGAGTTCAGGTATTTGATATAATTTGATTTAAGACAGTGGGATGTGGGACAGTGAAATTTGAGATGATGATATTTTGGACAGCGGTATTGGTGACGGTTGTATTTGAGATGATGATATATTGCACCGTGTTATTTGTCAATATCCTGCTACTTTAGACATGATGACACTCACCACATTGTCTTGACTAAGGATTTATAGGATATGGCTCAACTTTGGCTTCAGACAAGACAAAATAACAGAAGTGACCATGATTCCATCATCAACAATAAAACACAAGCACACTTGAAGCATTAAAATGATTTATCAGTCGAAGTTCTTCTTCAACAACAGGTACACATGGAACCCAAAGTAACATTGATGTCTTTCTAATCCATTTTGGGAAGTCTGACCATCTAATATTGATTTCTGTTGTTCAAGTTGTTCTGGTGCAGCCACCCTCAGCTCAGCACAATCGAGCAATATTTGATCAAGTTCTTCTGGCTTTGCATGAAAGTCTGGGCTCTCAGTGATTAAGATGTTGTGAATACCAAGAGTCTTAGGAGCTTCAGTTTGCTAGCTACTGTGAAGAAGATTGATGCTGCTCTTTATGACGAGTATACTGGAAAGGCATTGTTTTTTGTTGGCAGCTCATACTACAGGTAGTTCTTAGTGTATAGTTATATTAAAGTAATTAAAAATGTACTCCTGAATAATAAAAGTCATCAACTTTGACTAAAATAACACACAGTGTGTTTTACTGGTTCTACCTACCTCTTCAGTGGGCCAAATACTTTCCACGTCAAGAACAGAAGGCTGTAGAATCAACTGAATAACAGCTACTTCTTGCAGTGCCAGTCTTTCATATTTACATTCCCCAGAGACAGTGGGGAAATTCATCTCATCTCATCTCATTATCTGTAGCCGCTTTATCCTTCTACAGGGTCGCAGGCAAGCTGGAGCCTATCCCAGCTGACTACGGGCGAAAGGCGGGGTACACCCTGGACAAGTCGCCAGGTCATCACAGGGCTGACACATAGACACAGACAACCATTCACACTCACATTCACACCTACGGTCAATTTAGAGTCACCAGTTAACCTAACCTGCATGTCTTTGGCCTGTGGGGGAAACCGGAGCACCCGGAGGAAACCCACGCGGACACGGGGAGAACATGCAAACTCCACACAGAAAGGCCCTCGCCGGCCCCGGGGCTCGAACCCAGGACCTTCTTGCTGTGAGGCGACAGTGCTAACCACTACACCACCGTGCTGCCCGGGGAAATTCATTTGTAGAATAAATGTTGAAAGAATTTACAGAGCATTAAACTCTTTCAATATATAATATGTACTATACCTATGGATATTATGTTTAATTTAGTGGAGTACAGCACCAGGATCAATCCAGCAAGTCCAGAGCATGAAAGGGGCCACAACAGGAAAAGTGTGACAATATCTCGCACCTGCATCACATTGGCCAGCTTGACAGAACAGATAATTAGGAATACAGTGGTTGAAAAGGGTGATCAGATCAGATCAAATTTAGATCTGAGCCTTGTGTAACGCCAAACTTTACTTTTGGATGCAAAGAGGAGTCATCATAACTTTTACAATATAATAAGTGCCAGTTGGATAGGATCTGGGTGGCACGGTGGTGTAGGGGTTAGCACTGTCGCCTCACAGCAAGAAGGTCCGGGTTCGAGCCCCGGGGCCGGCGAGGGCCTTTCTGTGCGGAGTTTGCATGTTCTCCCCGTGTCCGCGTGGGTTTCCTCCGGGTGCTCCGGTTTCCCCCACAGTCCAAAGACATGCAGGTTAGGTTAACTGGTGACTCTAAATTGAGCGTAGGTGTGAATGTGAGTGTGAATGGTTGTCTGTGTCTATGTGTCAGCCCTGTGATGACCTGGCGACTTGTCCAGGGTGTACCCCGCCTTTCGCCCGTAGTCAGCTGGGATAGGCTCCAGCTCGCCCGCGACCCTGTAGAACAGGATAAAGTGGCTACAGATAATGAGATGAGATGAGAAACTTTGCAGATATCATTTATTTAGAGAATGAACAGTTTTGGACCCAATACTGACCCCTGGGGGACACCACAAACAATGTCCAAGCATGAGGAAGTGTAATCTCCCAACTTCACAAACTGTCTTCTGTCCCTTAAATAACTTTTCACCCAGTGCAAAACTATCCCCCGATCCCATACCGTTCCAGTTTATTATTATTATTATTATTATTATTATTAATATGTCATGATTGATTGTGTCGAAAGCTTTCTTGAGGTCGATGAATATTCCAATTGCGTACTGTTTGTGATCTATAGCGTTAGTGATTTCCTCAACTGATTCCATTAATGCCAGTGCTGTTGAACTGTTTGATCTAAATCCGTATCGACTGTCAGAGAGTAATTTATGCTTATCCAGGAATTTGTCTAATCTGTTGTTGAATATTTTTTCTAGAATTTTTGAGAATTGTGGTAATAAAGAAACAGGCCTATAGTTTGTGTAGTGGTGTTTATCCCCAGTTTTATACAGCGGCACAACTTTAGCTATTTTCATTTTGTTTGGAAATTTGCCAGTTTGGAATGATAAGTTACAGATGAAAGTTAATGGTTTTGAAATTCCCTCAATGACCCTTTTCACAATTTTCATATCAATGTTATCACAATCAGTAGATGTTTTATGTTTACAGTTTTTTACAATATCAATTATTTCTTTTTCTTCCACTGCTGTGAGGAACACTGAGCTTTGATTTCTATCTATAAGGTTATCATTCCAATCCTGCGATGACGATGGATCAGGGATTTTTTTCTGCCAGGTTTGGTCCAACACTTACAAAAAAATATTAAAACTATTAACTATATAATCTATATTGTCTATCTTAATGTTGTTATCTATAAAGTACTGAGGGTAACATTGTCTAGAGCCATTTTTGATTATATCATGTAATAAATCCCATATTCCTTTAATATTGTTTTTACTTTTATTTAATGTTTCATGATAACATTCCTTTCTGCTAGCTCTAATAATATTGCTTAACTTATTTTTATATTTTTTATATTTATTCTCTGCCTCTTTAGTTTTCTGTTTTATGAATTCTCTGTACAGCGTATTTTTCTTTTTACAGGCATTTTGTAATCCCTTGGTGATCCATGGTCGATCAGTGTATTTATGTTTCCTGCCATATTGTTTAATTGGACAATTTTTGTTACATAGTGATGCAAATATCCTCAAAAATGTTTCATATGCATTGTCAATATCATTATTCTTGTATATAGCGTCCCAGTTTTGCACTAGCAAGTCATTCTTAAATGCATTCATGTTTTCCTCTGTCCTCAATCGTCTATATATTGGTCTTGTATCTGGATGATTTCCTTTAAAATTGCCATCATAAACTGTAAAAACTGGTAGGTGGTCACTGATGTCAATGATAAATAATCCACTCACAGTATTGTTTTCAATGTCATTAGTGAATATGTTGTCGATTAATGTGGAACTGTATGATGTGATTCTGCTGGGTTTGGTGATTTTTGGATAAAGACTCATACTATACATTGTATTAATGAATTCGTCAGTCATTTTATGCTTCTTAGGATTTAAAAGGTCAATATTAAGATCACCACAGATGAAAATAGCTTTCTGATTCATCCTCGAAAAAGATGCCTCGATCCAGTCCTTGAATAAGTCCATACTAGAACCTGGTGTTCTATATATACAGCTGATTATTACATTTTTGTTTTTTTCTGTACAGATTTCAATAGTTATACATTCTAACAGATTGTCAATTTCAGTTGAAATATTTTCCAATATCCTATAATCTAAATTTTTGTCCACATATACAGCCACACCTCCTCCGCCTTTGCTTTTCCTGTTTATATAGTTGAGTTCATATCCATCCATCTCAAAATCCATCCCTTTATCAGCGTTGATCCAAGTTTCTGATATTGCAATAATTTTGAACGGTTTTGTAAACTGACTTAAGTAGTCCTTAATGTTATTAAAGTTTGCATACATGCTTCTGCTGTTGAAATGAATTATGGATAATTTGTTGTCAGTTCTAATGGTCTGATTGTACTGTCTGTTTGTATAATAATAGCAGTTGTCATTAATATTGAAAAAGAAGTTGTTGTCCGGATCTATATCGTTTTCTATATCCAGTAAATTATAATCGGAATATTGAAAGGTTTTTAGCTCCATATTGTTATGATCAGGAATCCTTTGAGATGTGCCATCATTAACTCCAGATGCAGGTGAATGAGTTATTTCCGACGATGTCATGGTTGTGTGCTGTGAAATGAGTCATCATGCCATACAGTCCGGTTAATGGTGATTATTGGTATCTGTCCAGCTCCTCCATGGTCTTGATGACCACAACCTTGGCTTGCTCTGGCGTTCTGTTAAGCTTAATGAATATTTTACAATTATTGGTCCATGTGCTTTGAATCTTTCCCTGTCTTTTCAAGTTGCGTGCCTTTCTTGCGATGTCAGAGTTTCGTTTTATGAGATGCTCATTTATGAAGACGTCTGCCCCTTTCAATTTCCTTCCCAGTTTCAGCAATGCAGTCTTGTATTTTCTGTTTATGAATCTCATGATTACAGCCGGTGTATTTCTGTCATTTCTCCGGGGCAAAGTATGGCATGCCTCCACGGTGTTTAAATCCACTTCAATGCCCTTTGAGTGGAGGAAAGCAGCCACCTGTTGCTCTGTCGATCGGTCATCCTGCTCACCGGGCTCCACCCCGTTGTCAGTGGTCACTGCCTGGGCATATGACTGGGGTTTAATGCGGAGCCCGGTGATAATCACATCCTTGATCCTGGAGTACTGCTCCAGATCCGCCACTCTGTTCTCCAGTACCGCCAGACGCCGGTCTTTCTCGGCGTTCTGGATCCGGAGAGCCTTCACCTCCTCCACCAGCTCCAGGATGCTTTTCTGCTGCTGTTTAACAGCAGAAATCTCCTTAATCAAAAACTCGAGGGTCGTCTTGAGTTCCTCGCCCTCCTCTGCTGTCATTGCCCTCTTCGGCCGCATGCTGCTGCTAGGTAACGCTGCCCAACGCCGGGTCAGCTGTTTGCAGCTGTTTGCCTAGCCACCGGCTAGTTAGTTTGCAAACTAGCCAATTATCGTGCAAATCCAAGTTCCAAATCAGCGTCGTAAACCAGGCACTGTCCACTGGCCGAAATCCAAAATCACTAGTCGAGAATCAGTAGTCAAATTAATTTAAAAATATAATCTGAAGCCGAGCACCAAACACACAAGCGAACGAGCACCACTGATTGTTGACGAGGTTGATGCTGCCTTTCTGAAGTTTCCTGCCAGAGGAACATTGTTAAACAAACAAACAAACAAACAAACAAGCAAACAAAAAAAGTTAAAGGCCCGAAAAGCAAATTAAACCAAGCTACTGAAAAAAGGCAGCTGATGATAAAAAGCCTGTATCCACTAATACAGACTGAAATCAAGTACATCGTATGTTTTGACAAAAAATGGTGCCACAATAATACATTTTAAAAAAATTGTACACATGGATGCTACCCGTGAGAACATATGCATCAACACGGTATTCTTCATGGATAAGGCTGATGTATATAAAATAAATTTCCACTGCAACAAGCGCTTAACAATTTAGGCAGTTTAAGTGAATGATGAGTATCTTATGTAAACATGAAACAGGCTCTTCGTACTGAATAACTCAAGCTTTAGAACATCTGGAATACACCTCTCCTATACGAGTAATGGGTCAGGATTTGACTGTCTGATTTTTTTCAAGATGGAAACTTTAATAAGATCCAAACTGTATAAATATGTAAACCAGTGTCTGCAGGTGGACAAAACTAGCCAAACATTCAAAGGAAATGGGTGATGAGATCAGCAGACATGCAATCAATCTGAAAAACCCAAATAAAGACAACAGCATTTTTCAACATCCTGCTTTAAGAAATGTTGTGTGGCTTGTTTTGCCTTGAGCAAGAGAGTTACAGTATATGGCTCAACATCAGTTGGAGAAGACCCAAGACCCAATGTCTTCCAGTGGAGAGCAGGAATCTGCTGGCAATGTGTCATCCAGTAAACCCCCCCCCCCCCCCACACACACACACATAGAATCTTCATGACATATTGTTTTTTCATATCAAGTTGGCAAGAGAGCATAAAAAATTGTCCATTATAATTCACAATCTTCAATGTATTTGCTAAATGTCATACAGCTTTCGCACAACGCATGAATAAAAAAAGCTTTATAAACTGTGGACCTCGTATAATGGATGAACAAAGTGTTGTGGGGTTGGCATTGTGAATTTTTTTTTTTAGCACCAACTCTTACATTTGAAAATTAATGTTTCAAAAGCTGTATAGGAATATTTAACTGATCATACATGTTTTGAAAAAGGGATTCCTCAAGTATTCTTTGGAATAGAACAGAATGCCTTTATTGTCACTATACACATGTAGAATGAGATTAAAGCATTCATTGTTCTAGATTTATAGTGTAGGATTTGTTCCATCAATGGGAAAAACAGAAGGAGAACTTGTCATACGTAGGACTGTCATTTATAGATGTAAAATATGTGTAATTAAATTAAATTGGTTTGTTACTCAGGATGTTGAGTCATACCTGATTTCTTAGTTCTGCAATTGTTTATTGACCAATCTGTTGCGTGATATTGCCACCGTTGTCATACAAAAGCAGGCAGTAAAACCCAAACTCCATCAGTTTCTTGAAGGAGAAGAAAGATGAAGACTTACTACCAGTTGTGTGTCCTCGTTGCCCTGGTGTTCACGGTTCACTCAAATCCTGTACCACAGCCGACTGAGAAGGATGAAGAGTTTGCAAAGGTAAGGATGGCACTACACTCTGCAACTTAAAATGACAAAGGACTTTTTTTTAAAAATAGTTTTTTATATTATTTTACTTTGTTGTATTTTATGATGCCATGTTTCTAACTGTACATTTTTTTCCTCTTTAACCAGAATTACTTGAAAAAACTGTACAACATGGAAGAAGAGAACAAGTCGTCCTTTGGGCGTACGGTCAGTGAGATGAGCATGAAGCTGAGTGAGATGCAGCAGTTTTTCAGGATAAATGCGACAGGAACTCTGGACGCTGAAACGCTGGAGATGATGAAGAAGCCTCGCTGTGGAGTTCCAGATGTGGCTGCGTACAAAGCCAGAGATACCATTTACAAATGGACTAAAAACAAGTTGACCTACAGGTACCAACGCAACATAGGGTTCTGAATGCATTCTAGCTTCCCATAATCAAACAAACAAATTGATTTAGTTCTGCTTTAAACACTTTGTTATTTTTATTCCACAGGATTGAGAATTATACTCCTGATATGCCTAAGACTGAGGTGGAGGACTCCATCGCGAGAGCACTGCAAGTCTGGGCTCGCGTCACTCCTCTGAGGTTCACCCGCATCTACAGCGGTGTAGCCGACATCATGATCTCTTTTACTACCGGAGGTGAGTCTCATACTTTATCCAGTGGCATTGGGGCCATTTCCTGGAGACACAGAATGCTGTCCTGAAGTCTTTCTTGTGGAATTTTATCTTGACATGGTCAATTAGAGATTGTGAAAGCCAACATCTATTGCTGCAGCATCTTACAACAAATACTGATGTTAATAATAAGCTTTGTATTTCCAGATCATGGTGATGGCTCCCCATTTGATGGGCCAAATGGTTTCTTGGCTCATGCATTTGTCCCCGCTCCTGGCTTAGGTGGAGATACCCATTTTGATGAAGATGAAACCTTCACCTTCACATCTTCTAAAGGTAAATCTGCTCACATTTTATCAAACCTGAAACCTACATGATGCAGTGTGCAAGTTGTCAAAATAAACCTCATCCTTTTTTTGGGCTACCACAGGATACGTCTTGTTCTTGGTGGCTGCCCATGAATTTGGACACGCCCTGGGCCTTGACCATTCCAGTGATCCTGGAGCTCTCATGAATGCAGTGTACACCTACAGAGATGTTAACAGCTTCGTTCTTCCTCGAGACGACATCATTAACATTCAGGCTCTCTATGGTGAGCTTCTGGAATTAATAATTTTGTGATCAGTTGTCTAGAAAACCTGACATGTCAAACATCGAACTAACAAAGTTAAATGAATTCAACAGGCCCGAACCCTGATATGCCCAATTTGCCAACACCTCCACCCACTCCTAATGCCTGTGACCCCGCACTGGTCCTGGATGCTGTCACAATGCTGCGTGGAGAGATGTACTTCTTCAAGAATCAGTATGCCTGGATATAAAAAATATTGTAAAACCTTCTAAATCATTGGTTGTGTCTTTTAGGATTTTAATCATTTGACATTTATTTCTGTCGTTCAGGATTTTCTGGCGCCGCCAGGCTCAGGACCCTAAAGCTTCAGAACATCTGATTAAGAGCTTCTGGCTTGATCTTCCAGAAAATATCGATGCTGCTTTTGAGAATCCATCAGATGATTTGGTATACTTCTTTAAAGGTAAAAACACTTTTTTTAATTGACAGTTCCAAATTTCTAGATTCATTCCATAAGAATGTGTGTTCACTCATGCTCATGATCTTTAGGTCGGAAGGTCTGGGCTGTCAATGGTTATGATGTTGTGAAACGCATGGATCTCAGCAGCTTCAGTTTGCCGGCTAACGTGAAGCAGATCACCGCTGCCCTTTATGATGAGTCTACTAGAAAGACATTGTTCTTTGTTGGCAAATCATACTACAGGTATCTCACAGTGTATTGTTTTATTTAAAAAAAGAAAGAAGATGGGATGCACATTCTTTTTCATGTTATTTACTAATGGACATATTTTTAAAGCTATGACATGAACAAGAAGAAGATGGACAAGGGTTATCCTGAGCATGTGGAAAAGAAATTCCCAGGAATGACAGGAAGCGTTACTGCAGCCTTCCAGTTCAGAGGTCAGTATTCAGTGAATTCATAAATGTTCTAAGTAACCTGGGCTAATTTGGATCTGGTTCCTGATATGAAAATGCTGACTTTATTCCCCCCTGCAGGTTTCACCTACATCATCAGTCAAAAAATAATCTTCGAGTTTAGCGAATCAACGCTGATGCGTGTGCTGGGAAACTCCTACTTCTTACAGTGCAACCGTTTTTAATGCCTTTTCTATTTATCTGTCATGCAGGCAGTGGACAGTAAATTATTTTAATGCAGACAGTAAACTGTGTAATAAATTATTGAGTAAATTGTTCTTTAATTTGAGAGTAATTTTCTGAGTAATTGTAATTCCTCAAATTATACTTTCTAAATAAACTTTTCATGTGAAGTTAAAGCTACCATGAGATGCTCCTGTTTTATTCAACAAAAATCCAGATGCCTCATTTTGTTAATGAAAAGCACTAAACAAGCCGAGGCAAGAGCACACAACAGCAAATGAATCACAGCCCACACCCTTCTCTTTGCTGGAGATGATGTGAAGTAACGGGGTACCTGAACATTCTGAAACAATAACCATAACAGACAGAACCTAAACAGAAGCTGGGCTTCCAGATAAAACTAATTTTCCAGTAATGTGAGAACTAATTAGAATAATCTCACTGACAAGAGTGAAAAACACCATATCATTAACTCAGTGCTCAGCGATATCTTTACAGCATGCTGTGTATTTACGCCACTTTTAATATAAAATGGCAAGACAGTGCGAGTGTTTCTAAGGTGCCATGTTCTGCCCCTTTTTCACAAGTCGACACAGTTCCCTGAGGTTTTAATGAAATGTCTGTGACCTGCTTTGGTTAAAGTCCCTCAGTGATGAAGCCCCACAGCTCCTCCTCCCCATGTCTAAACAGCCCTGTTCAGAACGGACGGTTTGAGCTTCTGTTCCTTTAAATGATACGGAGACACTGCTCACCCCCCTGTTCCTCCAGCCAATCAGGTCACACTTTCCTCATGAATATTCATTCACAAAGGCAGTTCTCAAGCCATGAGTGGAGATAGTCAGAGGAGGGGGCGGGATTATTCTAATGAGCTCCTCTTATGACATAGAAAGTGGTTTGTTTGAATCACGTTTTCAGCACAAAAGAAACGGACTGGGTCGTGATGTCAGAGTGTGTGTGTGTGTGTGTTGGTCGTGATGTCGGAGTGTGTGTGTTGGTCGTGATGTCAGAGTGTGTGTGTGTTGGTCGTGATGTCGGAGTGTCAAGTTTATTTGTATAGCGCTTTTAACAATAAACATTGTCGCAAAGCAGCTTTACAGAATTTGAACGACTTAAAACATGAGCTAATTTTATCCCTAATCTATCCCCAATGATGAAGCCTGTGGTGACGGTGGCAAGGAAAAACTCCCTCAGACGACATGAGGAAGAAACCTCGAGAGGAACCAGACTCAAAAGGGAACCCATCCTCATTTGGGCAACAACAGACAGCCTGACTATAATATTAACAGTTTTAACATGAAGACAGTTTCGTTGATGTGTGTGTGTTGGTCGTGATGTCGGTGTGTGTGTTGGTTGTGATGTCAGAGTGTGTGTGTGTTGGTCCTGATGTCGGAGTGTGTGTGTGTTGGTCGGCTCCAGATACCCAAGTGAATTTACACAAACGTTGAAAAAGTGAGTTTTCCATAATATATCCTCTTTAAAGGGGAACTGAAGTAATTTTTAAACTTGCTTTATTTCTCAATGAACGTGTTATTCAATTACGCTTTTTGTTTTATTAACCTTATATCGTGACTCGTATTGGCATGTTATATTACACTTATCAACCTTTTCAGTTTTTTGCCATGTTGAATGCAGTTCGTTTGGTCCACGGCAAGCGTCGCTTATCCACACGATCTTCACGAGACTTGTGCGAGACTTCAAATGTGAAGTCTCAGTGCCGCCATTTTGAAAACTGTTTACACAGGGGCCAGATCGCCATATCATTCCAATTTAGATTAATTTTGAGATTTGCCAGCTGCATCAGTGATGGAGTGTCAGTCCTGCGCTCTGTGGCACGTGCACCTGAAGGTGCGCCGAGTGGACTCCAGCACGCGCGCCATGAACAAGGCGCACCTGAGCTCGATTAAGGAACTATGTGTTTGCCATTGTGTATGCATTGTGTATGCATTGTGTATGCACAGTGTATGCATTGGCATCTCAAAGTATTACGATACGCATGTACGCATTACCGAGCCTTTCTACCTGTTGTCTTGATTTCCTGTTTCACGATCCTTGAGCCTGTTTCTCATTCTTGTCCTCGCTTAGCCTTTGATGTCCTGTTTGCGCCTCAACCGACCCTTTTGCCTGTATTCTCGTTTGTGATCTCGCCTGCCATTTTGGATTGTTTGCCTGTGTATATATCGTCTAACTGTATATATATTCTGCACTTTATTAAACTGTATACTTCTGCACATACATCCGCCTCCCTCGCGTACGTGACATGGAGATTATTCCATACAACTTCGAACCAACGTGGAGTAGAGAAGAGTTGGAAAGACGACAGGATAAGGACGAGTCCGTCGCGCTGGTATTTACATCATTACTGTCGCACAATTAAAACGTGCCAGATCAGGTGACTGGTGGGTTTTCAAAATAATAAATACATGCACGTATTTTTGTGATAAATACATATTATACTGAGTGCATTTCCCTCATAATCCTCACTAAGGTTTCGGACAGCACTACAAAATGGTGTCCCCACTATACAGTGCCCTATATAGTGAGTAGGGAGCGATTTCGGACGCAGGGAAAACTTCTGGCTTGATTACATCAGCATTCGAAAGAGGACGCGCATCTTTTGACAATGTTGGCAGATGTTGGTGACTTTGATTTCCGCTGTATGTTTTACTTCCGTCCTACGATGTCTCGCACAGGTCTCAATGAATCTCGTTTATGGCCATTGCTTTGACATATGGACTGATATATTACAGAGCATATTTCAAACACTCATAACTTGCTATAGCAGCGACAAAATAGCGATCAAACATGCATTCCTACATTTTATAAAATGAGATAAATAGAATTTTGATAATAAAAAAATTTGCATTCAATTCCCCTTTAAAGGAATTTATTTTTATCTTACTCTAAAGGAACCCTTATTTAAGTGAATACTGTTATGTTAAACAAACAAACAAGCAAACAAAAAAAAGTTAAAGGCCTGAAAAGCAAATTAAACCAAGCTACTGAAAAAAGGTAGCTGATGATAAAAAAGCCTGTATCCACTAATACATCTTGAAACCAAGTACATCCTATGTTTGACAAAAAACTCACACCTGCCTTTGACACTGTACATCATGAGAGACTCATTTCCAGACTGTCTTCTTTTGGTATTACTGGCTTAGCTTTAGCATGGTTTCAGTCATATCTAGCAAACAGGCAACAGTTCTTCTCTATTGGTGTTCATAAATCATCCACTGCTACTGTTGCTCAAGGTGTGCCTCAGGGTTCTATCCTTGGTCCCCTTATTTTTATATTATATATTTCTCCTATAGGCCAGATTATTCATAACCATGGCCTTAACTTTCATTGTTAGAATAGAATAATCTTTATTGTCATTGTACTGGGGGATACAACGAAATTGAGGGTGCTCCCACAGAGCCACCATACACCAGAAAAAATAAAATGTACATAAGAGACACAGAATATACAATAAAAACGTCAGGGAATAAAAACGTCAGGGAGTTAAGTATAGTCTCTCAAAATTGAGACATAAAATGTGCATTTAGCAGATAAAAGGCAATAAATATAAGGTGCTAAAACAAGAAGTGGAGGTAGATTTGTTGGTTGTTGGGGTGGAGGTGTTATGTGAGTCCGTTTGTGAGAGTGTGTGTGTGTGTGTGTGTGTGTATGTGTCCGTTGTTGTTGGCAGTCCTGATGGCCCATGGGAAGAAGCTGTTTGTCAGTCTGCTGGTGTGGGACTTTATTGACCTGAAGCGTCTCCCCGAGGGCAACAGATCAAACAGGGGGTGGGCAGGGTGTGAGGGGTCTCCTGTGATGGTGTTGGTTCTTCTGAGGCAGCAGGATGTGGAGATGTGTTCCAGGGTGGGCAGAGGGCAGCCGATGATTTTTTGGGCGGTGTTTATGACCCTCTGCACCGCCTTCCTATCCACAGCTGTGGAGCCTGCATACCAGACACCCAGAAAGTACGTCAGTACGCTGTCCACAGAGGAGTGATAGAAGGCCAGCAGCAGCTTAGTGTCCAGGTTGTTCTTCCTGAGGACGCGCAGGAAGTGCAGCCGCTGCTGAGCCTTCTTCACTAGGGCCCTGATGTTAAAAGTCCAGGTGTGGTCAGCGGAGATGTGGGTGCCCAGAAACTTGAAGGTGGTGACAGTTTCCACCCGTTCTCCATTTATGAGGAGGGGGTCGTGATCCTGTCTTTTCTTCCTGAAGTCCATGATGAGTTCTTTTGTCTTTTGGACGTTCAGGGTCAGGTTGTTCTCTGAGCACCAGAGCGACAGTTTCTCTACCTCAGCCCTGTACGATGTCTCGTCCTCACCACAGATGAGTCCAACCACGGTGGTGTCATCCGCATATTTTATAATGTGGTTGGTTGGGTGGGTTGGAGAGCAGTCATGGGTGTACAGGGCATAGAGTAGAGGGCTCAGGACACATCCTTGAGGGGACCCGGTGCTGAGTGTGAGTGTGGAGGAGTGGTGGGGACCAAGTTTTACAGTCTGTGGGCGACTCGTCAGGAAGTTTTTAATCCAGTTGCATATGGGGAGGGGGATCTGTAGCTGCATGAGTTTGTTGAAGAGAATGTCCGGGATGATGGTATTAAATGCAGAGCTGTAGTCCACGAAGAGCATCCTCACATAGCTCTTCTTGTTCTCCAGGTGGCTCAGCGCTGTATGGAGTGTCAGGGCGATGGCGTCCTCCGTAGACCGGTTTGCCCTGTATGCAAACTGGTGAGGATCGAAGGAGGGAGGGAGGCAGTCTCTGATGTGCTGAGAGACCGATCGCTCTAAACACTTCATGATTACAGACGTCAGGGCTATTGGTCTGTAATCGTTGAGGCTGTCTATGGCAGGTTTTATGGGGATGGGGATGATGGTGGAGGCCTTCAGACATGTGGGGATGGTGGCATGTGTCAGGGAGAGGTTGAAGATCTTGGTGAGGATCCCTGCCAGTTGGTCTGCACATGCTTTAATCACCGCCCCTGGGATACCATCCGGACCAGCAGCTTTCCTGGGGTTCACTGCTCTCAGGTTTTTCCTCACCTCATGCTCCAAGAGAGAAAGAGGTGGGGTGCTGGAATCAGGGGGAGGCAGTGATTGGAGGTTTGTGGTGGTGGTCTCAGACCGGGCAAAGAAGTTGTTCAGCTCCTCTGCCAGTGTGCTGCTGCTGGGGGAGGCGGGAGGGGTTTGGCCTTTGTAGTTGGTTACGGCCTGGATGCCCCTCCACATCTGTCGTGGGTTGTTGTCCTCCAGGTATCCCTCTATTTTCCTCTTGTAGGAGTCCTTGGCCTGTTTGATGCCCCTCCTCAGATCAGCTCTGGCAGTGCTGTAGAGAGCTCTGTCCCCCGTGTAGGTATCATGCCGCCATCTTGTGTCAGAACTACAATTCCCAGGCAACTTCTGTGTGACCTACGTCACGCATGGGCGGGATCACCTACGTCAGTCTGCCATGCACGCATAAATCCAAGCGGAAGCTCCCCCATCTTGGTCTCTCACGTCTGGCTTCCGATGAATCTGGATGTATAAAGAGGCGCGCTCTCCACCCAAAAAGACGTCTTCTTTCTTGCAAGATCAATCACTCAGCGCGATTTTGCTTCTTACCCTTGGCAAAGGTAAACTCTAGAGTCGCGCGATCTTTAAACTCAACCTGAGTTACAATCGGTTTACTTGCATTAGAAGTGACGTCATGACTGCAGCCCAGGCAGTCAAAAGTTAAGAAGCGATTGAATCCTTTTTAACTCAAAAGCGCTGTGCATCTCATTCTGATCAGAGACTTTTCCTCACGAACGCTGAGGTTCGGACCAAGAATCCTCTGCTTTCCACGGGAACCACCCAAGTGCTCCGCTGGACCCGAAAGTTTTCTGCGCCTCCATCACGAGCGGCTCACGTGCTCCCACGGCGAGGCCCGAGACTACACCGGCGAATAGTTCTTCATATCTTGCTAAAGGCAGGATTAAGTAAGATTTTGGCATTTGGGCATAATTAGGATAGTCTTAGGAATTTGCTTTTATTTGAAGTGGTGTGAATTTAAACCCAGGTTTATTCATTACACTGTTAGACACGCAGCGTGTTGATTTATTTTGGTTCTATGTTCTCTCAATTGTTTAATAGATAGGCTGCGCATGCTTCTCTCTCCTTCTTACTAACATTATAATTTCATTATTATACATCTTGATCTCATTAAGATTTCAGTGGATTCAGTATGGTTATGAGCTAGTGGGTTAGCTACAGCTTCCCTTTTGTCTGCTTAGCAACACAAAGCTAATCAAGGCCTACCATGTGCTCAGCAGGCCATCAGGCCTGATAAACCACACCTCAGCTAGAAATCCACGAGCTAGCTTTAGTTAGCTACGGCTAATACCCTTGTCTTTAGCAACACGTGCTCAGTAGGCCTCACCCGGCCTAACAAACACACTTTAGCTAGGCCATAGGGCCTTTAGCAAACTCACACTAGCAACACAAGGCTAAACACAGAGCTAATCCTTTGTTCTGTTTACATAACATTCCTTTGTTTAGCTACCAACAAGCTAGGCCTCCACCACTTGTAGTTAGCTACACGAGGCTAAACACATGGTCAAGTCCTACACACACACACACCCACACACACACCTCACTGCTTGTATATATTGATTTATTTTATCTTTTTATCTTTGTATAATAAATTCATTTATCAAAGCTGTGTGTATTCATCTTGTTGGTGAACAATATGTGAAGTCCCCAATCTTCTCAAAGAATTCAGAAAGGGTGCATATGTTATGTAATATGGTAAGTGATCGTAATAATTTGGAAATATACCATAATCTAGCTGTCTGGTAATTTATCCAGGATTAATGGTATGATTCACTAAATGATTCATTGAACGATTCACTAAACGATTCACTAAATGATTCATTGAACGATTCACTAAATGATTCATTGAACGATTCACTAAATGATTCATTGAACGATTCACTAAATGATTCATTGAATGATTCACTGAATGAGACTGATTCTATGGTATGATTCAATTCAAACGAGTCAAATTAAACGATTCAATAGGATTGATTCATTTTAATTATTGACCTTCAAAATTTAATGAGACTGATTTAATGAGATTGATCACTTAATTTCAATAATTAACTGATTGCACCCACACCCGTCCTGAAGGCCGAGTTTCGGGCTCTGATCAGGGTCTGGACTTCATTTGTCATCCAGGGCTTCCTGTTTGGGAAGACCTGGATGTGTCTTTCCTCTGTGACGTTTTCTACGCAGCATTTGATGTAGAAGAGGACAGACTCGGTGTACAGTATGTGTCCAGGTCCTGATCCTCAAGGATGCTCCACTCTGTGCAGGCAAAGCAGTCCTGCAGTTGGAGGAGAGCATTTCCAGGCCAGGCTTTGATGGTCTGAGTGGCTGGTTTAGTTTGCCTTCTAAGGGGGGTGTAGGCTGGGAAGAGGAGCAGAGAGAGGTGGTCTGATTGTCCAATGTGGGGGAGGGGGGTTGCTCTGTAGGCATGTTTTATGTTTGAATAAACATGATCGAGTGTATTTTCTCCCCTAGTTGCACACTTTACGTGCTGGTGGAATTTGGGGAGGACAGACTTGAGACATGCTTTATTAAAGTCCCCAGCGATGATGTGAACACCATCCGGATGAGCCCTCTGATGTTTGTTTACGATGTGTAGCAGATGGCCGAGTGCCGTGCTAACGTTAGCATCGGGAGGGATGTAAAGTTGTTATGCTGATGACATTCAAATCTACATCGCTGTCACCCCTTCCATAGCCTCTGTCCAGCTGCTAAGGACTTGCATCACTGACCTTAAGCAATGGCTGCATAAGAACTGCCTTAAACTTAATGCTAGCAAAACGGAGGTTCTATTAGTAGGTACCAAAAGACAGGTTCTGAACTTCTCCCATTTCACTATTGATGTTGATGGTGTGTCTATTAGTCCTTCCCAAGTTATAAAAAACCTTGGAGTTCTCTTTGACTCCACCCTTATATTTGAACCCCATCTTCAACCAATTACTAAGAATGCTTTCTTTCACCTCCGCAATATTGCACATCTCCACCCTCTTCTCTTGGAAACTGATGCCAAAATGTTGGTCAATGAGTTTATCTTTTCTCGTCTTGACTATTGCAATTCTCTCTTTTATGGTCTCCCTGCCACATTGCTCAATCACCTGCAGTCCATCCAAAACTCAGCAGCAAGAGTCCTCACACTCCCCAAGCGCACTGCTCACATCACTCCTGTTTTACAGCAACTGCATTGGTTGCCAGTTATCACTCGGATCAAATACAAAATCTTGCTTTTAACCTATAAAGCTCTTCATGGTTTCGCCCCTTCCTATCTCTGTGAGCTAATTCATTTGTACTGTCCCTCCCACTCCCTCAGTCCTTCTGTCTGTGGACTTCTGACTGTTCCACGTTTTAAACTGGCATCTGTGGGTGGCAGATCATTCAGTGTTGCTGCTCCTAAACTTTGGAACTCATTACCACAATCGCTTCGTGACTGTTCCACTCTCTCTTCCTTCAAAGCTAACTGGAAAGTTTTTCTCTTTACCCCACACTACTCTTCCTAGTGTGGCCTTTTTTTTTTGTAACTCCTGCGTAAAGCGTCCTTGGGTTTGTGAAAGGCGCTATATAACATTATTATTATTATTATTATTATTATTATTATTATGGGCGGCACAGTGGTGTAGTGGTTAGCGCTGTCACCTCACAGCAAGAAGGTCCGGGTTCGAGCCCCGTGGCCGGCGAGGGCCTTTCTGTGTGGAGTTTGCATGTTCTCCCCGTGTCCGCGTGGGTTTCCTCCGGGTGCTCCGGTTTCCCCCACAGTCCAAAGACATGCAGGTTAGGTTAACTGGTGACTCTAAATTGAGCGTAGGTGTGAATGTGAGTGTGAATGGTTGTCTGTGTCTATGTGTCAGCCCTGTGATGACCTGGCGACTTGTCCAGGGTGTACCCCGCCTTTCACCCGTAGTCAGCTGGGATAGGCTCCAGCTCGCCTGCGACCCTGTAGAACAGGATAAAGCGGCTAGAGATAATGAGATGATTACAGATGATTTTGTTTTCAGTATTTCTTGTTTTGTGTTGGCTTTAAGGCCAAAAGCTATTGTTTTATGAAATGTTTTGAAAGATTCACTGTTTTGGTAAAGTTTCTTGGTGGGTTTGTGTGTGTGAGAGAGTTTAGTAGATATTTTGGGTTCTGCGAGTTCAGTCGTTCACACACACGTTGGAGATTGACTTCTGGTT
Organism: Neoarius graeffei; assembly: GCF_027579695.1. NCBI lineage: Eukaryota > Metazoa > Chordata > Actinopteri > Siluriformes > Ariidae > Neoarius > Neoarius graeffei. The sequence continues at coordinate 907,350 of NC_083593.1, forward strand.
GAAACCATTTAGAAACAGTGGAGAAAAATGATTTACAAACCTGGATGTTTTCAAACTGGAACAAGAAATCTCATGATGATGATGATATCATGTTTTACAGTGATGAGATTTGTGAAAGTTTCTTGCATGAAATCAAGAAGTAAAATTTACTTAAAATAAAGGAAGAAAATTTAAATTTACTGATTAATAATTCTTTGTGCCGTGTAAGCCGTACTGAAAAGGTACTGATGTTTGTCTATTTAATGCAGTGTTGCAGCACTGAAAGTCCAAGTGGAAGAAATCTGAATGCAAATTCTCATTAATTTGATGAATATTTATTTACTTCTGTTCCTTTCTAATGTAATTTATCTTTCATAAGCCTTCATTGCATAATTTTACCACAGAACACTCAACCCTCTTTCTGAAGAATTAGCTACTAATTATGCAAGATTTGTATTTACAAAGAAAGAGTAAAGCATGCAAAACAAATTTCTTCCCAAGTACAGCAAAAAAATAAAATAATAAATAAATAGTGATGTTGAACATGTGACCAAATGAAGCCGACCAACTCAACGAGCTTCTTACTGTTGCTTTTATGTCTCACTTTTCACTTCTCAGTGTTCGCTCCTTTTACATCTGGATTATTTTATGGCACTGTTGAGCTCACAGGACTTGGTCTTACAATCCCATCATCTCACTGTAATTGGTGATCATTCCTTGAGTGAGTGAGTGAGTGAGTGAGTGAGTGGGGGGTGTAGGGGTGTCGGGGTGTAGGAGGGTAACTTTTTTCAATTACCATAGGAAAGACATACAAAAACATAACTTAAAATAGAACATAAAAAAGGCACATCCATTATAATGCTCATCTCATCTCATTATCTGTAGCTGCTTTATCCTGTTCTACAGGGTCGCAGGTGAGCTGGAGCCTATCCCAGCTGACTACGGGCGAAAGGCGGGGTACACCCTGGACAAGTCGCCAGGTCATCACAGGGCCGACACAGACAACATCACAGAGACTTAGCTCCCGCATGTAGTGTTGAATTATTTTCCTGCTCTGCATGTGTGAGGTGTCTACTCCTGAGGATTTATCGAGAGTTGGATCAAGCGTACAATTAAAGTCTCCTGCCAGGCAAAGGCATCCATGTAATGTTGATAAAGTCAGAAATAAGTTATCATAGAAATGTGTATCATCACTATTAGGCCCATATATACATACCAAGTTAATATCTTGATCCAATAAAGAGCCCTGAACAATGACATCTCTTCCAGTTGTGTCTTGTATGGTATTATAGATTCTTAATGGAACAGAGGAGCGTACCAGTATTGCTACCCCTCTTGCATGGGACGAATATGAAGCAGATATGATTTGACCTGGCCATCTCCTTTTTAATGGAATATATTCGCTAGATAGCAAATGAGTTTCCTGAATAAAAGCAACCTGTGTTTTTAGTTGTTTCAGCCTGGACATTACTTGTTTTAGCTTCACTATTTTCCTAAGACCCCTAACATTCCAAGAAATCATATTTATTCTATTATCGCCGCTCATGATACTAGCAAACAGCTAAACATATTAACAACCACTTTTTGACCATGCCATGTAACAGGATGAACTAGAATGCATTACCGGAGAAAATGCGAAAGTGTGCTTGCTTGGGTGCGCCGCCTGACACCGAATTTGATGAGGGTACATGAACTGGTGCCGAAAGGCATCTCAACAAATATGGACCTGAGATGTCAAAGCGTGTTTGAGACATGAGCCAAAATACGTTTTTGCTAATCGTGACGCCCCCTAGTGGCCAAATGACACCATATTTGATGAGGGTAGTTTTGATCGTGTTCAAAGTCATGCCACTAAATATGATCTTGATACGTCAAAGCGTTTCCGTGATATGAGCTCACTTCCTGTTTGGAAGCTCTGCCATTGATTTTGATTGGCTGCCACAGGCGAACGCTTTGACATATGAGAGCAAAACGAATATCATTTATAAGGCATGGACTGGAGATCATGTGTGCCAAGTTTCCTGATGATCGGACAAAACATGCAGCCAGGGTCACTTAACTCTCACTTTGGACAAAATTCAAAATGATGGAAAATCTAATTAGGCGGAAATGACGTCACAGGGTGCGTTGGAATCGTCTAGCTCCAAGGATTACAACGGCACCAGACGTATGAAAATTGGACATACAGATCAAAAGTTACGTGCATGAACGCATGTAAGAATGTGATCAGATGGTGGCGCTACAGCGTGAGACGCACCAACATGAAACTTGATGAAATCAATCAGCGTCCACTCCTCTATCAGTGTACCACATTTCATGACTTTACACCTTACGGTTTGGCCTCCCGAAGGAAAAAAATCTGTTTTTTGCGTCGAGCGCCCATTCATTTCAATGGGGAAAATAGTTTTCGAAAAACGCGAATTATGGGAGAACGACAAGGCGTATCAAAAAGCTGTATACAAGCACACATCTGCACTACAGGCCGGACAAGTGAGAAGTGGAACAGTGTCTCTAACTTGGAAGCCCCGGGAGGAGTCGCGGCTCAAAAAAGTGGGTGAAAAATAATAATAATAATAATAACTAGACCGGACAATTCCCCGGGGGAAATTGTGAGAGGATGCAGTGCGCGAAGCAATTCGGTCACGTGTGTTCGCTGGCCGTGAATGTGTGACCTGCTATGAAGCTACAATGATTTATGTGTGTGCTTGAGACAGCAGCCCCTCCCTCTCTGCTCCCTCACTGGCCCCAGTCACACAAGAGCTTGTCAGTTTTCTGCTGTTTTTTGCTCAGGAGCAGACCTCGAACAACGACGAATAACTCGAAAACGAAAGCAGCTATTCACAAAATTCTTTCACAGTGAGTGCCAGAAGGGTCTCCTGAACACAGTGATGTACAGTGATGTAATTTTTTTGTCCCTAGTCTAAAAAATGAGGACACTAGAGCGAGTTAAAAACGAGTGACTTTTCAGCCAGGTTTATAATGGGAGTCAATGAGGCAGAGTTCCTGCACTCTCATTACTTTGAGGCATCTCATTCAAAAACTGTAAATCCTAACGGTTAGGTAGACACTATTAGGGTGTTCACACGGCACATATTTGCATCGATGCTGCACCGATGTATTTTGTTGCAATATATCTTACACCGGTGTAAATTTTGCGCAGCGTTCACACATCACAACCCTGCTTACTAGAGAGAAGCATGTTAGCACTGGTGCAGCCCCACTTGCGGTCACACGGCAGTTTCTGCGACCGTGCAATAGTAGCAAAAACTTTATTACTATCATTTCCTTCGATAGTAATAAAGTTTTGATATAATTTCCTTTTATTACTATCATTTCCTATCATTATTACTATCATTTGCGATAGTAATAATGCGGAAATTAAATATGCACATGCATGAAAATGTACTTCCTTTTCCCGGTTGTCATGGCATCACCAAGCGCCGGGAAAACAACGTGGATGAAGACACCAGTGTTGCCAGATATTGCTGATGTTTTCCATCCCAAAATGTGTTCAAATCCGCCAAAATGCACTTAAAACTGCCCAATCTGGCAACACTGGAAGACACGCAGTTCTGTTGTTGTTGATATTCGCCATTTTGGAAGCGCAAAATACCAGGATGCAAATTATGCAATGCTCGTATGTAATCAACTCTCCTCACGCGTAGCGAGTCTACCCCTGTAGCGTTCAGACGTCCCATTTTATATCGGTGCTGCCCCGCAAACTAGCATTTACTCTGGAGTAAATTTCTTAAACCACCTCCTGAGCAGGGTTAGATTTGCACCGGTTTAAGCAGCTTTCAGGGGCTACACCGCTATAACTTTGTACCGTGTGAACGCTCTACCGGGGCAGCCCCGGTGCTACACCGGAGTAAAAGTTGCCGTGTGAACACCGCTATTGTGAGAATCAGGACAAGTGTGACTACTACTTTTGAGAAAATCGTGTCTGTAGAGTGAAATTTGTGGCTGAAAACACAGTTTAAGTGAGAAAGTTTGAGCCATTTTTTCAAGCCCTCTACACTCTAAACGAGCTCCACTGGTGTGTAACACAATAGACACCCATTATAAAGCCTGACTTTTCCCCAGGTACCCACATGGTGTTTGAGCTGGGATTGATCCAAAAGTATAGTACCTAGCCAAAAAGTTGAATGGCAGATCCACACAGGAGAAGTTTCTCTACGTTTTAAAGTTTGAATCATGTCTCTAGGTGAAAGCATGCCAGCGCAGCGGATGTTTGAAAAAGTGCCTTTTTTTCAATTAATTCCATAGAAAATGAATGGGAAATTTTGGACGAATTTTTCGCGACTACATCGCGAAAAAACCGTATTTTGATGAACAAAGTAATAGCATACAGAGTCCGATCAAGCCGCACGTTTTGATATATTGTTTGTCTGTGTGCGATGTACGGTTATTGGGTTATTAAGTGCCGAAATTTCTAGGTACTCCTTCTCTCCTTCTATAATAATAAGAAGATACACACAGAAGAACAATAGTTATGCATTGCCTAGGCGCTGCATCACTAATAATAAACGGACGGAGAACAACAGTGTGCTCGCTTTGCCAGCACACTAATAATGTGCCTCCAAAACTAACCAACAGAACACAAAATACAAGCGCCTCTCCCAAATGAGGCAAAGTGTCAACCCTGTGCAGATGAACACGCACATTCCCCCCCAGTGTCTGAGATCTCAGTCAGGCTCCAGTCTGATCTTCTAAAAGGAGCAGTGAGCTACTGACAGTCACTACTAAAAATAAAGAACACAAATCACTCAAACAAAATAACATCATCGGGCATAAATCCGACATTTGTAAACAGAAATAGTTCAGATAAAAAAAAGAAATGTTTGTTTATGACCAAACCCATGAAGTCTATAGACTTCCACACAAACGGAGTCCACAGTGGAACCTTTCACTGAGAACTGTTTTGTATACTACTCGCCGTTTCCAGGTGATCCAGGCTACTATCGCCGTGGCTGGAGCTCTCCATCTGCCGAATGAGTTCCTCAGCCTTAGCGGGAGAGCTGAAATAGTGCCAGGTGCCGTCGCGTCGAATTCGCAATGTCGCTGGGAACATAAGTCCAGACTCCTTACACAAACGTCGCAGTCTTTGTTTTACGCCATTGAAAAGTTTCCTCTGCTTTTAAACCTCTGAGGACAGATCCGGGAAGAACATAACATGACTATTCTTGAATAGGCCGTCATTACTCGGTCTCTGTCTCCGTACGTCAGGAATTTCACTAACAGGATCCGTGGCCGTGTCTCACCCGTCCCTTGGTCCTGGTGTTGCAGGTTGGTAAGCCTGCTCGATGGTGAAGGGCTGCTCGATGGTGAAGGGCTGCTCGATGGTGAAGGCCTGCTCGATGGTGAAGGGCTGCTCGATGGTGAAGGCCTGCTCGATGGATACATCAAGGGCCTTCGGTAACCATGCCATGAGGAATGTACGCGCATCTCCCTTCTCTGTCCCCTCGGGTAGTCCAATCGGTCTTAAATTGGAGCGGCGCTGTCGGTTTTCAAGCTCTTCCATCTGTAAGGTAAGCTTTTGGACCTTTTTCTGTGTGGTGTCAGACATCCTCGTTAGCGAAGTGATCTGGTCCTCAGCTGTGCTAATGAGAGTTTCAGCTGTCGTGAGTCTTTCAGAAGAGGCCTGTTAAGTCAAACTGGTTTAAATAATTCTGACGTCACTGTGGGGGAAAACACACGGGAGAAAAAGTAGAAGAAATGGCGAGCACCTCGAGTCAGCTGATCAACAATTACAGCCGAATTCGCATCAGCTGAGTGTGACGTCATTGCGTTCGACAACACGAAGGGCTGCAGGTGTTTTAATTAGGTTAATTAGGTAGAGCTGTGAGCAAGAAGATGCTGAAAGTTCTGAATGAGTACTGCTGTGCTTTCAACACAATTCTTTGGAATATTGTACATACAAGACGCCTGAAAGACTGGAGAGGCAGCCGGTGAGCACTTGCATTCTACTGTGCGCCATCCTGTGTGCTGGAGCTGCAATTATTTAACCTAGTGTCGTAGTGTTTGATTTATTGTTGACATCGTGTCTATGTCTGGCTTCGGCTACCTGACTGTGTAATGGTGGTTAATTGTGGTCATTTTAAGCTGCTTTGTTTAGCAAATGCAGTGGGAAGTTTGGTTTCTATTAATTGTTATTCGACAGGGTCTTGAATTTTAAAGGTCTAGGCCTGGGCACAGACTGCTTTCATTGAATTTAGTACTTGATATCTGCGTTATGTTAATGGCAGCTGCAGTAAGTTTCATATGGGCTATTTTAAAGCTGTGGAAATGTTAATTTAGTTCAGACTGTTATTTATCTTTTGTCTAGATTGTATCATTCTTTGGATTATTTATTGAATTCTCTTGTAGTTTAATCTCGTCTCGTCTCGTCTTCTTCCGCTTATCCAGGACCGGGTCGCGGAGGCAGCAGTCTAAGCATGGAAGCCCAAACTTCCCTTTCCCCAGACACCTCGGCCAGCTCCTCGGGAAGAACACCGAGGTGTTCCCAGGCCAGCCGAGAGACATAGTCCCTCCAGCGTGTCCTGGGTCTTCCCCGGGGCCTCCTCCCGGGGGGACATGCCTGGAACACCTCCCCAGGGAGGCGTCCAGGAGGCATCCGAAAAAGATGCCCGAGCCACCTCAGCTGGTTCCTCTCAATGTGGAGGAGCAGCGGCTCTACTCCGAGCTCCTCCCGAGTGACTGTGCTTCTCACCCTATCTCTAAGGGAGCGCCCAGCCACCCTGCGAAGGAAACTCATTTCAGCCGCTTGTATCCGCGATCTTGTTCTTTCTGTCATTACCCAAAGCTCATGACCATAGGTGAGAGTCGGAACGTAGATCGACCGGTAAATTGAGAGCTTCGCCTTTTGGCTCAGCTCCTTCTTCACCACGACGGACCGGTAAAGCGACCGCATCACTGCGGAGGCTGCACCGATCCGCCTGTCGATCTCACGCTCCATCCTTCCCTCACTCGTGAACAAGATCCCGAGATACTTAAACTCCTCCACTTGAGGCAGGACTTCTCCACCAACCTGGAGAGGGCAAGCCACCCTTTTCCGGTCGAGAACCATAGCCTCGGACTTGGAGGTGCTGATTCTCATCCCAGCCGCTTCACACTCGACTGCAAACCGCCCCAGTGCATGCTGAAGGTCCTGGTTTGAAGAAGCCAACAGGACAACATCATCCGCAAAAAGCAGAGATGAAATCCTGTGGTTCCCAAGCAGGATTCCTTCTGGCCCCTGGCTGCGCCTAGAAATTCTGTCCATAAAAATTATGAACAGAACCGGTGACAAAGGGCAGCCCTGACGGAGTCCAACATGCACTGGGAACAGGTCTGACTTACTGCCGGCAATACGAACCAGACTCCTGCTCCGTTCGTACAGGGACCGGACAGCCCTTAGCAAAGAGCCCCGAACCCCATACTCCCGAAGCACCCCCCACAGAATACCACGGGGGACACGGTCGAATGCCTTCTCCAGATCCAGAAAGCACATGTGAACTGGTTGGGCAAACTCCCATGAACCCTCGAGCACCCTATGAAGGGTATAGAGCTGGTCCAGTGTTCCGCGACCAGGACGAAAACCGCATTGTTCCTCCTGGATCCGAGGTTCGACTATTGGTCGAATTCTCCTCTCCAGTACCCTGGAGTAAACTTTCCCTGGGAGGCTGAGAAGTGTGATTCCCCTATAATTGGAGCACACTCTCCGGTCCCCTTTCTTAAAAAGAGGGACCACCACCCCAGTCTGCCACTCCAGAGGCACTGTCCCCGACCGCCACGCGATGTTGCAGAGGCGTGTCAACCAAGACAGCCCCACAACATCCAGAGACTTGAGATACTCAGGGCGGATCTCATCCACCCCCGGTGCCTTGCCACCGAGGAGATTGCAAACCACCTCAGTGACTTCGGCTTGGGTAATGGACGAGTCCACCTCTGAGTCATCAGCCTCAGTCTCCTCAGTGGAAGACATGACGGTGGGATTGAGGAGATCCTCAAAGTATTCCTTCCACCGCCTGACAATGTCCCCAGTCGAGGTCAACAGCTCCCCACCCGCACTGTAAACAGTGTTGGCAGAGTACTGCTTCCCCCTCCTGAGGCGCCGGACGGTTTGCCAGAATTTCTTAGAGGCCGACCGAGAGTCCTTCTCCATGGCCTCCCCGAACTCCTCCCAGTTCTGAGTTTTTGCCTCCGCAACTGCCCGAGCTGCAGCACGCCTGGCCTGCCGATACCCGTCGGCTGCCTCAGGAGTCCCGGAGGTCAACATGGCCCGATAGGACTCCTTCTTCAGCTTGACGGCATCCCTTACTTCCGGTGTCCACCACCGGGTTCGGGGATTGCCGCCACGACAGGCACTGGAGACTTTGCGGCCACAGCTCCGAACAGCTGCATCCACAATGGAGGTAGAGAACATGGTCCATTCAGACTCAATGTCCCCCGCCTCCCTCGGAAGCTGGGAAAAGCTCTCCCGGAGGTGGGAGTTAAAGACCTCCCCAACAGAGTGCTCGGCCAGACGTTCCCAGCAGACCCTCACCATACGTTTGGGCCTGCCAGGTCTGTCCAGCTTCCTCCTCCGCCAGCGGATCCAACTCACCACCAGGTGGTGATCAGTTGACAACTCAGCCCCTCTCTTCACCCGAGTGTCCAAGACATAGGGTCGGAGATCAGATGACACGACTACAAAGTCGATCATCGACCTCCGACCTAAGGTGTCCTGGTGCCACGTGCACTTATGGACACCCCTATGCTCGAACATGGTGTTCGTTATGGACAAACTGTGACTAGCACAGAAGTCCAATAACAAAACACCACTCGGGTTCAGATCGGGGAGGCCGTTCCTCCCAACCACGCCCCTCCAGGTGTCACTGTCATCGCCCACGTGAGCATTGAAGTCCCCCAGTAGCACAATGGAGTCCCCAGTCTGAGCACCCCTCAGTACCTCTCCCAGGGACTCCAAGAAGGCCGGATACTCTATACTGCTATTTGGCCCGTAGGCACAAACAACAGCAAGAGCCCTCTCCCCAATCCGAAGGCGCAGAGAGGCGACCCTCTCGTTCACTGGGGTAAACTCCAACACATGGCGGCTGAGCTGGGGAGCTATAAGGAAGCCCACACCAGCCCGCTGCCGCTCACCACGGGCGACTCCAGAGAAGTGGAAAGTCCAGCCCCTCTCGAGGAGCTGGGTTCCAGAGCCCAAGCTGTGCATGGAGGTGAGCCCGACTATCTCTAGCCGGTACCTCTCAACCTCCCGCACAAGCTCAGGCTCCTTCCCCCCCAGCGAAGTGACATTCCATGTCCCAACAGCCAGCCGCTGTGTCCGGGGATCAGGTCGTCGAGGCCCCTGCCTTCGACTGCCACCCAATCCACACTGCACCAAACCCCTACTGCTACCTCTGTGGGTGGTGAACCCACAGGAGGTCGGGCCCACGTCACCTCTTCGGGCTGAGCCCGGCCGGGCCCCATGGGCAAAGGCCCGGCCACCAAGCGCTCGCATACGAGCCCCAACCCCGGGCCTGGCTCCAGGGTGGGGCCCCGGCTGCGTCCTACCGGGCGACGTCACGGTCCTGAATTTTTTCTCCATAGGGGGTTTTTGGTGAACTGCTCTTGGTCTGGGCTGTCACCTAGGACCTGTCTGCCTTGGGAAACCCTAACAGGGGCATAATGCCCCCGACAACATAGCTCCTAGGATCATTCAAGCACACAAACCCCTCCACCACAATAAGGTGGCAGTTCTAGGAGGGGTTGTAGTTTAATGTGTATGCTAAAGAATTTTATTCTATTCATGCTTTTTTTTCTATAAATGTTTGATTTAAATCTACGTTGGTTTGTATTGCTTGAAGATTTCATAAATTGCATTTAGGCCTGTATTTACTGATGGTTGTTATATTTATAGCTTATTTGCGCAAAAGTATTGCATTTTGCACATTTTTATAGAACTGTGAATAATTGCTGTTGTGTTTTTTTCCTTTTCTCTATTTTGTTCGCCGAAAGGTTTTTCACCGAAGGGCTAAAGACTAAAGTTAAACGAATTGTTCCTTGCTGCTAATTATACTATTCATTACTACTGCAACTGACTGTTTATCACAACCTTTACGGATTTTTGGTTTGAACTTTTAATAAAAAGAGAGGAAAAAAAGCAAAGAGGAAACAATTTTTTTTGTCAAGTCTTGAGTGGAATTCAGTTATTCTAAACCTCCATCAGATGTCTTATTCCTTTATTCAAGTTGGGGAAAATTGCACAAATCAGAATAACCAAACAAAAAATTGAGACAACTTGACAAGGCCCCTATAGCTTCTTTAATCTCTCATTGTAAAAAATGGCTGTGAACTCTAGTTATTTACTGTATTAAACACAGCAACATTACTGTGTATGAATTTTACAGTAGAATGCTGTACATTTTACAATAAAACCTTGTCCACATGACAAAATCACAGTAGTCTAAGTATGACAGTGAAAATCACACTAGTCAAAGCATTACTGTAAAGAAAATCACAATAGCCGGTATAGTACTGTAAATAGAAAAGTAAACTACTGTGTTTTATATGTATTAGATAAAGAGTATCTGGGCACATACTTTTTATATCATATTTATGACTTCTTATTGCATTATTAACTCGTAATGCATTTTTATTTTTTATGAACAGTAAGTTTTATTTTTTTTTTCTTTCACTGGCTGACATGGGGTGACACAAATTTATCCAATGAGGATCAAAAGAGTTCAACGGTCGCGCTTCGAATGGGCCAATCACGTCAACGTAAAACCCCGCGAACCCAGCACGTGCGGTTCTGACTCTGAGAGTGAGGAAAGCTTCGTGAGCGCGCGCTCCTAATCACGCTCATATCGGTTCGGTTGGCGAGGCGTTGTTTTGCGCTTGTGTTTAATTTTTGTTGCGTTTGTGTGTGTTTGCATCGTCTATGTTCATTTTTCACTGTTTTAACATTTTTGGCTGCGCGGGAGAGAGAGGGTTTCCCGCCTTTTTTTTCCCTCCAACTTTTGCTTCTGTGGGAGAATTCATCCTGCATCCGGCACCAAGCAGCGCCGGGACGTCCACAACATCGGTAAGCAGATAATATTTTCCTGTTCATATATTTTGTTCTATAAAAAAAGTTATGCTGAGTACGAAAACTCGAGTTGATGCATTTTACTTCAGACCTCTTAATCCTGCATGTGTTCAGTGATTCACTGAAGTTTATTCATGTTCTGTTTATAAAACCTTTATCTGTAAATAGTTCTCTGACTCTTGTGATCAAAAACATTTATCTGAAGCTAAATTCGGAGGCTTTTATGTAAAGTTTTCTAATAAACAATACATATAGAAACTTCTGATCAACTCCTATAAATTTCCGGCGAAAAAGACAACTTCTGGGGTAAGACCAGCCTATTTCTGGGTTAAACCACACCCACTTCCGGGTTAAGCCCCATTCAGAGTACGGATATAGATAATTTAGTTGATTTGAACAGATACAGATAGTGGTGTACTCACTCATTCCTAGTAGCCACCTCTGCTGTCATTATTGCTCTTTCAGATTGCTTGCTATGCATGTGTCACTTTTTATTTATCTTTCACCAACCCAGTTACTTTATCTGCTCCTTTTATCTGTTTTATGCACTGCTTGGAAGATATGTATGCTCCTTGACCTGTTTTTACAGTCATTCATGTGGAGCAAATCATTTATGGAATGTATTGCTATGAAATATAATTTTTGTAATGTCTAACTCTGACTAAGGAGAGACAATCCTGACTGCGAATAAATGGATGCTGTCGATCGAGGGGAGGGTCATAATTCCACCTGCTGCTCACCTGACTGACTTCACCACTGCCTTGGCCGCTCTCTTCGCCTGTTACTATGTTTTCAACCTAGAGTATCAGGTGGAAGCCAACACAACACTGGAGTTTGTTCAGAGGTATTAACTCTCAAATAGTTGATTGTAAAGACTGAAATGTAAAAGCAAATTCACAATTGAAAAGCTGTTCAAAATCACCCTCTTCCTTTAAAATGTTATTGGTCTTGAGTATGCACAGTAAATAGTGTAGGTTGAAGTCTCCTTACAACTTGAATGCTTTATTGGAGAACAGAAGACTCGTTGACATGTAAATATCGTCCCACCCTCGAACTTTGATACTCATTTTCATAGGTTTTTGGTCAGGATTAATCCTGACTCCACTAAGTGCAGTGCCAAGGAGCAGATGAGCAGGAAGACTGGGAGAGTGGTGAAGCGGAAGACTTCCTACATGAACCCCCATGTGATCTCCTTCATCAGGGACTTCACTGAGTTCGATTGGCTAAGTGACTAGATAGAGGTGAGGTTCTGATAATAGCTTTTGCATTGAAAGTTCAAGATGGTTTATTTAAAGATGTTATCTCAAATAGTTTTATTAACCCTTGTGGGATGTTCATATTTTTGTTTTTGTTACACTGGACATGCTTGCGGGTCTGGTGGCTTTTTAAATCAATACAGCCATAACAATTTATATAAAGATCCTTACCAGATGTTCAATTCATCCCAATTACAAGCAATGAAGACAGCATTATATGGATGATATTTACAACCCCGATTCCAAAAAAGTTGGGACAAAGTACAAATTGTAAATAAAAATGGAATGCAATGAATAGAATAGAATAATCTTTATTGTCATTGTACCAGGAGATACAACGAAATTGAGGGTGCTCCCACAGAGCCACCATACACCAGAAAATAAAATGTACGTAAGAGACACAGAATATACCATAAAAACGTCAGGGAATAAAAACGTCAGGGAGTTAAGTATAGTCTCTCAAAATTGAGACATAAAATGTGCAATTTGCAGATAAAAAGCAATAAATATAATGTGCTTAAACAAGAAGCGGAGGTAGATTTGTTGGTTGTTGGGGTGGAGGTGTTTATGTGAGTCCGTTTGTGAGAGAGAGTGTGTGTGTGTGTGTATGTGTCCGTTGTTGTTGGCAGTCCTGATGGCCCATGGGAAGAAGCTGTTTGTCAGTCTGCTGGTGTGGGACTTTATTGACCTGAAGCGTCTCCCCGAGGGCAACAGATCAAACAGGGGGTGGGCAGGGTGTAAGGGGTCTCCTGTGATGGCCTTGGTTCTTCTGAGGCAGCAGGATGTGGAGATGTGTTCCAGGGTGGGCAGAGGGCAGCCGATGATTTTTTGGGCGGTGTTTATGACCCTCTGCACCGCCTTCCTATCTACAGCTGTGGACCCTGCGTACCAGACACCCAGACAGTACGTCAGCACGCTCTCCACAGAGGAGTGATAGAAGGCCAGCAGCAGCTTAGTGTCCAGGTTGTTCTTCCTGAGAACACGCAGAAAGTGCAGCAGCTGCTGAGCCTTCTTTACTAGGGCCCTGATGTTAAAAGTCCAGGTGTGGTCAGCGGAGATGTGGGTGCCCAGAAACTTGAAGGTGGTGACAGTTTCCACCCGTTCTCCATTTATGAGGAGGGGGGCGTGGTCCTGTCTTTTCTTCCTGAAGTCCATGATGAGTTCTTTTGTCTTTTGGACGTTCAGGGTCAGGTTGTTCTCTGAGCACCAGAGCGACAGTTTCTCTACCTCAGCCCTGTACGATGTCTCGTCCTCACCACAGATGAGTCCAACCATGGTGGTGTCATCCGCATATTTTATAATGTGGTTGGTTGGGTGGGTTGGAGAGCAGTCATGGGTGTACAGGGCGTAGAGTAGAGGGCTCAGGACACATCCTTGAGGGGACCCGGTGCTGAGTGTGAGTGTGGAGGAGTGGTGGGGACCGAGTCTTACAGTCTGTGGGCGACTCGTCAGGAAGTTTTTAATCCAGTTGCATATGGGGAGAGGGATCTGTAACTGCATGAGTTTGTTGAAGAGAATGTCCAGGATGATAGTATTAAACGCAGAGCTGTAGTCCACGAAGAGCATCCTCACATAGCTCTTCTTGTTCTCCAGGTGGCTCAGCGCTGTATGGAGTGTCAGGGCGATGGCATCCTCCGTATACCGATTTGCCCTGTATGCAAACTGGTGAGGGTCGAAGGAGGGAGGGAAGCAGTCTCTGATGTGCTGGGAGACCGATCGCTCTAAACACTTCATGATTACAGACGTCAGGGCTATTGGTCTGTAATCGTTGAGGCTGTCTATGGCAGGTTTTTTGGGGATGGGGATGATGGTGGAGGCCTTCAGACATGTGGGGACGGTGGCATGTGTCAGGGAGAGGTTAAAGATCTTGGTGAGGATTCCTGCCAGTTGGTCTGCACATGCTTTAATCACCGCCCCTGGGATACCATCCGGACCAGCAGCTTTCCTGGGGTTCACTGCTCTCAGGTTTTACCTCTCCTCATGCTCCAAGAGAGAAAGAGGTGGGGTGCTGGAATCAGGGGGAGGCAGTGATTGGAGGTATGTGGTGGTGGTCTCAAACCGGGCAAAGAAGTTGTTCAGCTCCTTTGCCAGTGTGCTGCTGCTGGGGGAGGCGGGAGGGGTTTGCCCTTTGTAGTTGGTTAGGGCCTGGATGCCCCTCCACATCTGTCGTGGGTTGTTGTCCTCCAGGTATCCCTCTATTTTCCTCTTGTAGGAGTCCTTGGCCTGTTTGATGCCCCTCCTCAGATCAGCTCTGGCGGTGCTGTAGAGAGCTCTGTCCCCCATCCTGAAGGCCGAGTTTTGGGCTCTGATCAGGGTCTGGACTTCATTTGTCATCCAGGGCTTCCTGTTTGGGAAGACCCGGATGCGTCTTTCCTCTGTGACGTTTTCTACGCAGCATTTGATGTAGAAGAGGACAGACTTGGTGTATGTGTCCAGGTCCTGATCCTCAAGGATGCTCCACTCTGTGCAGGCAAAGCAGTCCTGCAGTTGGAGGAGAGCATTTCCAGGCCAGGCTTTGATGGTCTGAGTGGCTGGTTTAGTTTGCCTTCTGAGGGGGGCGTAGGCTGGGAAGAGGAGCAGAGAGAGGTGGTCTGATTGTCCAATGTGGGGGAGGGGGTCGCTCTGTAGGCATGTTTGATATTTGAATAAACATGATCAAGTGTATTTTCTCCCCTAGTTGCACACTTGACGTGCTGGTGGAATTTGGGGAGGACAGACTTGAGACATGCTTTATTAAAGTCCCCAGCGATGATGTGAACGCCATCCGGATGAGCCCTCTGATGTTTGTTTACGATGTGTAGCAAATGGCCGAGTGCCGCGCTAATGTTAGCATTGGGAGGGATGTAAACAGCGGTCACGATGGCTACCGTTAGCTCCCGTGGCAGGTAGAAAGGTCGGCACTGGACAGACATGGCCTCTAGATCCGGTGAGCAGTGGGTGTTGATTACCTTGCTGTCTGAGCACCAGTCCTCGAGCACGTAAACACACAGTCCCCCTCCTCTGCTCTTACCAGAGGCTTCGTTCCGGTCATAGCGGTGGATGGTGCGGCCTGCTAGTTCCACTGTAGCGTCGGGGATTAGCGGGTGTAGCCAGGATTCACTGACGATCAGCAGGCAACACTCACGGATGAAGCGGTTGTATGTGATCTGAGCCTGTAGATCATCCATCTTGTTTGCTAGGGATCTAGCGTTTGTGAGGAAGATCGATGGTAGCGGAGGTCTGTGTGGTTGTTTCCTTAGCTGAGCTAGCAGACCTGCCCGGCATCCACGTTTCTGCTTCCTCTCCCTACGCCGCCTCCGGCGCCTGCCGTTCCCGACAACAATCCATGGTGCTCCCGTCGGTCTCGCTATCTCCGGTGGGATGTTGTGATTCCGTGAAAAGGCGATTGTAATTTCAGTTTTTGCCTGAAATCCAATGTTTATCAAATCTTGGCGGCTGTAGATGGTATTGCTGTGGCAAGAGTGTGTCCAGAAAAGATTCGAAAGACATAAAAAACACAAAAGGGTGCAAAGTAGCGGGGAGCCTTGAGCCGCAGCACCCGTGTGCGCCGCCATGTAAAAACAATGATGTGGAAGTTTCAAAATTCCATATTTTATTCAGAATAGAACATAGATGACATATCAAATGTTTAAACTGAGAAAATGTATCATTTAAAGAGAAAAATTAGGTGATTTTAAATTTCATGACAACAACATATCTCAAAAAAGTTGGGACAAGGCCATGTTTCCCACTGTGAGACATCCCCTTTTCTCTTTACAACAGTCTGTAAACGTCTGGGGACTGAGGAGACAAGTTGCTCAAGTTTAGGGATAGGAATGTTAACCCATTCTTGTCTAATGTAGGATTCTAGTTGCTCAACTGTCTTAGGTCTTTTTTGTCGTATCTTCCGTTTTATGATGCGCTAAATGTTTTCTATGGGTGAAAGATCTGGACTGCAGGCTGGCCAGTTCAGTACGCGGACCCTTCTTCTACGCAGCCATGATGCTGTAATTGATGCAGTATGTGGTTTGGCATTGTCGTGTTGGAAAATGCGAGGTCTTCCCTGAAAGAGACGTCGTCTGGATGGGAGCATATGTTGCTCTAGAACCTGGATATACCTTTCAGCATTGATGGTGTCTTTCCAGATGTGTAAGCTGCCCATGCCACATGCACTAATGCAACCCCATACCATCAGAGATGCAGGCTTCTGAACTGAGCGCTGATAACAACATGGGTCGTCCTTCTCCTCTTTAGTCCGAATGACACGGCGTCCCTGATTTCCATAAAGAACTTCAAATTTTGATTCGTCTGACCACAGAACAGTTTTCCACTTTGCCACAGTCCATTTTAAATGAGCCTTGGCCCAGAGAAGACGTCTGCGCTTCTGGATCGTGTTTAGATACGGCTTCTTCTTTGAACTATAGAGTTTTAGCTGGCAACGGCGGATGGCACGGTGAATTGTGTTCACAGATAATGTTCTCTGGAAATATTCCTGAGCCCATTTTGTGATTTCCAATACAGAAGCATGCCTGTATGTGATGCAGTGCCGTCGAAGGGCCCGAAGATCACGGGCACCCAGTATGGTTTTCCGGCCTTGACCCTTACGCACAGAGATTCTTCCAGATTCTCTGAATCTTTTGATGATATTATGCACTGTAGACGATGATATGTTCATACTCTTTGCAATTTTACACTGTCGAACTCCTTTCTGATATTGCTCCACTATTTGTCGGCACAGAATTAGGGGGATTGGTGATCCTCTTCCCATCTTTACTTCTGAGAGCCGCTGCCACTCCAAGATGCTCTTTTTATACCCAGTCATGTTAATGACCTATTGCCAATTGACCTAATGAGTTGCAATTTGGTCCTCCAGCTGTTCCTTTTTTGTACCTTTAACTTTTCCAGCCTCTTATTGCCCCTGTCCCAACTTTTTTGAGATGTGTTGCTGTCATGAAATTTCAAATGAGCCAATATTTGGCATGAAATTTCAAAATGTCTCACTTTCGACATCTGATATGTTGTCTATGCTCTATTGTGAATACAATATCAGTTTTTGAGATTTGTAAATTATTGCATTCCGTTTTTATTTACAATTTGTACTTTGTCCCAACTTTTTTGGAATCGAGGTTGTATTATTTACCTCTGTTAGATCATATTAATAAAAATGTTGCCCGATTTTTCATGATAAAATGCAAAAAAAGAGGAAATATGTCAAGGAGTTCAGTTAATGGTCTGCTCCAAGCAATTCAACTTTATGGATTTTTTTTTTTTACATGTTTTTCAAAAGATTTAGTCTCAAATTTGAATACAAAAATGTATATCATGGTACAAGTTCATGTGAAAGTTATCAACAATTCAGTTGTGTTTTTCTGGTGGACAGCCATAGCAGTGTTAATTTTATACTGTATGTAAAAATGTCATGGTTTGAGTATTGCTGTCCCTCACGTCCAAGTAACAAACTATATTGGGCATTTTTGCCCTCTGAGCAGAGAAATTTGCACCTGCAATTTTATTTTTTTTTGCAGGTTGCTGGGATACAGAGGGTAAAAAGCGCGGGAATCTGGGAACAAACAGGTGTCGGTACTTAGAAATGTAACAATGTTGGAACGTTGTGCTGATAAACACACACACACAATAAGAGCAGGCCATGTGATGACCGCGACCCTAACACCATATAAGGGTTAAATAATGTGTTAAGCTACGGTTGTGTCACAGTGATTGAGTGGTGATCGAGGTGGTGATGCTCCACTGATGAAGGTTCTTGAGTCGATCTCAGCAGAAAAAATCAAACACGCTGTAATTCATGTTCAATCAAAAGCATGTTAAAAACAGTTTATTCAACATCTCTTTAAGCATTTTAACACATTGCTAAACTCAATTACATCTTGAATCAAAATGTAGGCTACCTTAAACTGAATGCAGCAGTCATCTTAGGATATTTAAAATACCCTCTCCAGTGATCAATATATAATGCTCTGCATTTATTCTGCTCACACAGAAGCCATGAGGATAAGCTACGTTATTCACAGAGTGGGTTACAAGAACAAATATTGTTCACAGTGCTGCATTAAGTTTGTTAATCCACATTCTGATGGAAGAATATGTAATCGAGTGCTCCTGCAGCCAGTGACACACCTCTTATCAGGAACAAGTATCTTGACATGATACCGACATCACCATCTTAGACCCTCATCTCATACGTGGTGCATTACAAAGTAATTGTAATAAATGTAATTATTAATGTGTTTTTCTTCTTTAATTTCAGGGCTCCAATTGGGATTCTGGGTCCAAGGGTCTCAAAGTCCAAGTTTTTTGTCTAAAACGTTTGGCAACTTGTGCTTTATGTTCCTGTTCACCAAAGCAATAAATAATCCTGTTAAAAATTGTCTTGTTTTCTGTAGTTGATTGAAATATTTTAGAATGTGGGTCATTCTATTAATGGTTAAAATTAAATCAGTGATTCAGCATTTAAATTGTACAGTGAGAAACTGAATTTACAGTGATTACCTGTTAATCACTGTTAATAGTACTGCATTGCCATATACAATACCGTTAAAAAAAGAGTGCTTTGTTTGTACAGTAAATAAACCAGCACAGTAAATACAACTGAAATCACAGTATTTAATTGATATTTAGTCTACAGTTAAACTACTAATACTGTAAATACAACTGAAATCACAGTAATTGTTTTTTTATTTTACAGTAAATACATCAATACTGTAAATGGAATTACAGTACTTCTACTGTAAAATATATTTACAGTAATTACCTGGTTAATTGCTGCCAGTAAGTTACTGTAAATTTTATGGTAATTTTTTTTTTAGTGCTTGGTTAGATGAGATTACTTCACTTACCGTAGTTGTGTGGAAAAGTAATTCCTAAGCGACTGTATGGCTGACAAGACTGCTTTCATCGTGGCTAGTTTCATCAAGGGTTAGCATCTCTCCTCGCTCCGTGGACTCCACTTGTTCCTCATGTGGCATTGCAAGGTCTACCTTTTTATCTTTAGGTGGTCGGCCTTTTCCTCGATTTTCTTTTTTTTCTTGACGACATAGACTGTATAAATGTTTTTGGTCAAAAACTGCTCGATATATACGTTATAATGTTATTTCAAATTTGCCGGAGCCCAGGCCAACGTGACCGTTCAGGTGCTCGTCATAACCGTGCTGTACCTCTTTTAATCACAAGCCCTCTCCTCTGGGCAGGTGTTGCTCAGTGCTGAACCCAAAGCCATCTCTTCCTTTCTGCACCTGGCCCACAATATCTCTACGCTTAAGGGTAGCTTCCACCTGCTGCACCTCTCAGATGGGTTCCACGTTCTGCCTGCTGTCACTGTGGGAGCTGCCGTCTTGAGTTTCTGTCAAGGTCGTGTCCAGCCGTACCTTAGAGAATTTCAGGATAAACCTTCATCCCACAATTCTGTTGAATTCTCAGTTGGTCAGAAGGCTTTGATTTGTTTTCCACAACATGAGTGCAAGAGAAATCTGAGACGTGTACTAATGCACTTTCGGTTTTCTGGTGCTGGGATGTTCTTGATGAGTGAGAAGTGAATGTTGGTGATAATGTGAGATTTTATCGCTGATAATGTTAATGACCGCAGAGACCAACTTGTGTCACCACCTTAAACATTATTAGAATATAACATGTTGTTAAAGAGAAAATGTTGCCCAATTCCTGTGGAATATGAGGAATAAAGCAGTGAAAGGAACAGTCATTTCCAGAATGCAACGTCATAATTAATCAGTTTATTTTAGAATAACTAATGAATTGATTGTAGTTGCATCATACGCAGATTCTTAAATGTTTGACTCCTGTTGCTTAGTGACATTCCCCCCTGTTGCTTATAAAAGTGTTTAATGAAGATGAATGATTCATAAACGCTGTTCGTGTTTTTTCCCCCCACAGTCGCTGCACGTCATCCATCAGGAAAAACACAACAAACGTGACTCAGTGTTCTACATTTGGTAACCAGATAGATGTATATCTCATGATTCCTAATAAAATACATCACAAACACTGACATTTTAAGGACATGTGTGGTTTGATGTTGAAGATCACTGATTACTCAGCAGTTCAGCAGCGTCCCCACTCATGTGCTGCTGGGAAGTTTCTCAAGAACTGAAGCTCGGTTTCCTTTTACAAAAGCAGCTGGTGAAAAAAATCTCACCACAATTTCAGTGTTACAGCACTCTTCACACAGTGCTCCACTTCTATGTGCAAAGTTTAGTGATTATTTTTTAATTGCATGTAAAATAAACTTTTTGCATTTATAGTATTTATTTTATTCCTTTATTTAGTCCCACAAGCACGAGATGTAGATTGACCATGATGTTGATTATTTTCCCACAACAGCACAAGTGTTTTAGTCCTCTGAGCAATTCCACAGTAATATTCCAATGTTAAGGCCATAGTGTTAGTTATTAGCTGTTTATATCTGCAATAACCTGGAAAGGAGAACAGGAACTTATTTCACAGCTGCTCCACAAGACTTAATGCAGAAAAAGTATGATACGCTGTTCTTTAACCCTTTCAACACTGCGTAACTTTTTCCAGAAGGGTTTCCCCTCATACAGAGAGACCGGAATCGCGGTCTGCGGTGGTGAAAGGGTGAATAAAAAAATTAAATATATCATCTTCAGCAAATAGCTGTAGTATAAGAGAAATAAAACACCTCTGGCTGTGATGTTAGACAGAAAAAATTTCACTTGAGGTGGGAAGAGTAAATCTGCTTCATCACACAACCTTGTTGTTGATTATTGTCCCATAAAAGCATGTCCCCAAGGGGTTTATTTAGGGCATGATTACTGAGATGGAAACAGAACAAATCCATCCCTGAGATGATTCTTAAATATCTGGAGATACTGTGTTCTGTGTCCTCGTGTTCGATGTAAAGCACTTTGGGTACCTTTTGGTTATTGGAAAGGGCTATATAAATAAAATTTGATTGATTGATTCTGACCAAATTAAAAATTTAACCATATTATTCAACATGCACTGATTATATTATATTCTTCTTCTTTTGGCTGCTCCCGATTAGAGGTCGCCACAGCGGATCTTTCGTCTCCATTGCTCCCTGTCTTCCGCATCCTTCTCTACCACACCTGCCACTTTAATGTCCTCTCTCACCACATCCATGTATCTCCTCTTTGGCCTTCCTCATTTTTGTTTGCCTGGCAGCTCCATCCTCAACATTCTCCTTCCCACATGCTCTGCATCTCTTCTCAGGATGTGCCCATACCATCTCAGTCTCATCTCTCTTAGCTTCATTCCCAAGCTCTCCACATGTGCTGTCCCTCTGATGTGCTCGTTCCTTATCCTGTCCAACCTCGTCACTCCCATCGCAAACCTTAACATCCTCAACTCCGCCACCTCCAACTTTGCCTCCTGTCTCTTCGTTAACTTCTCCAATCCATACATCACAGCTGGTCTCACTACTGTCTTCTACATCTTACCTTTCACTTTTGTTGGGACTTTCCAATCACAAATGACTCCCGAAATCCTTCTCCAACTGCTCCACCCTGCCTGTACTTTCTTTCTCACCTCACTATCGCAGCCCCCATTTTCCTGCACAGTTGACCCCAGGGACTTGAATTCACCAACTTTCTTTACGTCTACTCCTTGCATCTTCACTACAGTCTCATCCCCATTCTCATTGATGCACATGTATTCTGTTTTGCTACTGCTCACCTTCATTCCTCTTCGTTCCAATGCATCCCTCCATCTCTCCAAACCCAACTCAACCTCCTTTCTACTTTCACCACATATCACAATATCATCTGCAAACATCATGTTCCATGGTGACTTCGAGCACTTCGAGTGGTGACTGGAAGTGCTTCGAGCGGCTAGCCATGCGGCATATCAAGTCTGCCCTCCCCCCCGCCCTGGATCCTTTCCAGTTTGAGTATCAGTCCAACTGTTTGACCGATGACACCATCTCCACTGCCCTCCACTTAGCCCTCACCCACCTGGAGACAAAAGACTCGTACATCAGTTCATAGACTTCAGCTCAGCATTCAACACAATCATTCCTCAGCAGCTCATTCATAAACTGGACCAGCTGGGACTCAACACCTCCCTGTGCAACTGGCTGCTGGACTTCCTAACGGGGAGACCACAGGCTGTACGGGTCAGCAGCAACTTCTGCAGCACCATCACATTGAACATGGCACCCCCCAAGGATGTGTGCTGAGCCCCCTCCTCTTCACACTGCTGACCCATGACTGCACACCAACATCCAGCTCCAACCTCTTCATTAAGTTTGCGGACGACACAACTGTGGTGGGTCTCATCAACAATGGCGATGAGACAATCTACAGGAATGAGGTGAGCCACTTGGCCATGTGGTGCAAGGACAACAATCTCTGCCTGAACGTGGAGAAGATGAAGGAGATTGTTGTGGACTTCAGGAGAGGGCACACCCAGCATGCTCCACTAACTTTCAATGGTGCTGCAGTGGAGAGGGTGAGCAGCACCAAGTTTCTGGGTGTGCACATCTCTGAAGACCTGTCCTGGAGCAGCAACACCACATCACTGGCCAAAAAAGTCCAACAGCATCTGTACATCCTCCGTAAACTGAGGAGAGCAAGAGCCCCGGCCCCCATCATGCACACATTCTACAGAGGCACCATCGAGAACATTCTGACCAGCTGCATCACCGTGTGGTACGGCGCCTGCACCGTGTCCTGCTGCAAGACACTGCAGCGCATCGTGAGAGCAGCTGAGAGGATCATTGGCATCTCTCTCCCTTCTCTTATGGATATCTACCGTATAACTCCCGCCTCACCCACAAAGCCATCAGGATTGCAGGTGACCCCACTCACCCATCTCACAGCCTCTTCAGCCTGCTGCCGTCGGGGAGGAGACTGCGGAGTCTCCGGGCCAAACACAGCAGGCTCAAGGACAGTTTCTTTCACCAGGCGATCAGGAGGCTCAACTCCCTCCCTGTTCTGCCCCTCCTCCCCCCTCTGCCCCCTGCCACAGATTCTGCCCGCACACCCGCCTGCCCCCCCCTTCAGCATCTGACATCATGTCACCCTCACAGTCTCCCCCCCAACACACACACACATATATACTCTCAACATTCATTAACACACTGAACTCAGGGACTGCACATTTCACTTTACCTTGCTCATTTGCGCTATTCCGCACTACCTCACCTGAACAGCTATTAGTATGTGTGTATGTATGTGTATATGTGTATGTATGTTTTATATATATATAATTTATTGTCTATTTCTTGTTTAGAGTTTATACTGTTTATTTCAGTTATTCTATTTTTATTTATTGCATTGCCTGTTTGCACCGTGGGTCAGAGAGGACTGACATTTCATCTGTGCTGTATGTCGAGCATGTATAGCATATTTGACAATAAAGTTGACTTGACTCTTGCCTCACTTCATCCGTCAAGCTATCATCACTATGGCAAACAAGAAAGGACTCAAAGCAGATCCTTAATGGAGTCCCACCTTCACCTTGAACCATTTAGTCGTTCCAACTGCACACCTCACTGCTGTTTCACTGTTCTCATACATGTCTTGCACCACTCTGATATACTTCTCATTCACTCCACTCTTTCTCATACAATACCATAACTCATCTCTCGGCACTCTATCGTATGGCTTCTCCAGGTCTACAAACACACAATGTAGCTTTCTCTGGCCTTCCCTGTACTTCTCCATTAACGTTCTTAAAGCAAAAACTGCATCCGATGTGCTCTTCCTTGGCATAAACCCGTACTGCTGTTCACAGATTGATACCTCTCTTCTCAATCTCGCCTCCAATACCCTTTCCCATAGCTTCATGGTGTGGCTCATCAATTTTATTCCTCTGTAATTACTGCAGCTCTGTACATCTCCCTTATTCTTGTATATTGGGACTAGCACACTCTTTCTCCATTCATTCAGCATTTTCTCATTCTCTAGGATCTTATTAAACAATCTCGTTAGGAACTCCACAGCCATCTCACCCAAACATCTCCAAGCCTCAATCGGAATACCATCTGGTCCGACTGCTTTCCCAGTCTTCATTCTTTTCATGGCTGCCCCCACCTCATCCTGACTAACCAACTCTGCTTCCTGATTTGCTGTCTCCAATGAATCTGACCTTTTCTCTCTTGGATTCTCCTCTTTTAATAAATCCTCAAAGTACCCATTCCACCTTCTGAATACACTCTCTTTGTTTGTCAGCACATTTCCATCTTTCATCACTCTTACCTGCTGTACATCCCTCGCTTCCCTGTTTCTCTGCCTAGCTAGTCTGTACAAGTCTTTCTCTCCTTCTTTGGTTTCCAGTCTTTCGTACAACTCCTGGTATGCATCTGCTTTCGCCTTCGCTACCGCTCTTTTTGCCTTCTGTCTCATCTCTCTGTATAACTGCCTGCTTTCCTCGTCTCTCTGATTGTCCCAATTCTTCTTTGCCTCTTTCAAAGCCTCTTCTCTTTTATAATTTCCTGCACTTCTTTGTTCCACCACCATGTCTCCTTGTCTTCCTTCCTCCTTCCCGATGACCACCCTAGCACCTTCCTTGCTGCCTCTCTTACTAGTACAGCAGTAGTATTCCAATCTTCTGGCAGACTTCCATGACCACTCAATGCTCGTCTCATTTCTTCCCTAAGCTCCTTCTGATGTTCAACCTCTTTTAGTTTCCACCACTTAATCTTCAGCTCCACTATTTCATGCTTCCTCTTTTTCACTTTCCAGCTCATCCTGCACACGACCACTCGATGTTGTCTAGCTACACTCTCCCCTGCCATTATATTATATTATGAACAGGTGTCACAGTGGTGTAGTGGTTATCACTGTCGCCTCACAGCAAGAAGGTCCGGGTTCGAGCCTAGCAGCCGGCGAGGGCCTTTCTGTGCGGAGTTTGCATGTTCTCCCCGTGTCCGTGTGAGTTTCCTCCGGGTGCTCTGGTTTCCCCCACAGTCCAAAGACATGCAGGTTAGGATAATTAGTGGCTCTAAATTTACCGTAGGTGTGAATGTGAGTGTGAATGGTTGTCTGTGTCTCTGTGTGTCGCCCTGTGATGACCTGGCGACTTGTCCAAGGTGAACCCTGCCTCTCGCCCATAGTCAGCTGGGATAGGATCCAGCCCGCACGCAACCCTGTAGAACAGGATAAGTGGCTACAGATAATGGATGGATGGATATTATGAATGGAAGGGGTGAAGCAAGCAAAGAGCAAAAAACTTGTTTACTTGGCCTGCTTCATTTCACCTCACGTTCATCACCTTTTTGTTTCCTTTCTGGTAATCTTAATGCATCATAATGCAGGAATATTTTGCATGACTTATTACTGAATATTACATTTTTATGATGTAAACAAGCAAGCAAACAAACAAACTCAAACTCCCTCTTTCACCATCAGTTCCGATTGCTCAAGAAAGAGAATTGAGTCTTAATTCTGTGGAAATATTATGTAATAATCTTAATAACAGCTTATACATTACAAAGGAACATGATTTGAGAAGTTCAGAATGGAGAAGTGTCATAACATTGATGAAATTAATGTGAACCTGTATTTTTTTATGGTTTATTTGATAGGGATGGATACAATATACATAGACAAAACAGTACACATATAAGTGAACAGCCTATCCCATGCTTGTATCATAGTGTTTATAGCAAATGCTAATTTTCAACACTTGTCCCTAGGAGGGCTTTTGAAATGGGGGTAAAAAAAATTCTGGTAGCAATAATCCATTATAAAGTTTAAAAAAGACTATGTATGACTACATGATTGTTATTGAATTAGCCAAGATTTTGTAATTTTTTTTACAATTAGTGAAGCTTGAAAGCGATTTCAGATGATCAGGTAGAGAATTCCAAAGATTTGGACCTTTGACTGAAAAGGCTGACTGAGCAAAGGATGTTTTGCAGAATAAAATTCTACAGTTGCCACTTGCCACTGCTCTAGTGGATTTGCTCTGTGATCTTGTTATGAGTCTACAGTAGCAAGGGGCAAAGGAGCAAGATTGTTTAGACATTTGAAAACTAATTTTACAGAGTGAAAAACAATAAAATTAGCAAAACTAAGGATCTTATGCTTGTTTAAAATTTTTTAATGATGGTACCTTATCTGTTTTTTGTCCAAAACTTTTAAGGCTTGATTATAAAGACTCTCGATTGCTTTAATGGTTGTTTGATTTGCTTGGGACCAAGTAGTAGCACCATATGACATGTGTGAAAGTAACATAGAGTTCAGGAAGAGTAGAGCACAATTAAAGGTCAGACAGTTTCTGATCAGCTTAAAACAACCTAAATTGGCTTTAATGGTTTTACAGATTTTTTTAATGTGAGTTTTAAAATTTAGCTGACTGTCTAGAATTATTCCCAGGTATTTAACCTCTGGTACTTGTTCAATAAATTCATCTTTAAATTCAGAGTTCTCACATTTGGACCTTCACTGCAACAACATGGCGTTAAATCCGTCAGTCCCAGTAGGAGCGCTGAAACCAACAGCGCTAACCAAACTACAAACATGGCCGTCGAAGACTACAACGACCAAGATTCTCAGCGCCCCCTGTCACCAGAGTTCTGAACTCAGCTGTCGGTCATTAGGCCCATTACCACCAGGCTACTTAAGCCTCTCTCAAACTCTGCCTCAGTGCGAAGTATTGTTCTGCCTTTCCAGTACATACTGAGCCTTTGTATTTCCTGCCTGAGCTTTTGTTATTGACTCTCGCTATCCTTTCCTCGTTTCCTCTTCCTGGTTTTGTCTATATTACTCTGTTTGCCGATTGACCGACCCTCGCCTGCCTTCTGACTATGTTTTCTGCTCTCCGATTTGACTCCACACTATTTGCTGTTTGCTTCTTTCTGTGATTGCATCTGTAAGTGCCTGCACTCTGACAGTCAGAAGAGTCCTGAGTCTGAGCAACAGGACTGGAGTCCGTCAAGATTCAGGAGGAAAATAACTGTTTTAAAAGTTTTATTTTTTGTGGGGAAAAAACAGAGTTATGTGTTCCATGGTTATGTTGTGTCATGAATTTACAGTATATGCAAAAAAAAAATTGAGACACTATACATTATAGGTAAATACAGTGCTATAACAAACTGCATGTCCTGCAGTGTTTTATTCCTTTTTTTTTATAGTTACTGTGTTAAAGAGAAAAGGGAAAGGTGAAAAAAAAACAACTAAAATTCTGCTTTTGCACTGAAGGTTCTTGAGTCACAGGACGTTTCAGCTGCAGGTTCTTCATCAGCTGTGTGTGATTTACATCATGAAGGAAGGACTGATTTTTAAATGGCCTGCTTTTCACAAGCTTTCCAATTTTGATTGTGTACTGTTTATTATTATTATATTAATTACATTACAGGCATTTAGCAGACACTTTTATCCAGAGTGACATACAACAGACCCAGAGCAGCCTGGGGAGCAGTTGAAGGTTTGGTGTCTTGCTCAAGGGCCCTTCAGCTATTCCTGCTGGTCCAGGGAACTGAACCAGTGACCTTTTGGTCCCAAAGCTCCTTCTCTAACCATTAGGCCATGGCTTTATTATTATTATTATCATCATCACCACCACATACTCTGAAGTTCATGTTGGGTTTCAGTTGCTCCTTTGTGCTGATTCAGATTGTATCTTGTTCATGTGCTCACACTCAGCGGACTCCAGATCCTTTAATCCTGATTTTCCAGTGAAGTTTCTTTAAGATCCTTCGAGAGAACAAAGATTTCATATCGATGTGATCATTGTTTGTTTAACAGGAAGTGTGCGTGATGGAAAAGGGTAAAGAAAGTAGTGAGAAATGAGAGTATACATTCAAGTGAAAGTATAGATTCTGTGTCAAACATGCCAAAAGGAGATGTACTGAGTACAATAAAGGATTGAAGTGAAAGGAAAAAAGTTGCTAATTTTAAAATGTCTCCACTATTAAAAGGGAGAAAGTAAATGTTTTTAACTGATATAATTAAGTGAATGTCATGTTCATCTCATCTCATTATCTGTAGCCGCTTTATCCTGTTCTACAGGGTCGCAGGCGAGCTGGATCCTATCCCAGCTGACTACGGGAGAAAGGCGGGGTTCACCCTGGACAAGTCGCCAGGTCATCACAGGGCTGACACATAGACACAGACAACCATTCACACTCACATTCACACCTACGCTCAATTTAGAGTCACCAGTTAACCTAACCTGCATGTCTTTGGACTGTGGGGGAAACCGGAGCATCCGGAGGAAACCCACGCGGACACGGGGAGAACATGCAAACTCCGCACAGAAAGGCCCTTGCCGGCCACGGGGCTCGAACCCGGACCTTCTTGCTGTGAGGCGACAGTGCTAACCACTACACCACCGTGCTGCCTAGATATGTCATGTTCTGACATGAAAATGAACTTATTATATCTCAAACTATTAGAAGATTTTTTTTTCTGGAGCATCAGTGTCATTTTGCCTGAAAACACCATTCTATTGCTGTAAATTTGCAACATTTACCATTTGCAAGAATCTGACCTGCTGCTGAACACATTACAGAACCGCTGGAACTGATGCGAGTCTGAACTGGGATCAGCAAAGAAGACAGACTGACGGATTGAAACAGAGTTCATGTGAGCTAATTAATGAAACTTACCTCAATATGCTTTTGACATCAGAGAAAATGATTCGAGGTGAAACTGAGCCCAATCAACTGATGTGTCGCAAACACTCATAGCGTGCACAGCTTTGTGATCAGTAATGTAAGTTATTTTGAAGGATGAAATGAAAATTTTTAGGATTAAAACAGTAAGTATATGTATTTTTTTTCTGTAACCAAATAAGAATCCAAGCATTAAATCTCAATAATTCTGAAGTAAAGTATAAATCTGCCAATCTGATAATTCAGTAGAGTGATTAATTCCAACTGCTGATGTCTTGTCCATTCCTGGGTGTGTAGGATGAGGTGTAAATGGAGTAAAACTTGCAGCACTGCTGAGATCCTGACACACCTCGGAAAGCTGTACGTTCAAGCAGAGGTCCATGCTGGACGTGTGGTTCACACATAGGATTGAGAACAGTTTCTGATTGGCTAGAAGTAGTTCTACAAGGATGTGAACTTTATTAATAATTTTATCAGCCAATTTTATCAACAATCAGCCAATAATTCCATAAACCGCTCAGTCCATCAGAATATCTCGCGATAGCTTAGTCAAAGGAAGGTGTGACGAAATAATCCAAATTACAAAACCTCACTACATTTAAATCAAGGCCGTAACTAAAACTTGCGTATGCTGCTTGCGAATGGTTTGTGGTTTTTTGTTGCCACATGGAAGAATTTTTGCAGCTTGGTTTGTATACTATGACTTAAATGCTGTAAGAGATTGCTTCATTGGATTTAAAAATCAGAGCAATTTCCCAGACAGTGTATCCATCTTTATAATAATATAAAACACCCTGCCTTGACTAAAACAAGTGCATTACATTTGAACATGATTTGTTCTCATTCGTAGCACATCCAGAAATCGAAGCTCAGGGCCCTGTGTTAGCTGTCGATCTGTAACAGTAAAATAACAGGCAGCTTGTTGTAGTGGCAAGTTGAATAATTTTAACAGAATTTCTGAAATGTTTGTCAAAAATTCAACGTGTGTGGGGCAAATGTCTCTTTTTGCAATTTGCCCTATAATACAGAGTCCTTTCTTCAGGTATTAAACGGTTTGGCAGGGTTTTCTGTTTGAAAGGACAAAAACAGATTCAGTGATTCACTCTCTGCTGTTTATTATACACACTTTTAACTCTTTTTTTTTTTTTTTTTTTCTACTTTGGAGCTGCTGTGACTCTACAGGGGCTCAATAAAGTTAATCTGATCTTATCGTATGTTAAATGTGTAACCCAGTAGAGAACTGGGTCCAGTTATATTTTATTTTTCTATAGTTTCCTTATTAATTTAATTTCATTTGTTAATCAGTCTGTCAATCAGTTATTTTACACACACACAATCCTTATTTGTCGCATTTCATAGAGTGGACATATGATTGGTCAAGAGGGAACAAGTCTCACCCTCTTCACACAGAAGTCAAGTGAGTTGCATGGCGGGTCAAAGCAGCAGTGACCGGAGCGGATGAGAAATACAGAGAGAGTTATAATAGCGGTTATTAACACTGACTATCCATTAGAAAATACTTACCTGAGACATCGGAGGTGTACGGGGATCCGTGAGCTAGGAGTAGTCCTACTTTTGGCAGCGTCGTCTTGGTGAGTTGCCGAGTTAATTAGCGCTAGCGCATGCTAACTGTAATAGCCACACAGTGTGTTGATACGAGAGGTGGCAAGAAAACGTACCTCGTGGCTCCAATTACCTATTGTGTCTGTCCTCATTCTCTTTTTTTTTCAACCCTCCCACTACGAATCTAGTCCTGGTCCATATATTCTGAACCTTGTAGCACCTAGTGGGTTACAATCTTGGCGAGCCAGCCAGGAGGGTTGAATTGTGATAGAAACCCCTGTCCTTTTGCTATTTGAAATCTAAAAAAAAAAAGACAGAAAAAACCAGACAACAATTAATAAGTGGAGCAGCAAAGGATTCATTCAACATTCACTTACCTTGGGTTTTACTGTAGATCATCTCAACTACTGGTTCAAAGGAAAAAAAAAATAAATATATATATATATATATATATATATATATATATATATATATATATATATATATATATATACTGTGTGTGTGTGTGTGTGTGTGTGTGTGTGTGTGTGTGTGTATATATATATATATATATATATATATAAAGTGCTGTCAAAAATGTCGCGTTATTAACGCGTTAACTTGACTCAGTTTTAACGGCGATAATTTTTTTTTATCGCGAGATTAACGCTCTGTGACACGATGTAGGTTTTTCATAAGCTTTTGAAACTGCCAGGAACTTGGAACAGAGACTTGCTTAGAAAAACGATAGCAGCTAGCCACACCCCGCACAGCCAGAGTCCTCTGCCCTCCTCCCTCAAAGAACCAGCGCGGGCAGGGCGCGCTAGTAGAGATGGGATTTATGGCTCTTTGATGGGATCCGCATCTTTGTGATCCGTTCTTTGAAAAGAGCCGTTCAAAAGACTGGCTCATTTGGCTCTTTTAAAATATTTATTCAGTTTTAAGAAGACAGCGTCTAAAGAAGCCAGATCCCTCTGAAGTGTAAACTCAATGCTATCCCAGAAATCCTTCCTGTAATATGCAAATTTGGCCTCCTCTGATTGGACAGTGCGACACATCAACAGGCAGAAAGTGTAAAAGTACAAAATGTGTTAAGTGAGCTGAAACAGTAAAGATCAGATTCAATGCAATATTTATCAACGAACAACTTAAAGTTAATATAATAGTGTACTTTATATTATAATCAAGCATGTCAAGCCTACCGTCACTGTGTAACCTGTCTCTCTGTTAGACTAACTCAAGCAGTAGATTACTTCACTCCTGGTTCTCTTGTTAGTCTCGGGACGAAGAGCCCTGGTGCTCAGCTTAGGTTTCAGTTTGCAGTGGCTGTGTCAAGACGTGTTATGCTTTGCAATAAGAAAAACATTGGTACAAAACAAGCCCATTCACTTTTTTATGCTGGTAAGAGAATTACAATGGTTTTTAGTGTGACAAAAATGTGCGATTAAATTGCGATTAATCGCGAGTTAACTATGACAGTCGCGACATTAATCGCGATTAAATATTTTAATCGCTTGACAGCACTAATTATTTATATATATATATATATATATATATATATATATATATATATTTTTTTTTTGCATTCATCTTGAAAAAATGGATGTTGTGAAATCAGAAAATGTTAAAGTACAAAATGCAGTTTTGGTGTCTGGGTTAAGTAAGACCACGGTTGAAAAAGAAGTTTTAGGCCTCTTGTTAGTAGCCAGAGTAATTGAATTTCCCTCTGCTGATAAAGAACCAAAAGCCATTGTTGAGTTTCAGCATGAGGCTACAGTTAGAGAGTTGGAGAAGCGACTTTTACCTTTACACAAAGCTTCTACAGATCCAAAGGTAATTTTCCACATCCAAAGCCTAGCCAATGTTTTCAGTACTGAGGTTAGTGCTTCAGCAACAGTAGTTTACTTAACTGAGCTAAGAGAATTGGCAAAGGTGAGCACTAGATCATTTGAAGACATTCTGAGGGCAGAGTTGGCTAGGATAGGAGAGTCAGTGGGGAAAGGGGCAGAAGCTAGCCCCACTGAAGCTGCAGAACCAGACCCATCATCTTTTCCTGGTGAAACTCAGGTTATTACACCTGTTTCTCCTGCCATTGGGAATGCAAGCTCAGATAATGCCACCCCTCGACTAACTGAAGATGCCACTGCAACTGTCCTGCCAATAGACAGAAACATATATACTCCACAGCTGCCAGCAGACTTGATCAGCATGCCAGAGGTGCAATGTGTTATTGTGGAGCACATTGTTAAAAGCAGTGAGGTGGGGTCTCAATCCAATTCATCTTACAAGCTGAAAACTTTTTCAGGGACAGTCCCCCACCCAGCTTTTGAAGTGGATTATGATGCTTGGTGCAGCAGTGTGGAGTTTTGCTTAAACGATCCCACTATCCCAGATACTCAGGTGGTGAGGAAAATTGTGGAGAGTCTTTTACCCCCAGCAGCGAATATTGTGAAATCATTGGGCCCAACAGCTACACTCAAAGCTTACCTCACACTGTTTGAGTCAGCCTATGCCGCTGTAGAGGACGGTGATGAGCTGTTTGCTCGCTTTTTGAACACCAACCAGAATGTTGGTGAGAAAGCTTCTGATTACTTACAGAGGTTACACACTGCCTTGATTTCAGTAATTGGTAGAAAAGGGATAGCTTCTTCTGATGCAGATAAACAATTTCTCCGACAGTTTTGTCATGGCTGCTGGGACGGTCAGTTGATAACCAATCTCCAACTTGAACAACAGAGAAATGAACCCCCATCTTTTGCGGAGCTGCTTCTCCTACTGAGGATGGAAGAGGATAAGCAGGCAAGTAAAGCAATCTGAATGAAGCAGCACTTGGGGATAACTAAAACAAAAGCTCTCTCACATTTGCAGATGGCATGTATGCCAGATATGAGCAGTTCTTACTCCAGTGTGGATCCTGATGATGCTTCCTTTGCAGATGGTGATCTCAAGAAGCTAATTGCAAATCTTTCTGCCCAAATAGCGCAGCTGCAGGCCAGATGCACAGAAAAACCTGTAAAATCTGCATCTAAATGGAACAAAAAACAGCAACAAAAGACAAAGCGTGAACCAGAAATGAAAGAGATTAAACAAACCACAGCGAGGGTACTCCGACCGAAGCCATGGTATTGTTTCAGGTGTGGGGGAGATGCTCACATTGCTTCCAGCTGCAGCAACGAACCGAACCCAGCTCTGGTAAATGCAAAGAGAGAAGCACTCAAAGAAAAGCAGCGCATGTGGGAAATCCACAATAACCCCACTGACGCCTCTGATTTAAACTAGTTCAAGCTTCTGTTGAGGGACAAACAGAAGCTAGGGATGAGAATTGTCCCACTCACACAATCACTAAGAAAGCACTGAACTTAAACACAGATGTCTGTCACGACAGGAAACTGCCCAAACAACTTGTGGGGAGGAAGTGCACATCCAAAGTAGCTGTTGATGGGGTAGACTGCAATTGTCTTCTGGATACAGGCTCCCAAGTCACGACCTTGTCCATGATCTTTAACCAAGATCATTTGTCTGAACAACCAATTAAGCCCATTTCTGACCTTCTTGCAGTTGAGGGAGCCAATGGTCAGACTGTCCCATATCTGGGATATGTGGAGACAAACATCAAGTTCCCCAGAAACTTTCTGGAACATGAAGCTGAAATATTTACCTTGGCCTTAATTGTGCCTGACCTCCATTCGAACAGCGATCTTCCCTTGCTAATTGGCACAAACACTCTTGACCCCTTGTACGACTTGTACTGTGAGCTCTTACCTCAGCGTAAGTCCATCCCCCATGGCTACTGGCAAGTCCTGAAAGCACTTGAGATCAGGAAAAAGCAAGGTGAAGATGGCAAGATTGGTCTGGTGAAAATCAGAGGGCAAACACAACATGTTCTGCCTGCCAACCAGATGGTAATGGTTGAAGGGTTTTTGTGTTCCAGTCAAGCAGGGTCAGAACAGTGGGCATTACTTGAACAGCCAACTAGCTCGTCCATGCCTGGTGGTGTTTTCGTGGATTGCTGCCTCATTACTTTGCCAAAGCATGTGCCTTACAAAGTCCCAGTGCTGCTCAGGAACGAGACAAATCACGACATCACTCTCCCCACCAACTGTGTGATTGCTGAGTTAGTTGCCCCTGTTTGTGTCATTCCAAACCCCTTAAAAGAAAGTGACCAACCTGTTACAGTTAATTGCTCTGCCCAGCAGCAGAGTACGGGCCCTGAGTCTCCCCTGAGCTTTAACTTTGGAACATCGTCACTTCCTGAGGATTGGAAACACAAAATTACACAAACATTGAACACCTTTTCTGATGTTTTCTCTCACCATGAACTCGATTTTGGTCATACAACCAAGGTTCAGCATCACATTAACCTAAAGGACGAGACTCCATTCAAACAGAGATCAAGACCCATTCATCCTAATGATTTCGAGGCAGTCAAAAAACATCTCCGAGAACTCCTAGATGCTGGTGTTATTAGAGAGTCCGAGTCCCCCTTTTCATCACCTATTGCTGTGGTGCGGAAAAGAAATGGTGATGTGAGGCTATGTGTGGATTATCGGAAGCTAAATTTGCAGACCATCCATGATGC
The DNA here is from genome assembly GCF_027579695.1 of Neoarius graeffei. NCBI lineage: Eukaryota > Metazoa > Chordata > Actinopteri > Siluriformes > Ariidae > Neoarius > Neoarius graeffei. Next base: position 942,311 of record NC_083593.1, read on the forward strand.
CTATGCACTGCCAAATTTGGAGGAGTCTTTTTCTGCCCTTGCTGGGTCACAATGGTTTTCTGTGTTGGACCTCAAGTCGGGGTATTATCAAATCAAGATGTGTGAGACAGACAAACCGAAGACAGCATTTGTATGCCCCTTTGGGTTTTATGAATTTAACCATATGCCCCAGGGGATTACCAATGCTCTGAGCACTTTTCAAAGGGTCATGGAGAAGTATATGGCCAACATCAATTTGAAAGAAGTTCTCATCTTCTTGGACAATTTGATCATTTTCTCTAGCACACTTGAAGAGCATGAGACCAGGCTCATTCATGTCCTTGAATGTCTGAGGGAGTATGGGCTCAAGCTCTCACCTGACAAGTGTAAATTCTTTCAAACCTCTGTTCGCTATTTAGGACACATTGTGTCCAGGGAGGGGGTAAAGACCAACCCAGAGAAAATTGAGTCACTGAAAACCTGGCCAAGACCACAAACCTTGAAAGAACTCCAGTCGTCCCTTGGGTTTACTGGTTATTACCGAAGGTTCATGAAGGACTACTCAAAAATAGTTAAACCACTTACCTCACTCACCGCTGGCTATCCACCTCGGCGTAAGGGCAGCAAAACAGGTCCAGATGATGGTAAATACCTAAACCCTATGCAACCTTTTGGAGAACGCTGGAATGATGCATGTCAGCTAGCTTTTGAAAGCATAATTGTGAAACTCACCTCTGCACCCGTGCTTGGCTATGCTGATCCAAAGCTGCCATTTTTCCTTCATACAGACACCAGCACAACAGGGTTGGGAGCTGTCCTGTATCAGGAACATGAGGGAGCCACACGGATGATCGCATATGCAAGTCGCGGTTTATCCCACAGTGAGTCCAGATACCCGGCTCATAAATTGGAGTTTTTGGCCCTTAAGTGGGCCATAACAGACAAATTTCATGATTATCTGTAGGGAAATGCCTTCACTACTGTTACGGATAATAACCCTTAACTTACCTGCTCACCTCAGCAAAGCTAGATGCCGCCGGCTACCGCTGGCTGGCCTCATTGTCGACCTACATCTTCACTATCAAATACAGAGCTGGAAGACAGAATCTAGATGCCGATGGCCTATCCAGATGGCCTTATGGGGCACTGGTGGAAGACATGGCTTCCCAGGAGGAATGTCAACGTGTTGAAAAGTTCAAATCCCACCTCCTATCGTCTGTAAGAGATGGTGAATTTCAACTCCTCCCTGCAGATACCATCACTGCAACCTGCCAGAGACACACAGCCTTAATGGATGATGTGCCTTCCTTGGGTTTTGTGCAGTCTCTTGCCATGTCCCCCGCAGCCATCCTTACTTTGTTTGAAGGGGCAGATCAAAACAGTGGCCTTCTAACCATACCTAAGTACAGTCATTCTGATCTAATTCAAGAATAAAAGAATGATTCTGTCATAGGGAAAGTAGTCAGCCTCCTAGAAACAGGAAGTAACCTACCTGCTGACCTTAAAATTGACTCCTCTGAACTCCACTTGATCTTAAAGGAATGGAAGCAGCTTGAGCTTCAAGATGGTCTTCTTTACCAGAAGTGCTTGTCTGGATCAGAGACCATGATGCAGTTCGTTCTCCCTGAGGCACTCAGATCCACTGTGTTGCAAAACCTTCATGATGATATGGGCCATCTCGGGATCGAGCGAACTGTTGAATTGGTAAGGTCCCGTTTTTATTGGCCTAAGATGGCCTCAGATGTTGAAAGGAAAATCAAGGCGTGTGAGAGATGTGTCCGCAGAAAAGCTCCACCCGATAAGGCGGCCCCGCTTGTAAACATCCAGACTACTAGGCCCCTGGAGTTAATCTGCATGGACTTCCTCTCATTAGAACCTGACAGCAAGAACACAAAAGACATACTAGTGATCACGGACCACTTTACTAAGTATGCAGTGGCCGTTCCCACAAGAGACCAAAAGGCCAGCACTGTGGCAAAGAGCCTGTGGGAACACTTCCTTGTGCATTATGGTTTCCCAGAAAGGCTCCATAGTGATCAAGGTAGAGATTTTGAGTCACACACAATTCGAGAACTGTGCTCCCTGCTAGGTATATGGAAAGTCAGAACCAGCCCGTATCACCCAAGAGACAACCCAATGGAGCGCTATAACCGAACCCTACTCAGTATGTTGGGTACATTAAAGGACAAAGAAAAAACCCACTGGCGTGACTATGTAAAATCTCTTGCACACGCTTATAACTGTACAAAAAATGATGTCACAGGCTTCTCCCCATACGAGCTCATGTTTGGAGGACAGCCCCGGCTGCTCATCGATATTGCTTTTGGGCTGCCAGCCACCAACAAACAGACCCTCTCACATTCACACTACATGAAAACCTTGAAAAACCATCTCAAGGAAAGCTATGAAGTAGCTACCAAGAACTCTCACCAAGTAGCTGAAAAAAATAAGAGAAGGTTTGACAAAGCTGTTCGGGAGTCCACCTTAGATGTGGGAAACAGGGTCTTAGTCAGAAATCTGCATCTCAGAAGTAAACACAAACTGGCAGACCGGTGGGAGCCAACGGTGTACGTGGTCACCAAACGTATGGGAGACTTACCTGTATATACTCTGAAACCAGAAAGAGAAGATGGACCCCTAAGAACACTCCACAGGGACCTCTTACTCCCTTGTGGTTTCCTCTCAGTCAGAAGAAGAGCAATCTGACAATATCAGTAAACGTCAGAGACCACCTACTCGACAAAGTGTTACCCAATCAGAGACTGAGGATTGGATTCAAGAGGATGATGATGAGATCGGTTCTCAGCTTGAACCCTCTCAAGAGATGAAAGAGACACAATTCATCAAGATCTATGACACACCAATACTAAACCCAGCTAAACGGAAAGAGAAACCTGCAAAATCTGGAACAGAACCTGACAAACACTTACCTGACATGTCCACTGGAGCCCCCCACTTACCTGAAAGTCCCTCTAAGGAGACATCTGATGATGGGGAGTCCAGCTCGAAACCACCTGAAAGAGGAAATGAGACCAAATCAAAGCTTCCTGATGTCAATCATGAAAACACAACAGATGAGTCCCTGGTTAGTGAGGAAACTGACCCAGAGGCACTAAACAGCCTCTTGGATTTGCCTTCACCCACACCAGATGACACCCTGGCAGATGTGTCAGACTTACCTGGAATGAGCCCCATGCAGGCTGGAAATCAAGAAGTTGCTGAAACAGAGATGAGAGACCAGATCAATGAGCAACCAGTAACTGTGACTCCAAACAATCACTCAAAACTGTCTCAACGTATAAGGAGATCTGGGAGAACTCGTCAGCCATCAGAAAGACTTGATTATCCCCTGTTAGGCAATCCCTTGGTCACGGTAGTCAAATCACTATTCCATGGCCTCAGTGAAGCTTTTATCGATTCCCTAAGTAATAATGATGTAGCTTATTAGTCTCAGAGTCAAGCTTTGAGATGACCACCCCTATTATAGAGTAGTGGAACATGCAGAGGGACGTGAAGATATTTAAAGGGGGAGGGTGTAACCCAGTAGAGAATTGGGTCCAGTTATATTTTATTTTTCTATAGTTTCCTTATTAATTTAATTTCATTTGTTAATCGGTCTGTCAATCAGTCATTTTACACACACACAATCCTTATTTGTCGCATTTCATAGAGTGGACATATGATTGGTCAAGAGGGAACAAGTCTCACGCTCTTCACACGAGTGCCGGCGTTAATTACTAATCCTTTTTTTAACTTTTTTTTCTACAAATAAATTTCCAGTATCCTCTTCATTTTTATTGTACTGTCGCTTTCATTTTTGTACTTTTCGCTTTCCTTTTTCCGCTTTTTTTCCCGTTTTTTTCTCTTTCTTTTTTCGGAAGAACGCCGAGACCGGAAGCTTTCTTTTTCTCTCCTCCTGTGTAAAGACCACAAGTGGAGACCATCCACATCTGATCTGCTTTAATATCAACAGATCTTCATTTAAGGTACGTGAATCTTTTCATCATGGCACACCTTCAGCCTGTTCAGTGTGCTGAGTGCAGGATGTTTAGTCATTCTTCCTCCGTCACTAGCGATAGCTCTATTAGCTTTACTTGTGATAAGTGCAGATTAGTTAGCTCTCTGACGGAGAAGATTACAGTGCTAGAAGCGCGTGTCCAGGCTTTAGAGCAGGTTAGTGAGCGTCAGAACAGTGTAGTTTCTGTTAGGGAAAGTCTGGACGCCCTAGGTGGAGTTAGCAATCCCCCAACTCCGGCATTAGAGCCCTTACAGCGGGGTGAATGGGTGACGGCTTGGCGGCATAAGCGTAGAGCCAAAGCTACCGCTGAGGCTCGCCCACGGGAGCACCACTCCTCTCCGCGTCACGTGTCGAACAGGTTTGCTCTCCTTAGTGATGCACCCACTGAGAAACCTGAAAGAGCTCTGGTTATAGGGGACTCTATCATATGGCATGTGAAATTAGCTCAGCCTTTAGGGGCACCAGCAGCTTTAGTCAGGTGTATACCGGGAGCCAGGGCGCCGGACATAGCAGGTAATCTTAGGGTCCTAGGCAAGCACAGGTTCTCAAAGATAGTTATCCATGCAGGAGCTAATGATATACGCCTTCGTCAGTCTGAGGTTACTAAGAGTAACTTTGTAGAGGTGTTTAAATTGGCGAAGGCGATGTCCGATGCTGTAGTATGCTCTGGCCCCATCCCAATGTGGTGTGGCGATGTAGCTTACAGCAGGTTATGGTCGCTGAACTGCTGGCTGTCCAGGTGGTGCTCTGAAAACAGTGTGGGCTTTATAGATAATTGGGCTAATTTTGAGGGCACTGCTGGCCTGTTAGGGCGGGACGGTATCCATCCCACTCGGGAAGGTGCTGCTCTCATTTCCTGCAGCATAAGCCATAGTCTCAGAACAGGTCTAGTTAATTTCTGACAATCCAGAGCCAAGGCCAGGGAGCAGACGAACAGGCTAAACTGACTGTCTGCGAGCTGCACAGAGTCGTCACTCAGGGTCCACTACATCGAGACTGTGTCTGTTCCCCGAGCTCAACAAAAAGGTAGAAATTTTCAGAGAGTTTGTTCCAGTAACCTAATCAATATAAAATTAGATCATACTGACTGTACAGCTGCTGCCAGCACCTTTGATCTAAAGGTGGGGCTATTAAATATTAGATCTCTTACATCTAAAGTGCTAATGGTTAATGAACTCATTACTGATCAGGAGTTTAATGTACTATGTTTAACTGAAACATGGATTAAGCCAAATGAATATATAGCATTAAATGAAGCGAGTCCTCCTGGATACAGTTATATACACCAGCCTCGTCTAACTGGCAGAGGAGGAGGCGTCGCGGTTATTTATAACGATTATCTAGGTGTAACACAAACCTGGTTATAAATTTAATACATTTGAAGTTCTTCATACTCATATAATGTATGTAGCCTCGAAAAATAAGTCTACCCAGTTAATTCCATTGCTTATTATTTACAGGCCCCCGGGGCCATATTCTGAGTTTCTTTCTGAATTTGCAGATTTTATCTCAGATCTGGTTATTTCTTTAGACAAAGCTTTAGTTGTCGGAGATTTTAATATTCACTTTGATAACCCGGAAACCCTTTAAAAACAGCGTTTGTGTCCATCTTAGATTCAGTCGGGATTAAGCAGAATGTCATAGGACTGACCCATAATGGTGGTCACACCCTCGATCTAATACTAACATTCGGGTTAAATGTAGAAAATATCATCACACTTCCACAGTCTGAAGTTATCTCAGATCATTGTCTCATCTCATTCAAAATATGTCTGAGTAATAATATATGCACCTCACCACGCTACTGTATTAAACGTACTTTCACGTCAACTACTGCACAGAGCTTTATAAATGATCTCCCAGAGCTGTCAACTTTGATTGGGTCACTGTCAGCCCCTGCAGAACTTGATCAGGCAACTGAATGCTTAGAGTCAACATTCCGCCATACTTTAGATAATGTAGCTCCTCTAAAAAGGAAAATGGTCAGAGACAAAAAATTAGCACCCTGGTATAATGATGACACTCGCACATTAAAACAGACCACTCGAAAATTGGAACGTAAATGGCGTCAAACAAAATTGGTAGTGTTCAAATTAGCTTGGAAGGAGAGCTTCCTGAAGTATAGAAAAGCTCTTAGTGCTGCGAGATCAACATATCTCTCCTCCCTAATAGAAGATAACAAAAATAATCCTAGATTCCTATTTAATACTGTAGCAAAATTAACCAGGAATAAGTCCACTATAGACACATGCACACCTGCAGTATGGAGTAGCAACGACTTCATGAATTTTTTTAATGACAAAATTGAGAATATCCGACAAAAAATTCAAACTACTAATTTAAGGTCAGACAATGAAAGTGACCTTGTAGTTAACAATATAACTGTATCAGATCATCAGTTAGAATGTTTTACTCCCCTTAGAGAAACTGAATTACTTTCATTAATCTCTACATCAAAAGCCTCAACTCGTGTACTAGATCCCTTACCGACACATCTATTCAAACAGATAATGCCTGGAGTAATTGAACCGCTTCTAAAAATAATAAATTCTTCTCTTATGATTGGCTATGTACCCAAATCCTTTAAACTAGCAGTTATCAAACCCCTGATTAAAAAACCTGACCTTGATCCCTGTCAGCTGTCCAATTATCGGCCAATATCAAACCTCCCCTTTATCTCCAAGATCCTTGAAAAAGCTGTGGCACAGCAGTTATGCTCATATTTACATAGGAATAACATCCATGAAATGTATCAGTCAGGATTTAGACCTCATCATAGCACAGAGACAGCTCTGGTTACAGTAGTAAACGACCTACTGTTGGCGTCTGATCAGGGCTGTGTCTCGCTGCTTGTGTTGCTTGACCTTAGTGCAGCATTTGATACCATTGATCATTCCATTCTTCTGGATAGACTAGAAAATGTTGTGGGAGTTAAGGGAGTGGCCCTCTCCTGCCTCAGGTCTTATCTAACTGATCGTTATCAGTATGTTGATATAAATGGTGATATTTCTAGACGTACCGAGGTAAAGTTTGGTGTTCCACAAGGTTCTGTCTTGGGTCCACTGCTTTTTTCTCTATATATGTTACCTCTGGGTGATATTATTCATAAACATTGTATTAGTTTCCACTGTTATGCTGATGACACACAGTTGTATGTCTCTGCAAAACCCAATGAGAGACACCAGCTTAATAGAATTGAGGAATGTGTGAAGGACATTAGACACTGGATGCTTATTAATTTCCTTCTGCTTAACTCTGACAAGACTGAAGTACTTGTACTTGGACCACATACAGCTAGAAGTAAGTTTTCTGATTCCACAGTAACTCTGGATGGCCTTTCTGTTTCTTCACGTGCAGCAGTAAAAGACCTCAGAGTGATTATTGACCCCAGTCTTTCATTCGAAACTCACATTGATAACATCACCCGGATAGCTTTCTTTCATCTCAGAAATATTGCAAAGATAAGAAATTTAATGTCATTGCATGATGCAGAAAAACTAGTCCATGCTTTCGTTCCCTCCAGGTTGGATTATTGTAATGCCTTACTGTCTGGATGTTCCAATAAGTGCATAAACAAGCTCCAGTTAGTTCAAAATGCAGCAGCAAGAGTCCTTACTAGAACTAGAAAATATGACCACATCACGCCTGTCTTATCCACACTGCATTAGCTCCCAATCAAATTTCGTATTGATTATAAAATACTACTATTGACCTTTAAAGCACTAAATGGTCTCACACCACAGTACCTGAGTGAACTTCTGCTCCTCTATGACCCGCCACGCCTACTTAGATCAAAAGGTGCAGGCTATCTGCTGGTACCTCGTATAGTGAAGGCTACATCAGGGGGCGGAGCCTTTTCTTACAAAGCCCCACAGTTATCGAACAGCCTTCCAAGTAATGTTCGGGAATCAGACACAGTCTCAGCATTTAAGTCTAGGCTGAAAACATATCTGTTTAGTCAAGCCTTTTGTTAATGGTGTTTATGAGGTAAAGGAGTAGATCTGGAGGGTCCTCAGACATAGAGTGTTTTGGTAAACTGGGATGTATGGATGCTGTCAGTCCCCACTTGCTTGCTCACTCGAGTTTGTTGACGGTGTAGTGGCTGCTGCTTTATGTCCCGGGGCTCCCTCATGCCTGTGTTACCTTCTGGCTCTCTCCTTTTAGTTATGCTGTCATAGTTAGTTGCCGGAGTCCCTGCTTGTACTCAGTGCAATATGTATACTGTTCCTACTTATTCAGGTGACATTGGGCATACCTAACCACCTGTGTTTTCTTTCCCTCCCCCCCACCCCAAATCTGTCCCTCTGAGTTACATGGAGTCAACAGGAAATCTTTTGGTGGAGAGGGTGGGGACCTCGACTGGCTATCGTAGCCTGCAGGGAATCGGCCGTCAGACATTCTGTCGCATGTCCCAGACCCGGTGAAATGTAACTGAATTGTCTTGGCCAGCCCTAAGGGTCCCATCTGCATCTCATCATTGCTGAGGAGTGTGCTCCCATCACCCAATCAAGCATCCAGCCACAGCAGGTCATGATATTTTTTTACCATATTAACATGCCATTGTTGTGTGTTATGCCTGATGTAAAGACTCTCGTCTCTGCGAGCCTACCACACAGATTTAATACTTGTCATTTTTAGGGCATACCTAACAACGCGTTTTCTTTCTCCCCCCCCCCCAATCTGTCCCTCTGAGTTACATGTTGATCCTGGGATTGAGATGCTGGCCTCTTCTGCCCCTCGGACCTGCTTGATCCATCCTGGTGCCCTGTGTCTGGTTGGAGTTTTATCGCACCGCTCCTGTGAAGGACGGCCCCATGAGGACAGTTGAGGGTTATACCTGTTAAAACTGTTAATATTATAGTCAGGCTGTCTGTTGTTGCCCAAATGAGGATGGGTTCCCTTTTGAGTCTGGTTCCTCTTGAGGTTTCTTCCTCATGTCGTCTGAGGGAGTTTTTCCTTGCCACCGTCGCCACAGGCTTGCTCATTGGGGATAGATTAGGGATAAAATTAGCTCATGTTTTAAGTCGTTCAAATTCTGTAAAGCTGCTTTGCGACAATGTTTATTGTTAAAAGGGCTATACAAATAAACTTCATTTGATTTGATTCACACAGAAGTCAAGTGAGTTGCATGGCGGGTCAAAGCAGCAGTGACTGGAGCGGATGAGAAATACAGAGAGAGTTATAATAGCAGTTATTAACACTGATTATCCATGAGAAAATACTTACCTGAGACATCGGAGGTGTACGGGGATCCGTGAGCTAGGAGTAGTCCTACTTTTGGCAGCGTCATCTTGGTGAGTTGCCGAGTTAATTAGCGCTAGCGCATGCTAACTGTATTCGCCACACAGTGAGTTGATATGAAAGGTGGCAGAAAAATGTATCTCGTGGCTCCAATTATCTATTGTGTCTGTCCTCATTCTCTTTTTTTTCAACCCTCCCACTACGAATCTAGTCCTGGTCCATATATTCTGAACCTTGTAGCACCTAGTGGGTTACAAATGGGTATATCACAACGGTACAACTCTGCATGTCATCAACTTTGAGCACAACTTTAAGATTTGTCAGAATTTCTATGGCTTATAGTAAAGTTCTGAAAACTAAGCAGATCACAGAAGATCAGAGTTAGCATTTATCTTTTTTTATTTTTTATTTTTTTAGTTTGTCCAAATAAAATCCCACAGATTCACCGTCTCTTGTTGGAAATTCTGCAGATTTGTAATTAAATTAAGTCGATCAGGAGAAAATTCTACTAAACCCATGGACAGGCTCTGTAAAGGATCGACAGCACTTTGTGTATAAAGGGCATTACACTGTTTTATAACTCAGAGCCTTCACATAAATGTAATTTTCATAATTATAATAATCATGGGTGGCACGGTGGTGTAGTGGTTATCACTGTCGCCTCACAGCAAGAAGGTCCTGGGTTCGAGCCCCGGGGCCGGCGAGGGCCTTTCTGTGTGGAGTTTGCATGTTCTCCCCGTGTCCGCGTGGGTTTCCTCCGGGTGCTCCGGTTTCCCCCACAGTCCAAAGACATGCAGGTTAGGTTAACTGGTGACTCTAAATTGACTGTAGGTGTGAATGTGAATGGTTGTGTGTCTCTGTCTGTCGCCCTGTGATGACCTGCTGACTTGTCCAGGTGTACCCCGCCTCTCGCCCATAGTCAGCTGGGATAGGCTCCAGCCCGCCTGCGACCCTGCACAGGATAAACAGATAATGGATGGATGGATGATAATCATATCCAGATGAAGTTAAAACAATTCTCAGCTGATTTTTAGTCTCATGTTGTCAAAATCAAGCTTAAAGCAGGTGTTTAAAGAGAGGACAGAGAACGAGATGTGACTACAATTGTGCTTTTGCTGAAGACTATAATTTTCTTCGCTGTCACTGTTCACACGTTCAGACATGCCCGAGGGCTTTCATTCATTTACCCCTGCAGTGTTTATTTGAGACAGTGATATTTAGGACAGTGGTGTTTGGAGCAGTGGTACTGGATTCAGTAATATTTGGGACAATGGTATTTGATACAGTAGTATATGAGGCAGATGGATTTGGAACAGGGGTATTTAAGAGAATGGTACCTCAAACAGTGACGTGGGGCAGAGACCTCTGAGACAGTGGTATATGAGAGTGGTAATTGGGAGGGTGGTATTTAGGCAGTGGGATGGGACAGCAATATTTAGGGCAGGGGTGTTTGATACAGTGATATTTTGGACAGCTGTATCTGGGATCATTGGTATTTAATACAGTGATATGTTGGATAGAAGCACATGATACAGTGGTATATGCGACAGGGATTTGCAATAGTCGTCATATTTAACAGTTATTCCATGAAATCCAGTCGTACATGAGCTGATAGCCGACAAGGTGCGTAGCACAGAGGTGTCTATAATCCATGTATGGCGAGATTGAGTGGAATAACTGTTTTATTCTATCCACATTCACTAGATTTTGAGAAACAGAGCATTTTTATTTTCTGCAAATTTGATAAATAAAAACTTTAAACAAAACATCCGACAAAATCATTTCCACTTAGAATGTAAACAAACTGGTGAAATGACAGGAGCAATTTGTAAAAAATGCAATAATAATAATTCTTGAAAAATAAAAAAAGATACGTTCTTACCATCAAATACTTTTATTCCATATTTTGTTGATGGGTTTTTTTTTTTGGTATTTTTTGGGGGGGTTTTGTTTTCGAGTGGAGTTTATTTTGCCCTCGGTTGGTTCAGTAACACGCTCCGGCATTTTGTTTTTCTCTACTCATGGTATATGAGCTGATATCCTAGTAGTAGAGTAGCCAATCAGTGTGCAACTGCTCATATTCAGTGAATGTGGATAGAATAGTTTTCGATATCCTGCTCTTGTAGATGTGATGTGAATTGTCATGTGCTGAGTGTGTAGAGTGATCACTGACATTGAGATATGGCTCAATTTTGGCTCCAGACAAACCAGAATAGTAGAAGTGGCCATGATTACATCAACTTAAATATTCACCAAAATACACACAGGATGTACACACACGTACACACCATTAAAAAGATTTGTAACTTGAATCCCCCACACAACACCAAAAGCAGAATGTGTTGTCAGTGTCATGAGAACATTGATCGACTGCAAACTAGTTTGATTGAAGTTGAAGTAGACAGGGAGAAAAGATTAAAAACATGATGTTAATTATTAATGTTAATGTTCAACTAAATACTCATCTATGTTGAATATTGACATTTGACATAAGACAAGAGAAAAAAGCCCTCTTCATTTAATGTCCAATATTAAACCATTATAATGTACAACATATAATTTTTTTAGATAATAACCCAGATGCTCTCACATGCAAAGTCATGTTTCCAAAACACGTTGTAATTTATAGATATAAAACATTTATGATCAAATGAAATTCTGTTGTCCAGGTAATGTAAGCTCTATATAAAGGAAATTCACTGTATGGAGTCATCGATAATTATCTGCTTTATCTTCTATCACTGCCTGGGTGACTCAGGTTGTTGAGCAACACCTCGTCCTTTAGCTTATACCGTATAAAAGCTGGCAGTAAAACCCAAACTCCATCAGTTTCTTGAAGGAGAAGAAAGATGAAGACTTACTACCAGTTGTGTGTCCTCGTTGCCCTGGTGTTCACGGTTCACTCAAATCCTGTACCACAGCCGACTGAGAAGGATGAAGAGTTTGCAAAGGTAAGGATGACCTTGCACTCTGCAACTTGAAAGGACAAAGGATTTTTTTATTTTATTTTGTTTTTATATTATTTTACTTTGTTGTATTTTATGATGCCAGGTTTCTAACTGTACATTATTTTCTATTTAACCAGAATTACTTGAAAAAACTGTACAACATGGAAGAGGAGAACAAGTCGTCCTTTGGGCATACGGTCAGTGAGATGAGCATGAGGCTGAGTGAGATGCAGCAGTTTTTTGCGTTAAAGGTGACAGGAACTCTGGACGCTGAAACGCTGGAGATGATGAAGAAGCCTCGCTGTGGAGTTCCAGATGTGGCTGCGTACAAAACCAGAGATGCCACTTACAAATGGACTAAAAACAAGTTGACCTACAGGTACCAAAGCAGTGTGGTGTATTAACACATCCATTTCCGGCTTCGCAAAACAAACAGATGAATTGATTTAATAAATTACACTTTGTTATTTTTATTCCACAGGATTGAGAATTACACTCCCGATATGCCTAAGGCTGAGGTGGAGAAATCCATCGCGAGAGCGCTGAAAGTCTGGGCTCGTGTCACTCCTCTGAAGTTCACCCGCATCTACAGCGGTGTAGCTGACATCAGGATCTCTTTTACTACCGGAGGTGAGTCTCACACTTTATCCAGTGGCATTGGGACCATTTCCTGGAGACACAGAACCCTGTCCTGAAAAGTCTCTCCTGCAGAATATTACAGAATCTTGAAAGGGTTCTTGTTGACAGGGTCGATTAGAGATTGTGAAAGACAGTCAAATCTAAAATAATTTGTAGGAAATCTTCAAGAAACCATTTGTAATTAGTGGTCAGCACATACAGAACCCATGTAACAGGTAGTTGACTGCTTCAGATTTGGCCATGGGTCATGGACAGAAGCGTATGCATTTCTCCATTTCTAATTCAAAACAAATGTGTAGCATGAGTCCCTGCCTCTAGTCATAGCAGTGGTATCATGAAAAACAATACAAGCACTTCAAATTGTCAAGCTCATAGCCATAAACTCATCACTAATGGTTACACATTAAAAGGTAACTGTTATGTCTCTGTGCTTATCCAGACCTTCATGAAGAATATTATGTAGCTGGGAGGAAAGGATAGTTTTAGCATAATAAACACATAAATGGTAAATTTCCGTTTCCAGATCATGGTGATGGCTACCCACTTGATGGGCCTGGTAATATCTTGGCTCATGCATTTTATCCCGGAAATAACATTGGTGGAGACGCCCATTTCGATGATGATGAGACGTTCACCTTCGGGTCTTCTGAGGGTAATTGTGCTCACGTTTCATTAAAAGGACATAGACGATACAATATGAAATTTGCATCATGAATAACGTTTTCCTTCACAGCATACAACTTGTTCTTGGTGGCTGCTCATGAATTTGGACACTCTTTGGGCCTTGAACATTCCAATGTTTTTGGTGCTCTGATGTATCCAATATACAGCTACACCAATGTGAAAAATTATGTTCTGCCCAGAGATGATGTTCAAAGAATTCAGGCTCTGTATGGTACGTTTCTGGAATACATTCCTTGCAAATGTTAAAAAAAATCTTTCTGTAAATTCCCAAGCATGTATTTAGAAAAGAATAAAATAAAATGACTTCAACAGGCTCAAACCCCCACAAACTTGATGAGCCTGAGCCCACACCTCCAGTCACCCCTGATGCCTGTGACCCCAATCTGGTCCTGGATGCTGTTACAACTCTGCGTGGAGAGAAGTTATTCTTCAAAGACGGGTACACATGGAACCCAAAGCAACATTTACCTCTTTCTAATACATTTTGGGAAGTCTGACCATCTAATACTGATTTCTGTTGTTCAGGGTGTTCTGGCGCAGCTCCCCTTATATCAGCACAATTGAGCAATACCCGATCAAATACTTCTGGCCAAAACTTCCTGATAATATTGATGCTTCTTTTGAGAATCCATCAAAGGATTTAGTGTACATCTTTCAAGGTAAAACACCACTTTGCTTTGCAAATTATCTACTAGTGGTATCATACTGTATATGAGTTTGTGTTAACTTGTGCTTATGATCTTTAGGTGAGAGGGTCTGGCTTGTCCGTGCTTATGACATTGTGAAAACCGAGAGTCTCAGGAGCTTCGGTTTTCCAGCTACAGTGAAGAAGATTGACGCTGCCCTTTATGACAAGAAAACTGGAAAGGCATTGCTTTTTGTTGGCAGCTCATACTACAGGTAGTTCTTAGTGTATAGCTATTTTAAAGCCATTAAATACATACTGTTTATTTTTCAAGGTGTTAAGTAATACATTTTTTTGTAAGCTATGACATGAACAATGAGAAGATGGACTGGGATGACCCAAAACCAGTGGAACAAAGTTTCCCAGGAATGAAAGGAAAAGTTACTGCAGCTTTACAGGAAAATGGTAAGTATTTAAAATGCATTTCAAAACTCCTGAATAATATGATTCATCAACTTTGAGTAAAGTGACACACTATATATTCTGCAGGTTATTCATACCTCTTCAGTGGGCCAAAAGTTTTCCAGTTCAACAATGGAAGGCTGCAAAATGTGCTGAACAACAAGTTCTTCTTGAAGTGCTAGTCTTTCACAGTTACCTGCCCCAGAGACAGCGGGAAATTCATTTTTAGAATAATTTCTGAAATAATTTCCAGAGCTTTTGAGTAGTATTAACTGTGTTAAACCACCATTATCATTCAGCTCCTTTTTCATGATTTATTTTGCTTGCAATTGTTTTGTCTTTTCTGAGTTATGTTCAGTTTTTGAGTTGTGCCTTTGAAACAAAACATTTTACCATTTCTACCTATTGTGATGTTGCTCTGTTTGACATATACTGTAGCTAAATGTGTTTGTAAAAATGCCTCTGCAGTTGGAAATTAAAAAGCATGAAGCAAGCAATGGTGAAATCCTCCAACATCAAAAGAACAATGGACTTTTTTCACACTGTGTTAAAAATGTGGAAGTATCAGTAGTAATGGTTCTGAACGCCTGGTGAGAGAGTGAACAATGGCAGCAAACAGAGCTCACAATCACTGCAGCATCCCTCATCGTGCAAATTCATGCAAACATCCATATTTAAACTGTTACTCATTTTCCACCGAAGTGCTTGTGAGAAAGAAACAGCTTTGTGCTTCTCGCTGATATCTGTAATGTGCTGTGAGACAAAGCAGGATGCAAGTGTGTAAACTCAGTGTGCTATTTATCAGAGCTATTCCAAAAACCATTATCCAAGTCCATAGCAGGGGTTATACCAGGCAGGCAGAAACAAACTGGGACAATCCATGGGGCAAAACATGAGTAGTAACCAGGCAAGGGTCAAAATACATTAGTATAGAAATCACCAAACCGAGGAACAAGGAAACACGGCTCAGAAACGCAACGATGAGACGTCACAAAGGGAGAAACATGCAGAAGGGTTTGAATAGACAGCTAATCAAGAAGGAATACAAAACAGCTGCACACAATCACTGCACATAGTTCAGTATACCAATGACAGACTCGGCTCAAAAGAGAATGCACTTGGCCAGACACGTGACTGTATAAACATAAAATGACAGCACTGTTTGTACCGCGAGTTGGCCTAGTGGCTAGCGTGTCTCCGTCTTGATCAGGAGATCGCAAGTTCTACTCGCGGTCGGGTCATACCAAAGACCATCATAAAAATGGCACCTACTGCCATCTGGCAAGGCACGCTGCAATACAGATGTGAGTGGGGAGTCAAACTCTCATGGTTACCAGAGGACCCGCCCCCCACTGTAACCCTAGCTGTATGGGCGAGAGGCCGAGGGCTATAGAAACGGAGATCGACGCCGCGTAATGCACCATATGGTGCGGGAAGGACTTTAGACTAGACTGTTCATGCTGAGAAGGGGAATTCATACAGCCAATAGCCAGCAGTTAAAAAAAATAATAATCTGATGACTTGAAATCCAAAGGGGCTTAAACACCAAATCCTGCCCTTTATCATGAATATTGTTCTTTTACTACTACAGGAAAGTTATAATGTCCTATGACTGTAATTTATGATTATATGATGCTGGATGCAAACAGGCGGCACGGTGGTGTAGTGGTTAGCGCTGTCGCCTCACAACAAGAAGGTCCGGGTTTGAACCCTGTGGCCGGCGAGGGCCTTTCTGTGCGGAGTTTGCATGTTCTCCCCGTGTCCGCGTGGGTTTCCTCCGGGTGCTCCGGTTTCCCCCACAGTCCAAAGACATGCAGGTTAGGTTAACTGGTGACTCTAAATTGAGCGTAGGTGTGAATGTGAGTGTGAATGGTTGTCTGTGTCTATGTGTCAGCCCTGTGATGACCTGGCGACTTGTCCAGGGTGAACCCCGCCTTTCACCCGTAGTCAGCTGAGATAGGCTCCAGCTTGTCTGCGACCCTGTAGAACAGGATAAAGCGGCTACAGATAATGAGATGAGATTATATATATATAAATTATACTTTCAAAATTAACTTCTAATCCAAAGTAAAAGCTCCTGTGAGATGTTCCTGTTTAATGAAACAAATGCTGAGATGTTTCATTGTTGGGAATAAAATGCATTACTGAGGCATGAGCACACGACACAAAAGAAACAGAACGCATTTCCATATGATGATGATGATGTGAAACAACAGTGTTCTTTTACATCTTTTAATTTCACAGCTCAATACAATAAGTGGCTCAGACAGGAGTCTGGAGAACTTCACCTTCCAACTCAGATTATTTTTTAATCAGAGGAACAACACTGAAAAAGAAGGTTTGGATTCAGTGTGTTTGCACCAAGCATGAAAAATGTTCACTGATATATTCTTTTAAAATGGCAACCATGTGTTCAGTCGGTGGTGGTGCGCTTTGTGTGAACCTGTCTGCATATCCATTCAGGAACAGACAGTTCAATCCCAACTGCAAGAGCACCATCAGGTATCAAAATCAGGTACCAAACACTATTTCAGGTGAAACGCTTGATACAGGACTGATATCTGGTGTTTGTCAGGTGTTGAAATGTGTGGCATTTTGTGGAGAGGACAACAATCCTTTCCGTCAATCCTTAAATTCAGTGTTGAACCCCAACATTTTCCTATCAGATCACAGTTCTAAGTAGAACACTTTTACCACAGTGATATTGAAAAGAATGCGATAAAGTGTCATCTGGTGATGTCGTGTTTTATTTCTTTGCCCTGGCCCTCAGCCTGTGTTCGTCCCTGCACAGGTACTTTAGCACACCTGCATGAAGAGTGGCCATCATTTTGAGGAGAGCAATGCCAGATAAACCCACTAGATGGCACTCTAATACAAGGAATCAGTGAGTCTTTGTGCGCATGTGCGTCCATCTTCATTGTCAAAAGCAACAACAAAACCCAACCAACCAAACAAAAAACATACACCACCGTTAGTGTCACAGCACAAACCTCGACTTGACACAAACCCTTGGCTGGTTATAAAGTTTAATTCTGTTGTAGGTCTGTTGTGTAATTATTGGGAATTATGATGATTGACTCCACTGTGGAACAGGATAAAGCGGCTAGAGATGATGAGATGAGATGAGATGAGACTCCACTGTCTGCACAAATATATAATAATATAATAATATAAACTTTATTTACAAACTCAGGGTCCAAAATTGTACCTACAAGAAACAAACACCTACATTATAATATGTTCACACACACACACACACACACACACACACACACACACACACACACACATTAAAAAAGAAATCAGATTGAAGATACATACAATTGGCTCTTCCAATATTTCCAAATGTCAGAACAGTATTGGGTATCACTTTCCTTAATACTAGTCAAACACATTATGATGGCATTTCTTGATACTGTTAACCTACACATAAATTTGTACATGAGGTTTCTCATTAGAGCCTGGAACGTGGGTACATTTGCAATTACAAACAGAGCACTTGCACTTTCCCACCTAGGCGTCTTAAGCAAGATTCTAAGTGCATCATTATATGCCTCCCTGATCTTATTCATCTTTGCTTTGCTATAGCTACACCAAAGGTGAGCTGTATACAGTGGAGTACAGTATGTTCTAAAGAGAGATATTTTGACATCATTGGTACACATATAAAATTTACGTGCCAGCATATTCGCTTGAGCATACAGTTTGCAACATTGACGCTGAATGTCATCATCATCACATGAATCATTTCTAAGAATATGACCCAAGTATTTTACTTTAGTTGCAATTGTCAGCTCAGTGTCATGTAAATAAAAAGAAGGGAAGTGTAGTTTTTGATCCTCCTTAGTCCTGGCAATCATGACAACACTCTTTTTTGAGTTATATTTGATGTCATACTCCATCCCATACTCTGAACAGGCTCTAAGCAATTGCTGGAGACCAGCACTATAGGGTGATAGGACAACTAAGTCATCAGCATACAACAGATGATTAACAAGCTTATCCCCAACCATACATCCAGTCTTACAATCTTTTAGTTTCCTGGACAGGTCATCCATATATAGATTAAAAAGAACAGGAGAAAGAATTCCACCTTGCCTGACACCATTGGTAACAAGAAAAGGGCTAGAACATGCATCGCCCCATCTGACCTGCATGGTTTAATGGGAATACCAGTAATGCAGGACACGTATCAAGTATAAAGGAACCCCTCATTCAAATAGTTTTAGAAACAGCTTTCCATGGTTGACACGGTCGAACGCCTTAGATGCATCTAAAAAACACATAAATATTGTAGAGTTCTTCTTCTTATATTTTGATATAAGCTCTTTTAATGCATAGATACACAAATCTGTTCCATGTTTATGTTTAAAACCAAATTGATTGTCAATTGTTACCACATGTACTTGGAGCCTCTCGAAAAGGATCCGCTCTAACACCTTGGATATTATACTACAGTAGCTAATGCAATGGGTCTATAGTTGTCTGTACTAGATGCTTTACAAGTTTTATCTTTAATAACTGGTACCAATAGTACAGATAACAAGGAGTCAGGTAGTATGCCATGTGCTAACAGGCCAGAGAAACACAAAGCAAGTAGCACTGAGAGTCTATAACTGGCATACTTCAGATGCTCAGCAGTGATTAGGTCAGGACCACTGGCTTTATTCACTGCCAGCTTCCCAATCGCATCACACCTCATCTGGTCTAACAACCATACCATCATCATAAGCAACATCATCTACTTTAAAAGCAGCACTCTCAACACAGTTAAAAATTTCCCCAAAATGCTTCGCCCACAGCTCAGCAATATTCTCATCCCCAGATACACCATTAACAGTAGATGGAAGAGGCATCTTGCTGTTGTTAATAACTTTAACTTCTTTCCAGAATTCCTGGACATCGTTCTGCTGAAGTTTTCTAGCCATGGAGTTTCCCCTTATCATCTGCTCATTTCTTTTCACATAACGTACAGCATATTTAAACCTGGCATTAGTGGCCTTCTTGTGCTGAAACTCTGGGCCTTGTCTGACTTTCCCAGCAGCTACCCAGTTTCGTAAAGCTTTTTTAGCCTCAGAATGAAGATCCAATACATATTCATTCCAACCAGGCTGGATCTTTTGTCTTTTCTTTTCTTGAATAAAACGCTTACCATCATTAATCAAACAATTTACTATATTTTCATACATTTTAAATAAGTTACTCTGGTGTTCCTGATTTTTACAGTTAATATCACAAGAGAATACCACATAGGGTATACAAACACTGCTGAGGCTTTTATCAGTTAATGCATTATATTTCCAAAGGTCATGTTCAGAGAGCTTAGCCCAATCTATTTTCCTACATGTATGTTGGCGCCTATTATGGCTAGACAGTTCCGGTAGACAACTGAGGTTTAATAATATAGAGACAGGTATATGGTCTGATATGGCCATACCATACAGAATCTCAGCCTCATATATACACTCATGGGCATCAGCTGTGCATATACAGTGGTCCAGCCAGGAAGTTGTATGCCATGCTTCACTATGTATCGCTATTCTCAGGCAGCAGCACTTTACTTGAAAGTACTAATTTACTATTTTGACAAAAGAGCTGTAGATGTTGTCCAAATAGGGACTTATCATCCGAGATGTCAGCATTCAAATCACCCATAACAAATATGCATGTACATTCACTTTCTTTAATAAAAGAGCTGATGAATGCTTGTCTGTTAAGAAATTCATTTTCATTCTGGTTGCATTCATAGGGAGTGTAAACATTTAAAATAATAAACTCATTTGTATCATAGGCAACCTTGATCGCTACAGCCCAGTCAACATCTAAATGCATCACACTTATAAGTGAGTCATATTTCTTTTGCCAGAATATGGCCACACTGCCAGGTATTCTGCCCTGTATTATCCCCAAACTTAAATCAGTCGAAGACTCCCCTGCCCCAAAGAAGTCATTATGCACAGAATTAAGTTTGTCGAGGTCTTGTTTGGGCAGTAGAGTCTCTTGTATGCATAAAATGTCCGCGCTGTCAAAGAGTTGGTCAATCACAATGCGTCGCACTTTGTCACTATCACGCTGTCCTAAGCGCAGGCCACGCACATTATATGACACAACTTTCATGATTACAGTCCAGCCTTGACCAGAGTTTGACAAATGTCAAACTCAAAATTAAAAGGCACACCGCAAATGTAAACTAGTTCAAATTAACATGATCATCTCATCTCATCTCATCATCTCTAGCCGCTTTATCCTTCTACAGGGTCGCAGGCAAGCTGGAGCCTATCCCAGCTGACTACGGGCGAAAGGCAGGGTTCACCCTGGACAAGTCGCCAGGTCATCACAGGGCTGACACATAGACACAGACAACCATTCACATTCACACCTACGCTCAATTTAGAGTCACCGGTTGACCTAACCTGCATGTCTTTGGACTGTGGGGGAAACCGGAGCACCCGGAGGAAACCCACGCGGACACGGGGAGAACATGCAAACTCCACACAGAAAGGCCCTCGCCGGCCCCGGGGCTCGAACCCAGGACCTTCTTGCTGTGAGGCGACAGCGCTAACCACTACACCACCGTGCCGCCCAGGGCGATACATCGCCTAGAGAATTGATATTGATTACCTTCAGCCCTCATGAGCTCAGAGAAACCTGATGAATAAATTGTCTCTGCTTTCCTTAAGAGCTTTTTATTTCATCACCACCACT
The DNA here is from genome assembly GCF_027579695.1 of Neoarius graeffei. Classification (NCBI taxonomy): domain Eukaryota; kingdom Metazoa; phylum Chordata; class Actinopteri; order Siluriformes; family Ariidae; genus Neoarius; species Neoarius graeffei. The sequence goes on from NC_083593.1 coordinate 963,612, forward strand.
CTCTTCTCCTCCTCCCCGGATGTCCGCATGTCTCTCGTGCTAAGGAAATGAGAAGGCTTTATAAAGAGGCACGCGCAGGTGTCGCACATCTCGCCTGACTGCTTGCACGTGACCGTTGTGTGGCTCCCGCAGCCACGCATACTTTCCGAGACCTGATAACCCGACCCCCAGGAGATTGGTGTAAATACTTTTGGGAACATGAATGCTTTAAAAGAAAGCAGAGCAGTGTGTGATGAACACGCTTTAGAGGCGGATTGTGAAACTCAGCAGGACATGTAACGTCACATTCACCTTCTGCGTGTTCTGGATTTTTGTAAATTTGTCTCAGTTTCTTTTGTTTCTGTTATTTTTCTTCTTCACTTCCTGCTCGTGACTTTGTGTCTGTTTCTGAAGTGTATCGGCCTTCCAAGTTACTCCAGCTTCATGTTTTTTCCAACTAGGCCGTGGGCGGCATGAGCAGTGGTCATTTTATACGCACTTCCAACTCTTTGTTTCCAAAAAATGTATTCCATTTATTTGCTCCAAAAATATCAACAGAAAAAGCTTCGATAATGTACAACAAACTCATAGGTAAATGAAACTTAATTCATATTCCTTCAAAAAGTTAGAAAGTGGTCAAAAAATCATATTAAACCAACGTCCCACCACCCAACATTTGACTTGTAAACAAATTCTTACCCAAAGGCCTCCCAGACATGACGTATGTAGATCCAAGCGTAGGCGTGTTCAAGCTAATTACGAAATTAATGACCAAATTAACTAGCAGACTAATAACTAATCTACACAAAATCTACAATAATTTGACAATAAAGATATACAAATTCAGAATGAATAAATAAATAAATAAATAAATATCATTTAGATTTAAAAAACATGAAATCTAGCAAAATGGCCATAACATTCTGGCCCTTAATTCTTGTGCAACAAACAATTACCAACACAATATACAAATGGCCATTATAATACATAATATTAAATAATGCATGATCCAAAGTCACCCTTTTTAAACAATCAGTTCAATAGCATTATAATTAGAAGTCCATGTATTCATAAACATATATTTTTTATAGTATATTTTATTTTACTATTTTACTAATTTATAAATGTGCAGTATTTTATAAGGTGACTCTCTATGCAATACTTTTATAATGTGCAATACCACACTCCAAAATGTGAAATGCAACACACACACCTCAGGACTGTGCACCTTACACACAACACACACACCTCAGGACTGTGCACCTTACACACAACACACACACCTCAGGACTGTGCACCTTACACACAGCACACACACCTCAGGACTGTGCACCTTACACACAGCACACACACCTCAGGACTGTGCACCTTACACACAGCACACACACCTCAGGACTGTGCACCTTACACACAGCACACACACCTCAGGACTGTGCACCTTACACACAGCACACACACCTCAGGACTGTGCACCTTACACACAGCACACACACCTCAGGACTGTGCACCTTACACACAGCACACACACCTCAGGACTGTGCACCTTACACACAGCACACGCACCTCAGGACTGTGCACCTTACACACAACACACACACCTCAGGACTGTGCACCTTACACACAACACACACACCTCAGGACTGTGCACCTTACACACAGCACACACACCTCAGGACTGTGCACCTTACACACAACACACACACCTCAGGACTGTGCACTTACACACAACACACACACCTCAGGACTGTGCACCTTACACACAGCACACACACCTCAGGACTGTGCACCTTACACACAGCACACACACCTCAGGACTGTGCACTTACACACAACACACACACCTCAGGACTGTGCACCTTACACACAACACACACACCTCAGGACTGTGCACCTTACACACAGCACACACACCTCAGGACTGTGCACTTACACACAACACACACACCTCAGGACTGTGCACCTTACACACAACACACACACCTCAGGACTGTGCACCTTACACACAACACACACACCTCAGGACTGTGCACCTTACACACAACACACACACCTCAGGACTGTGCACTTACACACAACACACACACCTCAGGACTGTGCACCTTACACACAGCACACACACCTCAGGACTGTGCACCTTACACACAGCACACACACCTCAGGACTGTGCACTTACACACAACACACACACCTCAGGACTGCGCACCTTACACACAACACACACACCTCAGGACTGTGCACCTTACACACAACACACACACCTCAGGACTGTGCACCTTACACACAGCACACACACCTCAGGACTGTGCACCTTACACACAGCACACACACCTCAGGACTGTGCACCTTACACACAGCACACACACCTCAGGACTGTGCACCTTACACACAGCACACACACCTCTATGGTGTTATTTTTGCCTCATTAATATTTGTAAATGCACAGAAAGTGATCTACAAATAGTCAGGGGTTTGTACATGTGTTTTGATATCCACAAATGTAAATTTAATATTTGTAACTTGTATTTTGGTCTTTGCAAATAAATGTGTACTTGTAAATATACTGTTTTTCATTTGCAAATCAAAAATACATTTGTAAAACTGACAATTCTGTTTGTGAAATGTGAGTCGCATTTGTGGATCAGCAATGACACGCATTCACCGCTTTTTTCCTCTGTGGCGTATTTTTGAGACACTCTGCAAAATCCACAAATGCAGACAAGATCCACAAATAGCCTCACATGCACATTCACGTCCACTAGATGGCAGTGTGGTAAGACAACGGATCTGACAAGTGCTAAGACAAAGGAAAACGTTGAAATTGCTGAAATTGAAGAGTGCTGAAATGGAAACGTCTGATGGATGGGTATGTTACATTGATGAATTGTCAATAAGGTGTTGTTACTATGTGTTGTTACGAAATTATGTTAGCATACCTCATAGTCTCTTGCTAATGTAACGTCAGGTAATGTAAAATATCCAAACTCAAGTTTTACAAGCTTACTTTAGTGGATAGCCAAACTCCTGTACAGCCTGACTGAAGAAGGCAAGGTTGGTGTTGGACCGGTTGTTGTCTGCCGCTTTCAAGTACATTATCTAAAATGTTACATGTAGTCAATTATTTAATTGACTTTAACCTACTGGTTAGTGTTAAATCCCTACTAGTGGGCCATGGCTGTAGTGCCCCCTCCCTGCTCTCCGGGCTCTGCCATAGAATGCAGCTCATTGCTCCAAGTGTGTACTTTACTTCACTGTGTGCTGTGTATATTTCACTAATTCACAATTGTTAAATGCAGACACCAAATTATAATTTAACTAATTATAAATTAACTAAATTATAATTATAAATTATAATTTAATTTATATCTATATATATATTTAATTTAATGTATAATATATATATATATATATATATATATATATATATATATATATATATATATATAATTATCAATATATAATTATCAATATATAATTATCAATATATAATTATAATTATAATTTAAATTATAACACCAAGTTATAGCGAAATGTCTGTAAAATATGTCAGGGGTGTTGGTCTACTAAATTTTGCGAGCCACTGTAGCCTAAATCTATAATTCTAGCCTAAAACTAGCTTTAAACTACACAGACAAACAGTAAAAAAGCAAATGTTGGATATTTTATGCCAATGTAGCATTAAGCTGACGAGACTATTGTTAAGGGTAAACTTTAGCCTACCTTACATTACCTGACGTTACATTAGCAAGAGACTATGAGGTATGCTAACATAATTTCGTAACAACACATAGTAACAACACCTTATTGACAATTCATCAATGTAACATACCCATCCATCAGACGTTTCCATTTCAGCACTCTTCAATTTCAGCAATTTCAACGTTTTCCTTTGTCTTAGCACTTGTCAGATCCGTTGTCTTACCACACTGCTATCTAGTGGACGTGAATGTGCATGTGAGGCTATTTGTGGATCTTGTCTGCATTTGTGGATTTTGCAGAGTGTCTCAAAAATACGCCACAGAGGAAAAAAGCGGTGAATGCGTGTCATTGCTGATCCACAAATGCGACTCACATTTCACAAACAGAATTGTCAGTTTTACAAATGTATTTTTGATTTGCAAATGAAAAACAGTATATTTACAAGTACACATTTATTTGCAAAGACCAAAATACAAGTTACAAATATTAAATTTACATTTGTGGATATCAAAACACATGTACAAACCCCTGACTATTTGTAGATCACTTTCTGTGCATTTACAAATATTAATGAGGCAAAAATAACACCATACACCTCAGGACTGTGCACCTTACACACAGCACACACACCTCAGGACTGTGCACCTTACACACAACACACACACCTCAGGACTGTGCACCTTACACACAGCACACACACCTCAGGACTGTGCACCTTACACACAACACATACACCTCAGGACTGTGCACCTTACACACAACACATACACCTCAGGACTGTGCACCTTACACACAGCACATACACCTCAGGACTGTGCACCTTACACACAACACACACACCTCAGGACTGTGCACCTTACACACAACACACACACACCTCAGGACTGTGCACCTTACACACAACACATACACCTCAGGACTGTGCACCTTACACACAACACACACACCTCAGGACTGTGCACCTTACACACAACACACACACCTCAGGACTGTGCACCTTACACACAGCACACACACCTCAGGACTGTGCACCTTACACACAGCACACACACCTCAGGACTGTGCACCTTACACACAACACACACACCTCAGGACTGTGCACCTTACACACAACACATACACCTCAGGACTGTGCACCTTACACACAGCACACACACCTCAGGACTGTGCACCTTACACACAACACATACACCTCAGGACTGTGCACCTTACACACAGCACAGACACCTCAGGACTGTGCACCTTACACACAGCACACACACCTCAGGACTGTGCATCTTACACACAGCACACACACCTCAGGACTGTGCACCTTACACACAGCACACACACCTCAGGACTGTGCACCTTACACACAACACACACACCTCAGGACTGTGCACCTTACACACAGCACACACACCTCAGGACTGTGCACCTTACACACAACACACACACACCTCAGGACTGTGCACCTTACACACAGCACACACACCTCAGGACTGTGCACCTTACACACAGCACATACACCTCAGGACTGTGCACCTTACACACAGCACACACACCTCAGGACTGTGCACCTTACACACAACACACACACCTCAGGACTGTGCACCTTACACACAACACATACACCTCAGGACTGTGCACCTTACACACAGCACACACACCTCAGGACTGTGCACCTTACACACAACACATACACCTCAGGACTGTGCACCTTACACACAGCACAGACACCTCAGGACTGTGCACCTTACACACAGCACACACACCTCAGGACTGTGCACCTTACACACAGCACACACACCTCAGGACTGTGCACCTTACACACAGCACACACACCTCAGGACTGTGCACCTTACACACAACACACACACCTCAGGACTGTGCACCTTACACACAGCACACACACCTCAGGACTGTGCACCTTACACACAACACACACACACCTCAGGACTGTGCACCTTACACACAGCACACACACCTCAGGACTGTGCACCTTACACACAGCACATACACCTCAGGACTGTGCACCTTACACACAGCACACACACCTCAGGACTGTGCACCTTACACACAGCACATACACCTCAGGACTGTGCACCTTACACACAACACACACACCTCAGGACTGTGCACCTTACACACAGCACATACACCTCAGGACTGTGCACCTTACACACAGCACACACACCTCAGGACTGTGCACCTTACACACAGCACACACACCTCAGGACTGTGCACCTTACACACAGCACACACACCTCAGGACTGTGCACCTTACACACAACACACACACACCTCAGGACTGTGCACCTTACACACAGCACACACACCTCAGGACTGTGCACCTTACACACAACACACACACCTCAGGACTGTGCACCTTACACACAACACATACACCTCAAATCTGTGCACCAACTTTTTCATGGACATGTTGAAGAATGAGCTTTGAGACATGGCTTTCTTTGGGCAAGATTGCAGGATGTTTCATTTCCTCAGGTAAGGCTGACTTGCTTAATCTGCCGCCCACTCTCAACACGCCATCAGAAACAACTGGATCAAGCTTGTACAGATGACTTGACTTCCTCACAGCACCAGAGCTCAGCCATTTCATCGCCATAATGTTTCTTCTGTACAAAGCGCACTGTGGCTTCCTCTGCCAAAGACAGGTCATCAGTTGTGAACAGTGAGTTCCATTTGTTTTTTTGTTTAACACAGAGTTCATTTCTACAGTTTATATTCTGTAACTTCTGCTTTGTTTTTATTTGCAGCTTAAGTCTTTCTTTTAGTTTCAAGATCCATGCCATGGCTCTTTTAAGCTTTGCCCAGCTGGAGAAGTACATCAGCAGCTTACTGGTGGGACACACCTCTTCCTTCCATACAGCTGCACACAAAACCTCGCTCTTCACCTCTGGATCAGCTTCTAACTGGACAGATGTTTCATGCATGACTGCAGGCCACTGGACTTCAGGTTTGGTGAGGAAATCTGGGCCACTGATCCAGGTGGAAGATTTTAGGAAAGGGCCAACCTTTATGCCTCAAGAGGCTACATCAGCTGGGTTCAGCTTGGTGCTGATGTGTCTCCACTGAATGACATTGGACAGTGTACGTATGATGGACACTCTCTTGGCCACATATGTCTTAAACCGTGTGGTTGTGTTTGCAATGTACTTTAAAACGGTCATACTGTCAGACCAGAAGACTGAATCACACAGGTTGAGCTCCAGTTGAGCAGACAGCATTTTGTTCAAGCGCACAGCTAAAACTGCCATGGCAAGTTCAAGACGTGGTATGGTGACTTGTTTTAGTGGTGCCACCCTTGCTTTACCAATAACAAAGGCCACACACACTTCTTGTTTGCTATTAGATAGCCGAAGGTATGACACAGCACCAAATCCAGCTTCACTGGCATCACAGAAGTGATGCAGCTGTGCCATTCTTATCTCACCAAACTCATTGGGTGTGAAACATCTTCGTACACTGAACGTGTCAAGCAGAACTAAGTCATCCACCCATCTTTGCCAAGCTTGTGCCATCTCTGCTGGAATAGCCTCATCCCATCCAAACTTCATTTTGCACAAATGCTGCAGAATTTGTTTTGCAGGAAGAATGACAGGAGCCAAGAAGCCCAAGGGGTCATAAATAGAGCTTACACTAGACAGAATTCCACGTCTTGTTCGTGGCTTGTGTTTGTTCATTATGTTGAAGGTGAAGACATCCTGCTCAACATCCCACTGGACTCCCAGAGCTCTTTCCATGGAAAGCAGATCCCGGCTGAGGTCCAGCATCTTAACATCTTTGGCTCGATTTTCCTCAGGGATCTGGGAGAGGACAGAACGGTCATTGCACACCCACTTATCGAGTCTGAATCCACCTTTGGCACACACGTCAGTGAGCTGCTGGTAAAGAAAGATGCCCTGTTCTACAGACTGGATGGACTTAAGGCAATCAACAACATAAAAATTCTGTCTGATTGTATTTATGACCTCTTCTGGATAGAGATGTTGGTTGTCATCAGCGGTCTTTAAAAGAGCATAAGTGGCACAGCTGGGGGACGATACCGCCCCAAAGATGTGGACTAAGGGTTAGACCGGACACGGGGAGAACATGCAAACTCCGCACAGAAAGGCCCTCGCCGGCCCCGGGGCTCGAACCCGGACCTTCTTGCTGTGAGGCGACAGCGCTAACCACTACACCACCGTGCCGCCCTAGGCGGTGTGTATGACTGGTAATTACTAACACTGGCCACTAGGCATTAACTGCAAGATGGCGGCGCGCGTGGTTGCAGCGGCTTACAGCTCTCCTTTTCAGTGCTCTTTTGTTTGTTTGTTTGTTTGTTTTTGTATTTATTTCTTGCTTATTTGTGCAACATCGGTTCTGCAAACATACAGTACACCCGCCAGACACTTTTAGCCATCGGTAACCAACATCAGGTATCTGTTTCAAGCGACTTTCTCTTCACGCATAACATCCCAGATGACATAGTGAGACCGCCGGGCTTTCCGTGGATTGTTGTTGGGTCTAGGAGGCAGCACAGACGGAGGAGGGAGAGGAAGCAGAAGCAGGGCTGCAGGTCCGGTGCTATGCTAAGGCTAAGAAAACAACCACACAAGCCACCTCTACCGAGCCTGTATCTCTCTAATGCTAGATCCCTGGTGCATAAAACGGATGATCTGGAATTACAACTAGCTGGAAATCGCTATGTTCGGGACTGCTGTGTTTTAATTATCACAGAAACCTGGCTTCATCCGGAAATACCCGATGCTAGCTTGCAGCTAGCAGGCCGCACTCTGCTCCGCTGGGATAGAACTGAAAATTCTGGTAAGAGCAGAGGGGGAGGGGTCTGTATTTACGTGCATGATAATTGGTGTAAGAACGGAACAATTATAGATAAACACTGTTCCCTGGACCTCGAGTACATGTCTATAAGATGCCGGCCTTTTTTTCTACTGAGAGAGCTAACTGTGGTGATTATCACAGCTGTGTATATTCCACCCGACGCCAGTGTAACACCGTAAACAAACAGCAGCGAGCCCACTCTGATGGTGTTCACATAATCGCAGGAGACTTTAATAAGGCTAACTTGAAGACTGTACTGCCGAAGTTTTACCAACATGTTAAGTGTTCTACTAGAGGGGAGAACACTCTGGATCATGTTTATTCTAACATCAAGCATGCGTACAGAGCCATACCCCTCCCCCACCTCAGCCAGTCAGACCATCTTTCCCTCCTGCTCTCCCCAGCCTACACCCCCCTCAGATGCAGAGCCAGGCCCACCACAAGGACTATCACAACCTGGCCTGACAACGCACTCACCAAACTACAGGATTGCTTTAAACAGACAGACTGGGACTTATTTGAACATCAGGAGCTGGAGACGTTCACAGGAACGGTGCTGGACTATATCAAGTTCTGCATCGGGAATGTGACGGTGGATAAAAACATCCGGGTCTTCCCAAACCAGAAACCCTGGATGACCAGCCAGGTCCGCTTACTCCTCAGGGCTTGCGATGCTGCCTTCAGGTCAGGTGATAGAGCTCTGTACAGAGCTGCTCGAGCTGATCTGAAAAGAGGAATAAATAAAGCCAAGGCGGACCACAGGCTGCGCATAGAGTCCCACCTGTCCAGCAACAACACACGGGAGGTGTGGTGGGGCATTCAGGACATCACAAACTTCAGAGACTGTGATGCGCCAACAGGAGACTGGAGTGCGCCGCTAGCAGAGGAGCTAAATCGCTTCTTTGCTCGCTTTGAAACATCTCAGCAGCACTCATCTGCTCCTGCCCTGCCCCCACCACCACACAGTTCCTACACCACTCTTTTCACTGTACAGGAGCACAATGTCAGACGGGTGCTCCTGGCAGTGAACCCCAAGAAAGCTGCTGGCCCAGATGGTGTACCTGGTAAGGTGCTCAGAGCGTGCGCCCACCAGCTCGCTCCTACCTTCACCAGGATCTTTAACCTCTCTCTGGCTCAGGCAGTCATCCCGCCCTGCCTAAAATCTGCAACAATAATCCTAGTGCCGAAGAAGTCTCCCATCACCAACCTGAATGATTACCTTCCTGTGGCCCTCACCCCGGTAATCATGAAGTGCTTCGAGAGACTAGTTCTTCAGCACATCAAGGACCACCTCACCCCAGACTTCGACCCCTACCAGTTTGCATATCGCACAAACAGATCCACAGAGAACGCCATTGCCGTAGCTCTCTACTCTGCGCTAAATCACCTGGAGCAGCAGCAGAGCTACGTCCGCATACTCTTTGTGGATTACAGTTCAGCTTTTAATACAATAATCCCGGACATCCTTATTAGTAAACTGAACACTCTCGGCCTCTCCCCTCTCACATGTGCCTGGTTAAAGGACTTCCTTACTAACCGGCCCCAGATTGTGAGACTTGGCCCCCACTTCTCCTCCACCCACACGTTGAGCACCAGCTCTCCACAGGGCTGTGTGCTGAGCCCCCTCCTGTACTGCCTCTACACCCACGACTGTAGTCCGACCCACAACAACAACAACCTTATCATCAAGTTTGCTGACGACACCACAGTGGTCGGACTCATCTCAAAGGGAGACGAGGCAGCCTACAGGGAGGAGGTCCTGAAGTTGGCAGCCTGGTGTTCAGAAAATAACCTCGCTCTGAACACCAAGAAAACCAAAGAGCTCATTGTTAACTTCAGGAAGCACAGCACCGACCTAGCCCCCCTCTACATTAACAACGAGTATGTGGAGAGGGTCCACACCTTCCGGTTTCTCGGTGTCCTCATCTCTGCCGACATCTCCTGGTCAGAGAACATCACAGCAGTCATTAAGAAGGCTTAGCAGCGGCTACACTTCCTAAGAGTCCTCAGGAAGTACAACTTAAGCTCCAACCTGCTGCTGACCTTCTACCGCTCATCCATCTAGAGCATACTGACGTACTGTATTACAGTATGGTACGGCAGCTGCACTGCTGTAGACAGGGAGAGGCTCCAGAGGGTAGTAAAGGCAGCACAGAGGATCATTGGCTGCCCTCTCCCCTCCCTGATGGACATTTACACCTCCCGCTGCCTTAGCAGAGCTAAGAATATTATCAAGGACAGCTCCCACCCTGGCTTTGATCTGTTTGACCTGTTGCCCTCAGGGAGGCACTACAGGTGCATCAGGGCAAAGACAAATAGATTAAAAAACAGCTTCTTTCCAAAAGCCATAACCGCCCTGAACTCAGATATGCTCTGACTTTATAGTCTATTTTATTTTACTATTTTAATAATTTATAAATGTGCAGTATTTTATGAGGTGACTCTCTATGCAATACTTTTATAATGTGCAATACCACACTCCAAAATGTGAAACGCAACACATGCACCTCAGGACTGTGCACCTTACACACACCACATGCACCTCAGGACTGTGCACCTTACACACAGCACATATACCTCAAGTCTGTGCACCTTACCTTACCTTGCAATAATTCATAATGTGTAATATTTTTATCTTATAATGTGACTCTCTCGTGCAATAATTTACAATGTGACTGTCACTCTGCAATACTTTATATGTGCAATACCTCACTCCATAATGTGTAACACAACACATACACCTCAGACTGTGCACCTTACCCCCCTTTTTTCTTTCCTCTCTTTTCCCTTCCCCCTTCCTCTCTCTCTCCCTCTCTACACGCTGTTTGCACTGTTATTGGAGATGCTTTAATCTCATTGTACACGTGTATAGTGACAATAAAGGCATTCTATTCTATTCTATTCTATTCTATTCTATTCTATTCTATTCTATTCTAGGCGGTGTGTATGACTGGTAATTACTAACACTGGCCACTAGGCGGTGTGTGTGACTGGTAATTACTAACACTGACCACTAGACTGTGTGTGTGACTGGTAATTACTAACACTGGCCACTAGGCGGTGTGTGTGACTGGTAATTACTAACACTGGCCACTAGGCGGTGTGTGTGACTGGTAATTACTAACACTGGCCACTAGGCGGTGTGTATGAGTGGTGGTACACGAACACGGACAAACCACAAAAAATCGACTCGATGGGTTTACCATTTTTTCTTAGGTATGGAGCTCCGCTATTGTACCCATAATTTCCAAGAGTTCACGTTTCTAGAAAAAACAACAGACTTGATATCTGGAATTCTTTTGTACGGTACATCAGTCATCTAAAATGAAAAGCGTCTCTCACTTCATCCTCTCATAGTGAGGAAACCAAAAATGGCCACTTCCTTTGGAGAAGAATCCTGACCCCTGACCCGATATCTGCTATAAATTCAACACATACGTCATCACACAGATTTCAAAAACATGTGACCTGGCGAGGACAATCACACACATGATTCTCTCTCACAGCCCAGTGACAGAGGAGTGAGACACTGATGATGAAGGATTTGTCATGTGAGAGAAAGGTGCGATTCAGAACGTGGCATTCAGGAAAACCAGTGTGTCATTTCCCTGAAGACATGCAGCTAGGACATGCTCGGGCTTGTGTGCACATATTCAACATGTTTCGCTCAGGCTGCATCCCAGATCCTGTTACACGGATGACTCTTTATGTTAAAGGTCACGATAAACACTTTACATGAAGTCGCTTCATCTCACACTGAAAAAATGAGAAAAATCCAACCTTTAATTGAAATAAATTTATTCAGAGAAAAACAAATCCCTCATCAAGAAAATTATTTCCAACAAAATACATGAGCCACTATTATTGGTACCCCTGTGTTTAATACTTTGTACACCCCCTTTGCCAGTAAAACAACACTGAGTCTCTCCGATAATATTTTATAAGGTTGGAGATCCAGAGCAGGGCATTGAGCCCATTCCTCTTTACACAATCTTTCCAGATCATCCAGGGTCCTCGACCCTCTCTTGTGTTCTCTCCTCTTCAGCTTTTCAATGTGGTGGAAGTTCTGTGATGTTTTGGAGCTGTTTTTCCTCCAAAGGCGCTGAAACCTTGTTCGGGTCCATGGCATCATGGACTCCATGAGACACCAGGACATTTTCAATCAGAATCTGGCTCCTCTGAGAGGAAACTAAAACTGGGTCGTCACTGGATCTTTCAGCAGGACAATAATCCGAAGCATCTGTCCAAATCAACACTAAAACTGAGCACAGAATCAAGCTTCTGCCCTGAACATCTCAGTCCCCTGAGCTGAACCCCAGTGAAAACCTGGGGGCTGAGCTGAAGAGAAGAGAGAGCACAAGAGAGGGTCGAGGACCCTCGATGAAGTATGGGAGAAGCCATAGCTTAATGGTTAGAGAAGCAGCTTTGGGACTGTGGCAGCGGGGGCGTGGTCAAGCACCGGTCTGTGACAGGAGGGCGGAGTCAGGGAAGGTAAGTGGCAGAATCACTTCACCTGAGAGCAATTAACCTGTTTGTGTGTCTTCCCAGTGACTGCGCCCTATATGAGGAGGGAGAGCGAGAGCAGAGAGAGAGCTCTCCCTGGAACCAGACACGGAGTGTGTGTGTGTGTGTGTGTGTCTGCTAAAGTAACTCGTAGTGGTTAAGACTGAAAAGTAGGCAATAAAGCCGAGTTACAACCCTGATCTCTGTCCTGCCGTCCTCTGTGCTCCACCCACACCTAGGGAAAGCTACAGTGGTGCCGAAACCCGGGATATGGAGCACCAACCCAGCAGCCCCATGGAATCCTCCCCGTTCACCGACCTGGTCCACGCCCTCGCCACGGCTCAGCAAAGCCAGCACCAGGCGCTCGTCACGCTCCGAAAGGAACAAGAGCGGCGCTTCGATGCCCTGGTGCTGGCCCAGCAAGAAGATCGCAAGGCGTTCCGGCGTCTCCTCGCGTCGGCGGGGCCCACCAGTGCTCCGGCCGCGGGCCCGTCTCCCCTCACCTTAACTAAGATGGGCCCGCAGGATGACCCCGAGGCTTTCTTCACGTTGTTCGAGCAGGTCGCCGAAGCCTCGGGGTGGCCGATGGAGCAGCGTGCGGCGCGCCTCCTCCCCCTCCTGACGGGAGAGGCGCAGCTGGCTGCACTACAGCTCCCCGCCGATTGCCGGCTGGCCTACGCCGACCTTCGCCGGGCTGTCCTTCAGCGCGTGGGGCGCACGCCGGAGCAGCAGCGCCAGTGCTTCCGTGCGCTGCGGATGGAGGAAGTCGGCAGCCCGTTCGCGTTCGGCCAGCAGCTCCGGGATGCCTGCTGGCGGTGGCTGAGGGCCGAAGATCACGACGCCGAGGGAATTGTCGATCAGGTGGTACTGGAACAGTTCATCGCCCGCTTACCAGCAGGAGCCGCGGAGTGGGTCCAGTGCCACCGCCCGGCGTCGCTGGATCAGGCAGTCGAGCTGGCGGAGGATCATCTGGCGGCTGTCTCGGCGGCAGGACAGCAGATGTCGACATCTCTTCTCTCCTCTTCTCTCTCCCCCCTCCTCCTGTGTCCCGTCCTCGCCCCATTCCCCCACCGCGGAGGCGGGGGCCGGCGCCACCCCTGCCGGCCCGCCGCACCTGCGGTGCCCTCCCGTTTCTCCCTTCTGTGTCTGTCTCTCCCCCACCTCAGGTGAGTGAGCCCCAGATCACCGGTGCAGAGGGGAAGCCCGGGCCGGTTTGCTGGCGCTGCGGGGAACCGGACCACCTTCAACAGCAGTGCACAGCAATGGAAGTGGGCGCGGTGGTTCGGATCCCCGATGCGCCAGAGGCCGCCCTCGATCAGGCCGGAGCGTATCGCATACCGGTGAGTATCCAAGGGGCTACATATCAGGCGTTGGTGGATTCTGGTTGTAATCAGACCTCAATTCGCCAAAGCCTGGTTCAAAATGAGGCATTGGGGGGAGCACAGGGGGTGAAGGTGTTGTGTGTGCACGGGGATGTTCACCGCTACCCTTTGGTGTCGGTCCACATTATTTTCAGAGGGGAAAAATTTATAGTGAAGGCGGCGGTTAATCCTCGCCTTACCCACTCGTTAATTTTGGGGACTGATTGGCCGGGATTTCGGGGTTTAATGACGCGCCTAGTAGAGAGTGGGTCCTGCCAGTTGACAGGGGGAGGTCCCGGTGTCGTTTTGGCAGGAGCAGCTGTCGCAGAGCCGTCTACGTCATCTCCGCGTCAGGGTGAGGAGCCACCGGCTCCTCCTCTCTCTATTGGGGAATCCCTCGCGGATTTCCCACTAGAGCAGTCGCGAGACGAGACTCTGCGGCATGCGTTTGACCAAGTGAGAGTAATCGATGGTCAAACGCTCCCGCCGAACGCCACCCCGTCCTTCCCCTACTTCGCGATTATGAAGGATAGGTTATACCGAGTGACGCAGGACACTCAAACTAAAGAGCGAGTCACGCAGCTTTTGATTCCAAAGAGCCGCCGGGAATTGGTATTCCAGGCGGCTCACTTTAATCCCATGGCTGGACACTTAGGGCAGGATAAAACACTAGCCCAAATAATGGCCCGATTCTATTGGCCGGGGATTCGCGGCGATGTCCGTAGGTGGTGTACGGCATGCCGCGAATGCCAGTTAGTAAACCCAGCGGCCATTCCAAAAGCGCCATTGCGCCCTCTACCGTTAATCGAGACCCCGTTTGAAAGAATTGGGATGGATCTCGTCGGGCCATTAGATCGGTCAGCACGAGGGTACCGCTTTATATTAGTTCTAGTGGACTATGCAACGCGATACCCGGAAGCAGTGCCTCTGCGCAATATCTCAGCACGCAGTATTGCAGAGGCACTCTTCCGCGTCATCTCCCGAGTTGGAATCCCGAAAGAGATTCTGACTGATCAAGGCACTACGTTTATGTCACGAACACTACGCGAACTGTATGGGTTATTGGGGATTAAGCCGATCCGCACCAGTGTATATCACCCACAAACGGACGGTTTAGTAGAACGGTTCAACCGCACCCTCAAAAATATCATTAAGAAATTCGTAAGTGAGGACGCACGTAATTGGGATAAGTGGCTCGAACCCTTGCTGTTCTCAGTGCGAGAGGTCCCTCAAGCCTCCACGGGGTTCTCCCTGTTCGAATTATTATATGGGCGTAAGCCGCGCGGCATCCTGGACGTGCTGCGGGAAAATTGGGAGGAGGGACCTTCACAAAGTAAGAATGAAATTCAGTACGTTATGGACCTGCGCGCAAAACTCCACACGCTCACCCACCTAACTCAGGAGAATTTGCGGCAGGCCCAGGAACGGCAAGCCCGCCTGTACAACAAGGGTACGCGCCTTAGAGAGTTCACACCGGGAGATAAAGTACTCGTACTCTTGCCCAAGTCGAGCTCCAAATTAATCGCCAAGTGGCAAGGACCCTTTGAGGTCACACGGCGAGTCGGGGACGTCGACTATGAGGTGAGGCGAACAGACAGGGGTGGGGCGCTACAGATTTACCACCTCAAACCGCTCAAACTCTGGAACGAGGAGGTCCCCGTGGCGTTGGTGTCGGTAGTTCCGGAGAAGGCGGAGCTGGGGCCGGAGGTTCAAAAAGGGAATTTGGCATCACGTACCTCTCCGGTCCCCTGTGGAGACCACCTCTCCCTGACCCAACTCATGGAGGTCGCCCAGTTGCAGGCCGAGTTTTCGGATGTGTTCTCGCCCCTGCCCGGTCGCACTAACCTCATAGAACACCACATAGAGACACCCCCGGGGGTGGTAGTGCGTAGCCGCCCTTATAGACTACCCGAACACAAAAAAAAGGTGGTTCGGGAAGAACTTCAGGCCATGCTCGAAATGGGCATCGTCGAGGAGTCCCACAGCGACTGGAGCAGCCCGGTGGTCTTGGTTCCCAAGGCCGACGGCTCGGTCCGGTTCTGTGTGGACTATAGAAAAGTCAACACGGTGTCTAAATTCGACGCGTACCCAATGCCTCGTATTGATGAGCTGCTCGATCGACTAGGCACGGCTCGCTTCTACTCGACACTGGATTTAACGAAGGGATATTGGCAGATCCCCTTGACTCCATTATCCCGGGAGAAAACGGCCTTTTCCACACCGTTCGGCTTACACCAGTTCGTCACACTTCCGTTTGGGCTGTTTGGGGCGCCCGCTACGTTTCAGCGGCTGATGGAGCGAGTCCTCCGGCCCCACGCCACCTATGCGGCCGCCTACCTGGACGACATTATTGTTTATAGTAACGACTGGCAGCGGCACCTGCAACACCTGAGGGCCGTCCTTAGGTCGCTGAGACGGGCGGGACTCACTGCCAACCCAAAGAAGTGTGCGATTGGGCGGGTGGAAGTACGGTATCTGGGCTTCCACTTGGGCAACGGGCAGGTGCGTCCCCAAATTAATAAGACAGCAGCGATTGCGGCCTGCCCGAGGCCCAAGACCAAAAAGGGGGTGAGACAGTTCCTGGGGCTGGCTGGCTACTATCGTAGGTTTATACCTAATTATTCGGACGTCACCAGCCCGCTGACTGACCTCACTAAAAAGGGGGCGCCAGATCTGGTCCAGTGGACGGAGCAGTGCTAGCGGGCTTTCTCGGAGGTAAAGGCTGCACTGTGTGGGGGGCCACTTTTACACTCCCCTGACTTCTCTCTCCCTTTTATGTTACAGACGGATGCGTCGGACAGAGGGCTGGGGGCCGTTTTGTCCCAGCAGGTGGAGGGGGAGGATCGCCCGGTCCTATACATCAGCCGGAAGCTGTCAGTGTGTGAGGGGCGCTACAGCACGATTGAAAAGGAGTGCCTGGCGATCAAATGGGCGGTCCTCGCCCTCCGGTACTACCTGCTGGGGCGCTCTTTCACCCTCTGTTCGGACCACGTGCCCCTCCAGTGGCTCCACCGCATGAAAGATGCCAACGCGCGGATCACCCGTTGGTATCTGGCGCTCCAACCCTTTAATTTCAAGGTGGTCCACAGGCCGGGGGCGCAGATGGTCGTGGCGGACTTCCTCTCCCGTCAAGGGGGGGGGGGAGTCGGCTGCGGGCCGGACGGCTGCCCGGCCTGAGTCGGGCGGTGGGGGTATGTGGCAGCGGGGGCGTGGTCAAGCACCGGTCTGTGACAGGAGGGCGGAGTCAGGGAAGGTAAGTGGCAGAATCACTTCACCTGAGAGCAATTAACCTGTTTGTGTGTCTTCCCAGTGACTGCGCCCTATATGAGGAGGGAGAGCGAGAGCAGAGAGAGAGCTCTCCCTGGAACCAGACACAGAGTGTGTGTGTGTGTGTGTGTGTGTGTGTGTGTGTGTGTGTGTGTGTGTGTGTGTGCTAAAGTAACTCGTAGTGGTTAAGACTGAAAAGTTGGCAATAAAGCCGAGTTACAACCCTGATCTCTGTCCTGCCGTCCTCTGTGCTCCACCCACACCTAGGGAAAGCTACAGGGACCAAAAGGTTGCTGGTTTGATTCCTTGGACCAGCAGGAATGGCTGAAGTTAGGCTTGATGCTGCACTGATGGACCTCCTGTACATTTGCGTAGGAGAACTGCATGATTTTGTTTGGCCTTTAAAGACGTTTAAAAGTGTTTAATCTACATAAAACTAGTGTCGGTTCAAGAATAACATATTTACAGAATATATCGTTACTTTTGTGCGGCGTTGTGATGAGCTTTTACTTGAAGCATTTTTTTAACGTTGTGTAATCCAGTATATCAAACTGATGGGCGCCACCATCTTGAGGTTTCTTAGTGATATTTGTCACCGGTCCGTGTGTTTTGTTGTTGTTTCCAGCTCGCACACTGTTGGTTCAATCAGCTTGAAACTCATGATTCCCCCCAGTGGTTGAATCTCTCATGTTGACTTGATTTTCCAATCAAATCGCCAGAACACATTGCTGTCTCGTGCCCACGAAAGATAGGATCACTGAGGAAAATTTTGTATCTTTCCTAAAAATTCATGATTTTCCTAAAAAAATTTTTCATGGACAAAAAATGAGGTGGTGTATAAATATCAGTAATACTGTTTGGAAGAGAATTAATGAAAGTTTGAGCCTCTTATACACAGCGCATTCGAGCACCGCCATCATTAGTCACGCTCGGTGTCCACAATTTAAAGTGAACATACTTGATACATGCTGGCTTTTATGTTTAAACACAAAGGATGGACCAATTTTACTGATGTGTTAGTTTTAAGCCTTCGAGGTGCAGAATTGTGATAAACAAGAAGAAGCCTTTATCTGTAACTCTTACCCTGATACTCAAAATTCTAAATCTCTTTATTTTTGGCTTTATAGTCTGTTAATTTCTGATTGAGGTTTTTTTTTTCTCATGAATGGAAAATTAAACCAGTGGAAAATGGTTCCACTGGTTTAATTAATGGGGTTCAATCCGGGGCAACGGACAGAAATGGAAATTTTATAAAACACTTGATTTTCAAATGCTTTTTACTTTTGTTTTTTTAAAAGGCATATTTACAAAATTAAATAAGTTATAAATTCAGTTCTTCACACTCCTTAATTTGATACATTACACAACACTATGACAACTACTTTAAAAAACGGCCTGTCATTGCTACTGAAGAGCCCTTGAGCAAGGGCACCGAACCCCCACCTGCTCCCCAGGCTGCTCTGGGTGTGTTGTATGTTGCTCTGGAAAAGAGCATCTACTAAATACTTGTAATGTAAATATGGAGTAGAACCCAGTCAAACGCAGAGCTACGCAGATGAAGGCTGGGAGATCAATCCCTCCAATACGATCCTCACCGTATCGAGCGCTTTCATCCTCTCTGATACTTTGGTTCTGAATACTGAATTTTGATGAACACTGATTGCTGCTTGGTTCGGTTTGTTTTCACTCTTTGTGTAATTAAATGAATCAAAAAACAGAAATATTTTGTCTGAGCAACATGTAGGACTGAAAATGTTCTTTACTAAAATATTACTTTCATTCACCGGTCAAAAACACAGGAATGGAAAACGTAAACAGTAATAATCAGGCGTTGTGTTGAACTCTGTTGCACTCTCACATGCCTTTACTGAATTCTCTCTCCATTGAGGATGTGACCTTTTAGCTCAGAGTCTGTAGACGTGAAGCTTTCTCTGTTCAAAGCTCTGAAAGCCAGCTTATTTTCCTTATTTCATAAAAAAAATCATTAAACACTCAGGAGAAACTGTAGTGAACAAATCACCGACTGGAAACATTTTCATATCAGTTTATCTTTTATCTCACAGAGGACATCACCTGCCCCCATGTGCATGTACTTTTTCATCTGCATCACAAACAAAAAAACCCTCGCTCCTTCTGATATGGGGCTTGTCAAGACATGACTCATCTCTCTCTCAGAGTTCTGCTCTGCTTTTAGGAAAGGGGTGTAAACAAGAGCGTGGGTGGATCGAGCAGATATAAACTCATCATCATCGCTCGAGGAATTCAGAAGAAGAAAGTTTGAAGATGAGGCACATGGCCATTCTTGTGCTGATGCTCACAGCATGTCTGGTGCTTTGCAGTGGCGTCCCTGCGACGTCCACAGTGGATCAGGAGAAAGCTGAGGTAATGACAAAAATGACAAAATCCGACATCACACGTGTGGCGTCTGTGATTTTACACACAAATTAAAGATTCATAGGAGCTTTTTCTTGGATTTTTCTTAAAGAATTTGAATCATATGAACAAGCGTTTAGTGCTCTCTCTCTACACACACACACACACACACACACACACACACACACACTTGTTCATGTGATATGTTTTTGCTGATTCAGTCACTACAGTAGAAGTGATAAAGGTGTGCAGGTATGCATGAGAAACAAAAATTTGAACACAGATTGGATTTTTGACATCAACCTGATACTCTGGTTTTCCTCCACATGAACCAAACACCACTAAGAATCTCTTTTACTTACTTTTTTAATTTAAAAATATACATTTTTATATTTTTTAAAGAAACTTTTCCTTTGAATCCCAGAGTTAAAAATGGGTGATGTTGAGCCCAATCCGTCTCCTCTGCTTCACCGCTTTGAAGATTTTGTGTCTTGTTTCTTCAGCAATATCTGAAACAGTTCTACTCGGATCCCAACGCTCTGTCCATCAGAGGGAGACAAGTGGAAGTGCAGGACTTTGAGACCAACCTGAAGAAAATGCAGGAGTTTTTTGGGCTCCAGGTGACGGGCAAGCTCGACACAAACACCATCGAGGTGATGGAGAGGCCACGTTGTGGTGTTTCCGATGTTTCCAATTTTAAACATTTCGATGGCAAGCCTAAGTGGGAGAAAAAGACCATTACATACAGGTACAGGCTGCTTCTGATGGAATAACTGGGGAACTGAAAAAATATTGGGCCCCTAGACTCACTCACAATTGTAGATCCGACCTGCACTTTAATTTATAGTTTGATGCTCAAAACTGGAAGAAAAACTTATAACTGTGGTTTTATATGATCCTGCTGTATCTGACCTGTGTCATTAAATGTGTTGTTAAATTTCTCCTCATATTTTAGAATAACGCAGTACACACCAGATCTGAGCCGGAGGAAAGTGGACGCCACGATTGCTCAGGCATTCAAACTCTACAGCGACGTCACTCCACTCAACTTTAAGCAGATCGACAGTGGCACGGCCGACATCATGATTCTCTTCAAAGCCCGATGTAGGTGTACGAGATGCTCTCCAAAACAGCCAAACGTACCATAGTTCCTCAACAGTGCACTATTTTCAGAGTCCCTTATGCTGTATCTCCATCCATAATGCTCCTGAAATGCCATTTGACCTACACAGTGAACAGGGTGTGCTTCATGGTGTTCTACATGTTTGATATGTTCTTTTCATCAGATCACGGAGATTTTTACCCATTCGATGGGCAGGGCGGTGTTCTGGCTCACGCCACATCCCCTGGTCCTAATGACGGAGGGGACGCCCACTTCGATGAGGATGAGAACTGGACTCTGAGCTCAGCAGGTAAAGCAGATCGATACAGAGATGAATATTTTAAACTTTTTATAAACTCTGGTTGTAGAGGTTTTCATTGAGCCCAGAAAGTCCAGTCACAGACGCACGGATATTATTAAAAAGTTTAAATGCATTGTGCTTCAGGTGCGAACTTGCTCTTTGTGGCTGCCCATGAGTTTGGCCACGCACTCGGACTGGCTCACTCACGGGATCCCTCGGCACTGATGTATCCTACATACAAATATGTCAACACTCACAGATACCAGCTGCCTCTGGACGATAAACAAGGAATCCAGGCACTTTATGGTACGTATGATAGAGTGACTGTGGAGCAGATGAGGTCAGGAGGAGGAATATCAACACAGTAAACACTCTGACAATTTCCTTTTGATCTCCAAGGTGCTCGTCAATCCCCAGATCCGCAACCCAAACCACAGCCTGAACCAAACCCGGAACCAGCAGAACCACCAGTGCGATGCGATCGGGATTTGGTGTTCGATGCTGCAACCAGCATAAGAGGAGAGCTTTATTTCTTCAAGAATGAGTAAGGCAGCA
The DNA here is from genome assembly GCF_027579695.1 of Neoarius graeffei. Taxonomy (NCBI): domain Eukaryota; kingdom Metazoa; phylum Chordata; class Actinopteri; order Siluriformes; family Ariidae; genus Neoarius; species Neoarius graeffei. The sequence continues at coordinate 985,576 of NC_083593.1, forward strand.
TTTTTACATTTATCTTTTTTAAATTAGTTTTTAATTTAACATTACTCAATCTAAAGGATAAGGACTGGACCCAGAAACAGAAAAACAGTCTGATTGATCACAACAGTCAGCTTTAGAATTATTGGCACCCTTCATCATCACATGCAGCGAGTGAGGGATGCTGGAGAGTGTTAATTTAATGCAATTTTTTTCAGTTCAGATCACAGGGTTTCAGCAGGGTTCTGATGTTTACAGGAAGGTTTGGAGGCATATCTGTGGACACTATCATGAAATACAAAAGTTACTTGAAGATAAGACGTTGAACAGAGCTGCCTTAAGAGAAAGAATTAGATCTCTGAAGAATACCTGGTTTCAAAAACAAGCAGAAGAAGCTGAACAGTTTGCTCAAGAGAAAAATTATCGAGAATTTTGTGCAAGGTTAAATGCTGTCTATGGTCCAAGGACAAAAAACTTGCATCCAGTTAAATCTAAGGATGGAGTATTGTTAATGACACCTCAAGACATTCAAGAGAGATGGGTTGAACATTTCAGTGAACTACTAAATCAACCAACAGAAGTTGATATGAACATCCTTGGAGATATAGAACAACAACAACAACCTGTCATAGAATCTCTGGATGATCCAATCACAGAGGAAGAGCTTGACACAGCTCTTAAAAATACCAAGCTAGGAAAGAGTCCAGGACCCGATGGGGTCCTTCCGGAAGTTCTCGTTAATGGAGGAACCTGCCTGAGAACCTTTCTGCTCTCCCTCTCCACAATCTTTTGGACAACAGAAAATATACCACTGGACCTAATAAATCCAAACATCACTATACTCTTCAAAAAAAGGTGACAGAAACCAATGTGGTAATTACAGAGGAATATCCCTACTGAGTGTAGGAAAGGTATTTGCTGACATCCTTCTTCAGAGGTTGAAAATTCTTGCTGAGAAGATCTATCCACAGTCACAATTTGGGTATCATAGTGGAAGAAGCACAGTAGATAGTATTTTTACACTCCACCAAGTAATGGAGAAGACGAGAACAGCAAAGAAATCTCTACATAGCTTTTGTGGATTTCACAAAAGCTTTTGACACGGTCAGTAGAGAGCTCCTTTTTAACATCTTAGGGAAGCTTGGCTGCCCTGCGAAGTTCATCAGAATCATCAAAAAGCTATACACCAATATGAATGCTAGGATAGTAGACAGAGAACTCACGAGGGCCTTTGATTACAACAGCGGAGTCAAACAAGGATGCAAACTGGCACCTACCCTTTATGGAATTTATGCTGCAGTCCTTCTATGGCTAGCATATAAGAAAATTAAACACGAGCATAGTATAAAAATCAGGTTCCGTTATGATGGAGATTTGTTTGATCTGAAAAGACTCAAGCATAAGGCCAAGGTTCTGATGGAATATATAAGAGAAGCTCAATATGCTGACGATATAGCCATCTTCAGTGATACACCAACTGGGCTTCAGATACTGGTGTGTGTATATCATGAAAAAAAATCCATCTATGGCCACTGCTCAGCTCCTGGCAGGGGCAGTCGGGGTTTCTTTTGTATTTTATACAGAGCAGGTTTTCATAATTCCATCAGTCTGTATACCACTGTTTGTATTGATCTAAAACAATGTTTAGGGGTGTCAATACTTTTGCCATGCATGATTTTTGGAGTTGACTGCAGATTGAGAGATAGATTTGTTCACTAAACTTTTATCTTTCTTTCCTACAGGTATTACTGGAAGAAAAGCAGCCTGCTGAACGATGTTCCACAGACACTCATCAGGTCCACGTGGCCCTCCATCACGTCCGTCGATGCAGCTTATGAGCTCAGAGCGAGAGGCATCAGTTTCTTTTTTAAAGGTTTGACTTTCAGACTTTCACCTTCAACATTCTGATATTCACATAGCAGGGAGTGTAAACGTGTGTGTGTGTGTGTGTGTAGGTCAGTACTACTGGGGTGTGACAGCAACCTCCATCTTACCCGGATATCCGAAGCACATTTCACAGTTTGGCTTTCCAGCATCAGTCACGAAGATTGACGCTGTGGTGCACGTGACCTTCACGAGATACACTCTGTTCTTTACTGGTCAAAAATACTGGAGGTAATTCACCAATTATTATTATTATTATTATTATTATTATAAAACATGTGAGTTAATTGATTAATTGTTGCCTTTTTTTTGGTCAGCTTTAATGAGAACACCAGACAGATGGACGCTGGTTACCCCAAATCCATTTATGTAGGTTTCCCAGGAATCGGCTCCAAAGTGGATGCTGCTTTTGAAAATTACGGTAAACACACTGAAAATATTTCTTCTTCACTAAAACTGCACAGAACACAGACTCATGTACATGTTTATTTTTTATCCTTTTACTCCACAGGTTTCCTGTATTTCTCTGATGGATCCAGACAAACAGAGTATAATTTCTGGCGCAGAACTGTGAACCGTGTGCTCCTGAACTACGGATGGCTGAACTGCTACTGAGAAAAATGTCATGAATTAAATACTCTACCACTGGTTGAAATACTTTTTTCCAGCATTCTGCAATATTGCAGAATGCCAATTTTGTCCTGCAATTTGGAAATATTTTCTGCAAATACACAAGCCTCCATACTACACCTTTCTCAACCTAATAATGCCTATATTTACATCATATCTAGCTTTACAACTCATAGCATTACTGTAATTCTTTATTCTCTCACTCTATTTTTAATTTCAGTCTTCACAGATCCTTCTCTGCAGCAAAGTTATCATTCCATGATCCCTCCACAGGTCTTTCATCCCCCTCGCCCTGACACTACGGGCTACTACAACTTGAAGTATACCAACTAATTCATAAATGTACTAGTTATCACACCCACATATATACACATATACGTATATATATATATATATATATATATATATATATATATATATACACACATATACATATATATATATATATATATATATATATATATATATATATATATATATACACACACACACGTGTGTGTGTGTGTGTGTATATGTATGTGTATATATATGTGTGTGTATATATATGTATATGTGTGTGTGTGTATATATATATATATATGTGTATGTATATATGTGTGTATGTGTATGCAAGATAAGAACTAGTCAGAGTCTTCGCTTTCGCTTTTTTTTGTCACCCTCACGAACGCGCGATCTGTCACTGTTGTTGTTACGCTGGCTGCCAGTTTTGCCGAGATACGACAAAATCGTCCTTGTTTTCTTGGCGTTTTTGTCGGACTCTTGCCCCAAAGAAACAATCCTGTTCTTGGGAGCCATGTTTGTTGTGCCGCATTGAATTCTGGGAGATGCATGGCGGAAACTGCCGAACGCTGCCGAGGTAGTTGTCGGGTCCTCCCGGCGGGTATTAAAAGTGACGAAATCTTACATCAGAAAATGGCAACTGCCCTTATTTGGTTGTCGTCGCTTTTCGTCGGTATTACGTAAATATTGCTCAACTTTGACCTGGAAAACGCCGTCAGGTTCGCGCGGCGCAGGTTTCAGTTTATTTACAGCGCCGCTAGTTTGCTAAATTGAGATCCATTGAATCCCGAGCCTGATTTTTTCATTCTGCAAAATTGCAGGTTGTTTAATTTTTCTTCTACAATCTTGAAAATCATTCTGCAAAATGCAGACTGCAGACGGGTATTTCAAACACTGTCTACAGTTTGATATACATGTTTCATGACTGAACTTCTCGATCATCTCCTACTGGCTCTGAGAAGGAGGTTTTGAGGAGATTTTGTTCTGATGACTTTTATAAAATCAGTGGGCCTTAAAGGGACGGTATGCAATTCTCTTGTTCTCTCCTTGGAGTCTGAAACCACACCCTCTGAACTCCATGGTGCACTATGTTTGGAGTGTTGGCATTTTATATTCCACTTCAGAATTCCCACAATGCATTGCTAAATGTCACTGTCTTTCATAGATACAGAATATCTACAACACACCTATAGTGCAGTTTAGTACCATTAAAGACTTTAAATTTGTCTCGAATCATCATTCAGACACCATTTCAGATATTTTGGAGCTGCTCTGAAAGAAAAAGGGGTGGAGCTGATTTGCTGTGTTTCTGTGTGGGTGGAGATCATGTGGCAGAAAAATGTAAATGTTAAAGAAACAAACTAAATGTATTGGAAGAAATCTTTGAAATTCTATTAAAAATTCAAATTACATGCTTATACTAATATATGTGTGTGTGTGTTTGTGTATATGTGTGTGTATATAGTAATATTTTTTTCTACCATCAGTAAAACTCTCTTTGTAAGGGAAAAATACCAATAAAATTATTTTTAAAGTGATGCTGCACACTGAAATGTTTTTTTTTTTAACCACATCAGTGGTGTTAATATTGACATCACCATTTTTATAAAAAACAGCATTTTCATCTCATTATCTGTAGCCGCTTTATCCTGTTCTACAGGGTCGCAGGCGAGCTGGATCCTATCCCAGCTGACTACGGGCGAAAGGCGGGGTACACCCTGGACAAGTCGCCAGGTCATCACAGGGCTGACACATAGACACAGACAACCATTCACACTCACATTCACACCTACGCTCAATTTAGAGTCACCAGTTAACCTAACCTGCATGTCTTTGGACTGTGGGGGAAACCGGAGCACCCGGAGGAAACCCACGCGGACACGGGGAGAACATGCAAACTCCACACAGAAAGGCCCTCGCCGGCCACGGGGCTCGAACCCGGACCTTCTTGCTGTGAGGTGACAGTGCTAACCACTACACCACCGTGCCGCCCAAAAACAGCATTTTATGGGTTGAAAATATCTTCAACTTTTGCCTTTTCCTCCTGTTTACTTCCTGTTGCATTTCTTGTTTCTGTGTTTTTGACCTTTTATGGAATTTTGTGGGTGTCACTAAATGCAAATGAGCTGTGTGGAGACCGCACTTTGCACTTTACTGGTGATTAGCATATTCATACAAAATAGTCAGAATTCCTGAAACCTGTTTAAATTTGGCAGATATTTTGAGTTTGTTTGGTTTACAAACTAAAAAATGATAATTGGGGCCTGCTGAAGAAAGAAATTAACCAACAAGAAAAATAATCCAACAAAGAAAAACACCAGAACAACATGCAGGGCTGAAAACGTCAGCGTTAAACTCCATTACTCAAAGAAAAAAAAGAATAAACATTTAATAAAACCCCAAAAACGATAAATGTTAAACAGACGTGTCATCATTAGACTGACCCAAATACGGAGAGCCCTGGAGACGTCACACCTGGGTTCTCACCTGCCCAAATCAACCACCAACTCTTCAAAGGGTTCTTGTATAGTTTAGGGTTCTTAGGTTCCTAAAATGGCTCTTGTTTGGAATATTTTATGGATATTTGTTGTTGGTCCCTATCCTGGTTCACACAGAGGACCTGGCCTTGTTTCTCAGAGTGTATCGGTGTGAAACATCATCAAACCGGGTTACTATTTTTATCATTTCATAAAAAAAATTAAATACTAGATAGAAATAAATTCCTGATTCTAAACAGATTCATTCACTCATCCAAAACCCGATCAGAAATAACACTACATTACCCAGAGTTCTTGTGAGGACGCGTGACGCCCCACACCTCCCAATCTGATTGGCTGTTCGCTCTCTGAAGGCGTTTTTCTCCCTGAGGTGAAGGTGAAGCCCGTTTTCTCTCCGTGATGTCACTCTTCAGCTCACACACTCACCTCTGCCGGCAGCTGGTAAGTGAAAAATTAAACAGCGGGGAAAAGTTCGTGCGATTTCTGAACTTGGCTTCAGTCCCCCGAGTCAACAGAGCAGTGTGTAGCCTGCTAGCATGGCTGTTTCTCCAGCCACAGTTCGAGCAGGTCCCTGATAGCCAGGGCTGTATCCCAAACGGCTGTGTGGTGATAATTAAGTGCCCTTCATACGCGGTGGAAGAAATGGCTTGTACACTATGTTAAGTGCACTTCGTTTACAGGAAAGCGCGGTTCGGGACGCAGCCCGTGTCTCAGTTCAGCAACAGGCCTTTAGCTTTCTAGCTCAGATAAAGAGGCTATATTTCACTTTGAGCTTCATAGGAGGGATTTTTATTTGACTTGCTGGATTCTCACATAAAACATAAACATGTTGACTTTTTAAATAAATGTTGTTTTTACAGGCACACAAGTTTGTGTCCAGGAGCTACTCCACACGGCCGACTCTCCACGTGAGTGACTGAAGAGACACACATTATAAATGAGTTTTTTATGCTCGTAAAGTATTTGAGGAGTTTGTGAGCTGTAAATATTAAGTAAAATCCTTGTCTTGAAGTGGGTACAGTTGTCCAATCAGGTGCTTGCATTGAATCACCATGGCAACACTACCACTGTCTGCGGTTAAAAAAGTGTATGCTGTATATTATAAAGGAATAAAAAGAGAGCGCTAACCAGGTTTGCGTGGACAAGAAAAAAACGTTTTATTTTAAAAATGAAAAAAAAAAAACTGTCTTATTAACGTTAGAAAGCTTGTACTTCCGGTAGCGATTTTTGTACGGAAGTGACGAAAGATGAGCTCGCCCTGCCTCCTCCCCTAATAGCAACCAAAACAACGTCAGTGATTTTAGTGAAATTAAAGGAGAAACAAACCGTATTGCATTACGCATTTTGGACTATGATTATTTTGTAATACACGTGTTTTTTAAAGTTCACTCTAATCCACACATTGCTCTGAAGAACAGTTTTGTGTTGCTTGTCATGTTTTACCAAAATAACTGGGTTCAGACTTTATTTTTGTCCATGAAGAAATCACAGAACCACACCCGTTACCCTCTCTCCACAGAACAATGTTCATATCGTGTATTTGCTCCCCAACAGGAAGTTGTCATTGTCAGTGCCGTCCGTACCCCGATGGGGTCGTTTAAAGGCAGCCTCTCTACACTTCCTGCAACCAAGCTGGGCTCCATTGCCATTAAAGGAGCGATCGAGCAGGCAGGTAAAGTCTTCCTGTAATCTCGCCCCTGATAACAGTGCTGATTTTCACTGGGTGATTTAATGGGAGCAGCTCGTGTTGTGTAATATTTGTTCCGAGGTTGCGTGTGAAGGATCCGGACTCTGTCACGGAGCCTGAGGTGGAAATGTTTGATCTGGTGATTGCAGGAATTCCACCAGAGGAGGTGAAGGAGGTGTATATGGGCAACGTGCTGCAGGCAGGTCAAGGGCAAGCGCCAACGCGACAGGCTCTTCTTGGTGCCGGTACGACTGCTGTACAAAAGGATGTCGTACGACAGCACGCGCGCGCGCACACCAAATCCACGACCTGTGTACAGCCTCATCTTGGTTTAATCTCACATCAACAACCACCAAATTGTTTGGACAGCAGACCTTCTCAGACGTTGGACTGATGTGGTTCTGTATGATAAGTCTGTGATTTAAGGAAGAACCAAACATTTTGGATCCTCAACAATGTCAAAGCAGATAAACATTTAATATTTTGGTGCATTATGTCTCATATATTCAATAACGTCTGAACAAATTAATAACTTATTTACATTTTCCCCCCCGAGATCCTGATAGACCTTTACATATCAAAGATCTTTATTTATCGAAGGGTTTCTATGAGATTTTATCTCGTATAATCATCATGTATGATAGAAGATGGAAACCATAAAATACACAATATATATATATAATATAGTAATTTTTTTTCCCCTCTTTCACACAATCTGTGAACGATGATGATCTTCTCTTCACCTTGCAGGTCTGCCTCTCTCCACTCCAGCAACGACAGTTAACAAAGTCTGCGCCTCGGGCATGAAGTCCGTCATGATGGCTGCACAGAGTCTGATGTGTGGCCACCAGGTACCAGACCTCAGCTTTTTAAAAATAAATTATCTGCTTGTGCTAATTACATCCCATTCCTGACCTTTAATGTTGGGCGGCACGGTGGTGTAGTGGTTAGCGCTGTCGCCTCACAGCAAGAAGGTCCGGGTTCGAGCCCCGTGGCCGGCGAGGGCCTTTCTGTGTGGAGTTTGCATGTTCTCCCCGTGTCCGCGTGAGTTTCCTCCGGGTGCTCCGGTTTCCCCCACAGTCCAAAGACATGCAGGTTAGGATAATGTGGGGCGGCCTTGGGCTGAAGTGCCCTTGACCAAGGTACCGAACCCCTGACTGCTCCCCGGGCGCTGTATTATGGCTGTGTGTGTGTGTGTGTGTGTTCACTGCTTCAGATGGGTTAAATGCAGAGGATGAATCTCACGGTGCTTGAAGTGTGCATGTGACAAAGGTTTCTTCTTTTTCCTTCTTCATTGATGTCATCATCCCTACATTGTTACTGTCGGAGTCTATAGTGAATTCAGTAGATTAGGATTACATTTCTTTCACATGGTGAAAATCCATGATGGTTGAGCCCCCCCCCCTTTTTTTTTCCTTATAAAATTTTGGATGACCCTTTATTTTAATCTAAATGCTCATTCACTCGTGGTGTTTTCAGGATGTGATGGTAGCAGGTGGCATGGAGAGCATGTCTCAGGTTCCTTATGTGATGGCGAGAGAGGCACCTCCCTATGGCGGGGTGAAGATGGAGGATCTCATAGTGAAGGACGGCCTTACGGATGCCTACAACAAATTCCACATGGTAATTTCCTTTTTGGTTTCAGAATTGTATTGAGTTTCACTTTATCTGTGTATTTCATGACCTCTGAGTTCATGTTTAGGGAAACTGTGCAGAAAACACAGCCAAGAAAAGCAGCATTTCCCGAGAGGAGCAGGATGCCTACGCCATTAACTCATACACGCGCAGCAAAGCAGCATGGGAGTCAGGACTCCTGGCCAGAGAGGTGGTTCCAGTCAGCATCCCTCAGAGAGGTCAGTCTCACTGCACTGCAACACAGAGCTGTGATCTCACACTCATATCCATCTCCAACCATCTGCTGCCACGAGAGTCTTTAACTGGAGAACAAAAAAATATCCATGGATCCCTTCAGGACAGATTTTTTTTGAATGAAATGTAATTAATTCTTTTCAACATAAGGTGCATTATTTAAATGTCTATAACAGCGTTTTCAATAAAGTATTGCAGCCAAAAAGCTTTTATTACATTTTAGATTCCAGTAAACATTTATTCATAATATGCTCAGAGATCAGTAGGCCTCGTGGCTGTTTCACCCCCCTGAGGAGCCCTGGAATGCCATTAAAGGTGCAGTTTGGCTTTGCATTTATTTATTTGATAAACAATTTGTGAGCTCTAGAAAGTGAACTTCATTCACAACTGACCTTTCTGTTGAAATCATGTCTGTCTCAGATGTTCCTTACATTTAAAGAGGAAAGGAGCAAGAGGTCAGACACACTGTGGTCTGGTGTAGAGCTGAGGAGCTCATTTCTGGGCCAGAAAAATATTTACAAAAAAAAAAAATCCCCTGAAACACCACCCACTAAACTCTGATTGTTTAGCCAGGGATCAGTGAAGTGTTGTGATTTCTCACAGGTCTATAAACACTTCTAAAAATGACAGAGTGCACCTTTAAGGAAATGCGTTGACCTGAACGGTGGATAATTTGTATCCAGGAAAGCCAGATGTCGTCGTTAAGGAGGATGAAGAGTGGAGGAAGGTGGATTTCAGTAAAGTGCCCAAACTGAAGGCTGTGTTCCAGAAAGAGAACGGTGAGAACGGAGTCCTGGGTTTTACGTTAAATTATAAAATTTAGATTGTTTTTGTTTGTGTTCCATTGGCGGTGTTCCTCAGCAGTTCCAGGAGCATCACAGTGAGGGAGCTGTGATTTACTTTGGCACCAACATGACCTTGATTGTCTCATAGACACCTGGTGTCACCAGGTGTAGGATTAGATCTTTCATAAAACTAATCTTGATTGGTGCAGTTGGTCCCACTCAGTGCTGCTTTAAGACAGGACGTGCGACGTAGAGTAAATTTAAATGTCTAATGTTTAGAGGAATAATTTGGATAAATATGAAATTTCTTTTTTGAATTTCAGTTTTGACTAAATTGTCCCACTTAAATAATAAGTTACCTTATCATTGTCTGGAAAACGCTTTTAAATCATGCTGTTTATTGAAGTGTGTGTGTGTGCGCGAGACTGGTAGGCACGGTGACGGCAGCTAACGCGAGCACTCTGAATGACGGCGCGGCTGCGATCGTCCTCATGACAGCAGATGCAGCAAAGAGACTCAACGTCACCCCACTGGCGCGGATCGTAGGTGAGCGATTTCAGGCAACCAACACGAATAAAAAATCTCACTCACCTGATATAACAGTCATCTCTTTAAATGTTTTGCTTTTCTTTTTTTTCTAGCAGCACTGTATTAAAAAAAATAAATAAAATGAACCCTCACTGTATTTAACGCTTAGCATTTGCTGATGCCGCTGTGGCTCCAGTCGACTTCCCAATCGCTCCAGCTTTCGCCGTGCCCAAGGTGAGCCGCTGTTTGTTTGTTTTTGTCAGGGAGTCACGAGAGCGTGTTTCTGAGCTGTGTGTTGTCGTGTTGTCATGTAGGTTCTCAGTGCAGCTGGTGTGAAGAAAGAGGATGTGGCCATGTGGGAAATAAACGAGGCCTTCAGCGTGGTTGTTCTGGCCAACATTAAAATGCTGGACATTGACCCAAGTAAAGTGAATGTAAACGGCGGAGCGGTTTCTCTTGGTCACCCCATCGGGTAAGGATCATGAACAGAATGCAGAATGTTCGTATATAACTTCATTATTGATCCTGGGGTGAAGATGAGCGGACTGTGTGCACAGTGCAGTTACACAGTGAAGAGAAAAATATTGTCTCTGTTTTCATAACCACAGTTAATTTCCTGAGTCATAGTTACGCTTGTTTTTGTTTTCATTTTCCTTCTCAAGAATGTCTGGGACGAGGATTGTCGGCCACATGGTGCACCATCTGCAGCCTGGGCAGTACGGCCTGGCGGGCATCTGCAACGGCGGGGGTGGGGCCTCGTCTATTCTCATCCAGAAACTGTAACCTGTTTAATCTCGTATTCAACGTCTCTGAGGTCAAATTACCGGACAGTACGACTCGGACCGTGGGCCACGGTTACAATCACTCCAGAATAGGTCACTCCCTCTGTCTGCGTCACAGAGCTATTTAACTTGTCTGCTTTTTTTTTTTTTGGTTGTTTTAACATCTTGAATGTTCATCAAGTAGCATATTTGTGTTTTGCAGTATTTAAAGTTTCTCCTGATTCTCTTCCAATGTCGAGATCATTTTAAAAAGGCTGAAGCTGCAATAAAAGAGGTCACGATTGTAGTTGCTTTCTGTGTTTAGTCCGTAACATTTACATGCGTTTCTGTTGGTCGAAGCTCTTATTTAAAGTGGCTTCAGTGAAACTGAGTGTATGTGATGCGTTTAAGTCGTTTGGGGAAAAACACAACGTCCAACTTCGGAATATGAATTCTGAGGATTTGATTAAAAAAGGCAATGTATGTGAACTTGCAAAGAAATGGGATGTTTTGCCATCTTCATTAATTCTTCCACATTACTTTTTTTTAAAATCCATCTAAAATATCAGGAAATTAAAACATGGCCTCAGAAAGAAAGCTCCCGTAAACATGTGACTCCTCCTCCACATGGTTTTTCATCTGATCAAGCCTGAGGTATTAAGATACTGGACAACTCCTTTGAGCTGTGTGTTAGCATTTGTCAGTAATCCTGCATCATCTTCAGGTCATGATAACTTAATAACTACGACTAACCTGAATAATAATAATAATAACTCTCAATATTAATTGCCCAAAAGTCAACTTAAGTTAAGAGTCTGCTCAAAGAGTTGACTCGTAATTCCTGGGTGAATGTTATTGTGTTGATGATTCAGTCAGAAGATTCACTTATTTTCATAGATGTTCTAACCTTGTAGATTATTCCATCCTAATTCCATTTCTCTGATGGAAGAGAAAAATATTGATGCAGCTTATGGTTACGATGAGGACCTCACAGTTTCAGCCATAATCAGGCAAGGAAGGAGAACAACAACTGGTCCTGTAAATACTGTATAGTTTGTTTGGTTTAGGAAAAAAATGCAATGAGCCGTTTGTCAGCTGAAAGAATCAGCTCTTACTGGTGAATCGACTCCTCTTGGTGAGTTGGTTCTTCTTCAGAAGCCAAATGATCAGACTCACAAAGAACAATAGCTGACATATGAAGGAGCCATTTGAAAGAATCAACTCTTACTAGTGAATCGACTCTTGTTGGTGAGCCGAATTATCTGGTAACATTCACAAGTAATATTTTTCACAAATTTTTCGACAAAGAAGAATGATAACTGGTATCGAAGATACTATAATCTTTGTTCAGTTTCTGAAAAAAGAAAAAAAACAACAGCAACGTTTGGAAACTAAACGAGCCACACTTCGGGGTGAATCAACCCTTGTTGGTGAGTCAAATATTTTGACTCACTGAAGAGATCTGGAATTCCTTTCACTTCACGGTCTCTTCCCTGCAGCTCCACACAATGACCAGCAGAGGGCGCCATCACCCTGCAGCTCCACACAATGACCAGCAGAGAGGCATCACCCTGCAGCTCCACACAATGACCAGCAGAGGCATCACCCTGCAGCTCTACACAATGACCAGCAGAGGGCGCCATCACCCTGCAGCTCCACACAATGACCAGCAGAGGGCGCCATCACCCTGCAGCTCCACACAATGACCAGCAGAGGGCGCCATCACCCTGCAGCTCCACACAATGACCAGCAGAGGGCGCCATCACCCTGCAGCTCCACACAATGATCAGCAGAGGGCGCTATCACCCTGCAGCTCCACACAATGATCAGCAGAGGGCGCCATCACCCTGCAGCTCCACACAATGACCAGCAGAGGGCGCCATCACCCTGCAGCTCCAGCTCATCGTTCCTGAGGAACAGGTGCTGTTTTTGATCCAGGTAAAACTCCAGGGTTTCAGCTCCTGAGAATTTTTGAGCTCGAAATAATTTGTGAGCATGAAGATGTCATGTAACTGAACAGTGGACTGAAATGCAGCTCTTGACTTCAGAGAACCTCAATTTGAGTTTCCCAGAAGAGGAAGTTCTCACAGCATCCAGAGAAAGAGATGATAAGAGACGGTGCCTTCACAGTTGTTTATTTCCCCAAACCTGAGGCAAACAGGTAAAAGTGACTGTTATTCTATCGTTCAGGGTGCTGGTGCCAGAGCTTTTAGTTGTAATTCAACTGTAGTTCACAGTGTTCTATATTACTGTATTCATGTAATTTTTATAATAAAGTAAAACTGTGGGCTGTACATGATTTGAGATGAATCGTAGATGAAACGATTGTGTATAAGAATCACAGGTGTGATGTGAGGTATGGAAGTAATGCTGCTAACTCCGCCCCTACCTCCACCACCAGAGTTTCCTGGTATTGACGTTTCTGCTCGTGGACAGGATTCCTGGATTACAAAGACCTGCAGTAATGTAAATCTCTCACAGCAGCATCCCGTCAAAGGATTCACTCGATCAAGACGATCCATTTGCTTCATCCAGAACACGCCACACTGAGACGTTGACCAAACTCCTGTTTCCTCTCATCACTCTGATATGATTCTGTACCTTCATCACATCTGTATAATGCTCACTCAGGTCCAACACTAACGGGGCGTGAACACACAGTTCTGTGACTCAGGGAGATGATCACTACAGGAGAGAAGGAGTTTTTATTCTCATTGAAACCTCGAAGAGTTCTCTGTTCCACAGTGTGCAGGAGAACAACTAACACTTATCTATAGTCTGCACTGCTACTGCACTTTTAGACTGTTGCACAATTATGGGATACACATTAACTCTAGACTCTGATTATACTTCAACTATCATCTGAATGAACTTTGACTCCTGTCTCTGAATAAATGTCATCAGATTCAGGGTATTGTATTGTTTGGTGATTTTTAGTCAGAAAGCTGTCAGGAAAAGCAGGAGAAATGGAACACGTACCTCTGCTTTGCGAATCCTGCACCAAGACAATGATCGAAAAGAACAGAAATGAAATGAACAGAACAGGATGTCCCATGTATTTGACAAGAAAGTGCTGCCAATAAAGTTGTGCTTAAGTTGAAGTGTGTTTAAAAAAAAATTTCTTGGGCGGCACGGTGGTGTAGTGGTTAGCGCTGTTGCCTCACAGTAAGAAGGTCCGGGTTCGAGCCCCGTGGCCGGCGAGGGCCTTTCTGTGCGGAGTTTGCATGTTCTCCCCGTGTCCGCGTGGGTTTCCTCCGGGTGCTCCGGTTTCCCCCACAGTCCAAAGACATGCAGGTTAGGTTAACTGGTGACTCTAAATTGAGCGTAGGTGTGAATGTGAGTGTGAATGGTTGTCTGTGTCTATGTGTCAGCCCTGTGATGACCTGGCGACTTGTCCAGGGTGAACCCCGCCTTTCACCCGTAGTCAGCTGGGATAGGATCCAGCTCGCCTGCGACCCTGTACAGGATAAACAGTTACGGATAATGGATGGATGGTTTTTTTTTCTTGACTGCATGTAAACAATAAAATCCAGGAAATGAAAGGGTTTCAGATATTAATGAAACAAATGCATTAAACATTTTTAACATGGAAGATTTCCTTTATTTATTCAGATAATGAATGACAGAAAACTAAATAATATTAAAATAATTCAGGAAAGCCACAAACTTAGTAACCCTGTTAACTTCCTGAAAAGAAAAAGGAAAATTTATATATACACTGTATAGAAAGGAATTAGCAAATTGTAAAAAATGATAACATCTTGATGAATAATATTTTTAGGGTGTACAAACTTATGCACTTGACTTGTACATGGAATACTATTGAATTTCTTGAAACTAATTCTTGTGTGTGTGATACAGCATGCAGGATTCGTGACTTTCTAAAACAAAGCCAAGCCTTTTTTCTTCTGTTTTGGGTGTTTTTTGTTCTCAAATGAGTGCGTGAAGACATTTAATATGTTTCCTAACACTCACACCAACACACTGTCTGTCTCTCTCTCGCGCACACACACGCCCCTCCCTCAGTGACTCATCACGCTCATGAACGTTTTGCAGAGAAACTTGAAAGTGTAAACTCCTTCTGAAGGTTTCTTGTGAAATTGCTGCTCTGACTGGTCCAAAGCGCTGGCACTGGAGACTCCTTCCACAAATATTCAATGATCATCATCAAAAAAACTTCATCACATTGACAAATGTGTTTCGAAACCTGTTCATGCGACATGTTCACACTGTGGATGATTTGTGATGTATAATGATGATGTATGAGGATGAGTGGGTTAGTTTGGTTTGTAAAAACCCAATCAGCACTTTCTGAAGAATTTGACAGTTTAATTCATTATTGCCAAGTAATAAGTGGACCTTATTCACTGCTCATTCGCAGATAAACAATCTGAAATGAGTGTTTTAAAGGTAAAGTGGTTAAAACCTGAAGATGAGACTCATCGACAGACAGCGTGACTGTAAAACAAATCCATGAAGTGCCTCAGTCGAGTTATTTTTGTGATTTTGTCCGTTTCTGGTGATTTTAGATTTAGTTTGTTCCCATGAGGTCAATTAAACATTGTGCTAAAGTACAGGATGTAGAAACCTTTGCCTGGTGGTGTCCACTGATCTGCTGTTGCTATGCCAAAAAACCCCTCTGTGTGTATGTAAACGTACTGAGCTAGTAACTAATAAACTCACAGCTCAGTGTAAACTCTGATGAATGATTAATATGTGGTCATCTTTTTATCTGGCTGCATCTCGCCCAGGGCAGTGACGAAGACCGCGCGCGCTCATGGAGGCAGGTTCGACTCGAGAAAGAAACTAAAATGCAGAGTGCAATTTGAGACTGTTTAAGCAGCTGAGTTTAAACACACACACACGGAAACATGATTGCCATCATACACACTGGTGTTTGAAGTGAACAAGGAAAACCATCTGGGTTTATTTTCATATTCTAATGACAAAATGCAATGTACTTGGCATTTTACTTTGCAAATCAGATGCAATAAAATTTAGTCTTAATTCCAAAAGGAAATCAAATTGAAATGAATTAAATAATCACTTTAAATAAAATAAAACAATTCACTTGGAAAACCATAAATCTGGCAACCCTGCTGAAGAATACTTCTATCACATTGAGAAAGACAAATACAGCATGTAATAATCCTGTAATATCACTGAGAGTCTCTCTCTCTCTCTCTCTCTCTCTCTCTCTCTCTCTCTCTCTTTCTGCAGTCTTATCTAATTTGAAGAAGAAAAAAGGTGCATGCAGCAGCACAGACACGTATCACAAGCCCCAGAAATCCAAACACAGCTGTGCTGTCGTTTTCACATTTGCAGTGTTCTATGACTCTAATCACTGTGTTCAGTTTCAGACGTCTGAATCAGGAAACTGTGGTGTTTACCCTGAAGTGATTAAATGAAGTACAAGGCCTAATAGGCTGGCACTTGGACAGGGAAAGGGTGTGGCCCAAGCCTGTTTATTACCAGTAATACAGGAAAGGTGGATATGCGGAGTGAGACAGAAGGAGACAGACGCTGGACAGACAGGAGGGACCAGAAGACAAGCAGCAGGGCTCAGAGGTAAGCTCTGTTAAATAAGCTTTGATCAGTTTGATGATTTATTCTCGTAAATATATAAATACACAGAAGCAGAGTTTGGCTGAGGTGTAGATTTATTAACCTGTTAATTCCACCCTTTTACTGTTTTTACTATTTTCTGGTGAGGGGATGTGGCTCAGTCTCGCAGCTCAGTGTGAACATGTGCACCAGTTTATTAGGGAGATCAAAGTCTATTAAAACAGCAGGTCTTGGTGTATTCTGGCGAAAAAGTCATAAAAGCTGATGTCATGAGGAAATAAAATATTGACACATGACAAATTAAAAGAAAAACCAGTGGCTTTGTTCTGCTATTTATTTATTTATTTTATTTATTTTGCTGTCATGGTTTGGTTTCACTGATTACTCAAGTGAGTGACGTGTCACTGTGAATCAATACAAAGTTCTTCTGTCTGATCCCACCCATCCCTCCCGTCCCTCTGATGGTGTGGTCTAATCCAGGATGTCTCTGAAAACCCCCAACCATATTCCACTTGACATCAGAGTTCAGTGATGAGAAAGATAAGGATAAAAATCATTCCTCTGGTTTTCATTTCAGTCCAAATAAAGTTATTATACAGCACACCGCTCTCCATCAGGAACTTTGGGAATGTCTTTTGGAAGAACGTTGTTCATCTCTCCAGTACAGCTCCAGAAATACAGTATGTAGAACTGAACAGATTCTGTTGAAGATCACTGAAGCCATTCTGGTGGCTCACCATCACCTCAGATCTTACCAACCCACGATACAGTTTACTTTCTGTCAAACAGATTCTGGTTTTTCAAGGTGTCTGTCATAAGAACCCTCCAGCGTTCAATTCCATGGTGAACATTTGTTTGTGGGAATGATGATGGGAACATCGGATTTAAAACAGTTCATTAGTTTTCAGAACAGAAGGAGCTTTTTAGTTTCTTTCAAATGGACAATCAAGTCACAGGCGAACACTATACAAGCGAGTTGTTTTTGAAAAAGGAACCATTTTGTGATGGAAAATGCTGTGGACTTCAGTTACTCAGAAACAGTCTTCATTAGTGTTCGTCCTCGGCAGCAGCGTGTAATGATTAGCTTAATATGCAGGAACAGGAATGTATAACTGTTTGTGTTGACAGTTAATTAAACCAAACTGTAACTGGAATAATGAGTGATATAATAACATACTGCATATAACATTCCTGTTATAGCTGCCTTCTGAATTTGGCATGGCATGTAAAAATAAAAACTGCACACACCATGTGTCATCCCTTTGTGTTCTGTTTTATGACACACACATGATTGTTTGGTTTTTGAGAAATGAGAAGTCAACTGGCTGAAATTGAAGTCCACTAGATTTTGGAACGTGGGAACGTTCGTGAGGTTGGGAACTGATGTTGAGACGATCTGGTGCACAATTTATCCCAAAGGTGTCGAATGGGATCAAAGTTTGGACTTTTTTTAAATCTCTGTGGATTCTTGGGAAGCCATGTTTTATGGTGCTTGCTTTTTGTACATGGGCGTTGTCCTGCTGGAACAGGTTTGGGCCCCTGAATTTAACTGAAGGGTACAATGCTCCATCATACAAAACCATTTGAGACACTTGTTTGCTTCTAACTTTGTGGTAAGCGTTCAGGGAGGAACCACATCTGGGTGTGATGGTCAGGTGTCCAAACATAAATAAGATGAGAATATTTTAACAGAATCAAACCTGCGCAGTCCATTTCACAGCACAAACTAATGTATTGGTGAACAGCATTGTTACATAAAAACATTACAGTAAGGTTCTTTACTAACTCAGTAACTATGCAAATCATGAATAAATACAGTACCTAATTATTCAATTGAATATTTGTAATAATAGGAATAATTGGAATAATTGTTTTTTTCTTGACCTAAAATAATGACTTGATTGTTTTGTGTGACGGAATGACATGTTCTTCAGTATGGTTCGGAAGTCCAGTGCTTTTGCAGTGATGTTGATGGATTTTCCTCCTTTTCTCAGCTTCAAAATGACTTGCTTTTCTCCTCTAGAAAGCTCTCTGGTCTTTTATATTGGTTTATCCTTTTTCATGACAAATATAGTCTTAAGAGTCAAAACCCAGGGTTCAAACCAAGAGTCGATTTTCAGAGCTGTTAAATCTGGGCAAAAAGAAACACCTGAGAGTCACATGTTCCGATTTGATTTTTGATTGCTTGAAAAATGGGTGGGGTCAAATAAAGGTTGTTTAACACATCAAGACATAAATGTCCATCCAGCCAGCCAGCCATCCATTATCTGTAGCCGCTTATCCTGTTCTACAAGGTCGTGGGCGGGTTGGAGCCTATCCCAGCTGACTACGGGCGAAATGAAACTATAAATAATTGTCCAGGTACACCCTGGACAAGTCCCAATATGTAAATATCAGGAAATGAAATCAGAAATTCAGATCTGAAACCTAAATAAATTCAGTGAGTGTATAACAAAAACAAAAGAATTGGCCTTGCTGTTCCAATACTTCTGGAGGGGAATGTAAGCTAATAATTGTGTGCAGTTGGTAAACTGATCTAATTTACTGTCGGCTTGATTAATTAATCTTGATATCAGATTTCACTGATTACTAGTGTCCTATTTTTTTCCATTAAATGAAGATACATTCATGTTTCTTCATAACATGCTCACTGTTCCTTTTGCAAATGGACCTAAAACACTTGTAATGAAATGGATTAAAATACCTGGGGACACGCTGTAGTAGGAAAATAATCAGTGATCATGTTACGACCCTGAAGTTCATTATTTTCCAATAACAGCTGTGTTTTATTCCACTTTTAGTGCAGCAATTGGCCAGTAATTACATTTTTATTTACTTTTATCTATTTATAGTTTCATTTATTGTTTGCAATGTTCAAAAAACAAAAACAAGTTACTTCCTGTTTTCATTTGCATTACAGCAGCTATAAAAAGTCCTTCCCTCTCGAGCCTCTCTTTATCTCTCTCTGAAATATAAAACACGGTGTGGCAGCGGGGGCGTGGTCTAGCATCGGTCTGTGACAGGAGGGCGGAGTCGGGGAAGTTAAGTGGCAGAATCACTACACCTGTTGTTAATTGATGTGTTTGTGTGTCTTCCCAGTGACCGCGCCCTTCTTAAGGAGAGAGAGTGAGAGCAGAGGGTCTCTCTCCACAACCAGACAGCTGATGTGTGTGTGTGTGTCTGCGTGTGTGTGTTTGCAGCTGAAAAGCTGAATAAAGAGAGTTTTTGTGAACTCAGTTCTGTCCTGCTGTCCTTCTGTGCTCCACCCATTTACACGAACTGCCACACACGGTTTCTCACATTAGGGTGGCACGGTGGTGTAGTGGTTAGCGCTGTCGCCTCACAGCAAGAAGGTCCGGGTTCGAGCCCCGTGGCCGGCGAGGGCCTTTCTGTGCAGAGTTTGCATGTTCTCCCCGTGTCCGTGTGGGTTTCCTCCGGGTGCTCCGGTTTCCCCCACAGTCCAAAGACATGCAGGTTAGGTTAACTGGTGACTCTAAATTGAGCGTAGGTGTGAATGTGAGTGTGAATGGTTGTCTGTGTCTATGTGTCAGCCCTGTGATGACCTGGCGACTTGTCCAGGGTGAACCCCGCCTTTCGCCCGTAGTCAGCTGGGATAGGCTCCAGCTGGCCTGCGACCCTGTAGAACAGGATAAAGTGGCTAGAGATAATGAGATGAGATGAGATTTTACTTCAGGAGTGAGAAAAAAATGACAAGAGGCTGGTCATGGAACGAGTGTTAATAACTGAATGTGCTGTGATGTCAGTGAGAACAGGAACGTTTCTTTCATCACTGTCGAATTAGAAGAATAACACACCTCAGGAGGGACGAAGCATCACACCACCCTGATGTGGATTATTTTCTGATAACAGCATGACCTGCACCTGTTGTGCTTCATTCTTTACTGAATCAACAACTTCTGACCAATCAGAATTGAAAGTTCAGTAGCGCTGGGGATGAACCAGAGTAAACCGAGGAACAAAGAATTTCTTCTCATGTTCCTTCACTTGTTAATGGAGCAGAATGCATTGTTCAGTCCACAGAGTGACTACACTGTGTTAATGATTAGCTCTGGCAGAGTTACTGGGCATTAGGAAGCCTATTGTAAAGCCATCTCCTCTGCTCTTTAGATTTCTTTGTCCTACATAAAATCCAACCCCCTTTGAGATCTGTAATTAGTGCATCACCAGGTTATTAATCCAGGCGTTTGTTACAAAACTGGTCCAATCAGTTCACCAAGGTTTTGGATGCGAGCCACTTTGTATTTCTGACTCATTTGCTGTTGATCGAATCATACGTCAGAAATGGTGTTTTGTTCACACTGCTTGTGTTGTGTGTTTTATACTCATGAAGTTTGTTGAAATGTGTTTCGCTTTTCCTCACGTCTCGTCTTCCAGATGCAGAACAAACCCACTTACATCAACTACGGATTTCATTATGGAGAAGGAAGACCTCCAGCACAAGCACCTGGACATCCACCACCGTATTATCCCACTGTACCTCAGTACTCCAACGCACCACCTGTGCCCATCAACACCCACTACACCGTCACAGCCGGACTCCCTCTTACTGCAGCGGCACCCAAAGGTACCCGAGTCTCATGCCATATTCCTCTTCCGTTTCAGTTTCCACTCAGTTATTCACACAATTTATATCTCAGCAAAGGGAAGCTACACTCCCCGGCCACTTTAATAGGAACATGTTGTTGAGTCTAAGATCCCTGTTCTTGGCTGCAGGAGTGGAACCCAATGTGTTCTTCTGCTGTTGCATGCTGAGATGCTTTTCTGCTCATCACGGTTGTAAAGAGTGATTATATGAGTTACTATATCCTTCCTGGCAAAAAAGCTCGACCCAATCTGTCCATTTCCCTCTGATAGGGTTGCCACCTGTGTCTGACAAAAATCCTGGACATTTCGACCATCCAACCGACCTTTTTGCTTGTAAGCAACGGCGCCCTTCGCACATCTAACCCGAGACAAAAATCGCCCTTCTATGCTGAAATTGTATTGCTCTAATTAGTAAAAATGACGCTTTTGCTAGTTATTTGTTTAGTTAATTGCTTTACATAATATAGCAGGTCTTCATTATTTTGGTTTATTTCCAACAGTTTTTGGTTGTGGACACCTGGGGGCAGTAGTGGGCACAGGTAAAAGGGGAATACATACTGTAATTAAGTTCTTTTTTTTTGCTTATGTGGAATAAAAATAAATAATCTAATTTTTCATTGTATCTAAGAATACCTGAATGTAACAATGTAAGGTGTAGTGCCAAACAGCTTACCTGATTGCTTAGAGTGTGGTGTGTGCTTTGCTTGTGCTTGCCTGTGCCTCTGCTGCTCTTGGCTAAACAAATACATAGGAGGACATGTAACTGGGCACATACAGGAGTATGTACTACACTACACTTTCATTTAATTCACCAAAACCTTACCTAATCTTCCATTTATATTTGGTGTTTTTCTTTGCTGCTGCTGTGAGTCCTGGCTGATTTTCAATGAATGTCTTGAACTCAGTACAGGACAACTGAAAGTTTAGCCTGACTTGAAGCTCAGTCTTCACCATTGCAACAGAGAGTCTGTTTCTTTTATCAGTCCAAGCATCCTCCATTGCCCCTTTTCCACCAGAGCAGTTCCAGGGCTGGTTCGGGGCCAGTGCTTAGTTTGGAACCGGGTTTTCTGTTTCCACTGACAAAGAACTGGCTCTGGGGCCAGAAAAACCGGTTCCAGGCTAGCACCAACTCTCTGCTGGGCCAGAGGAAAGAACCGCTTACGTCAGCGGGGGGGCGGAGTTGTTAAGACCAACAACAATAAAAAGACCGCGAAAGATCGCCATTTTTAGGCGATGAGAAGCAGCAGCTGTACAAACGCGAAGTCATCCATTATTACTATTGTTGTTGTTGCTGCTGCTGCTTCTTCCGTGTTGTTTTTGCTTTGATATTCGCGCCAAGGTTTATGCAAATGTAGCGACGTAACTGACGTATACAGTGACGTAATGACGTATTCAGCGACGTAATGACGTGGTTCCACTTAGCACAGCGAGCTTGGGAAAGCAAACTGGTTCTCAGCTGGCTCACAAGTTGAAATACACATTTTGCCCATTATGTACAAAAAACCGGGACATTCAGTGTCCCGGATTTTTTTTTTTTTTTTCCGGGACAGACCATGAAAATCTGGGACAATCAGGAAAAACCGGGACAGGTGGCAACACTACCCTCTGACCCTCTCTTATCAACAAGGCGTTTGTTTCCACCCACAGAACTGTCGCTCACTCACTCAGTGTTTTTTGTTTTCTGCACCATTCTGTGTAAACTCTAGAGACTGTTGTGTGTGAAAACCCCAGGAGATCAGCAGCTTCTGAAATACTCAAACCAGTCCATCTGGATCAAACCAACACCCAGACCACAGTGAGAGAAAGCCACACTTCACTGTGAGATCACAACTTTCCCATTCTGATGTTTGAACATTGTGAACATTAACTGAAGCTCTTGATTTGTATCTGTGGGATTTGATTCTGTCGAGGGATCGGCTGATTAGAAAACTGCACAAAACAGCAGGTGGATGGGTGGGTGTTCCTAATAAAGTGGCCAGTGAGCGCATATTTTAACTAAAGGAAAATGTGATCTAATACTTTTATTAAGAGATTATTATATAACAATTAAACGTTAAACCTGTTTCTGGATGTATTCACTAAGTTCAAGATGAAAGTAGTATTTTTTCTGTTGCCAAAAATAAACACTTGAAAGAAGTAAAACGTTCCACAAAAAGTTTGAAATGAGTAAAAAATGTCTAGAAATAGGTTTAATCATCATATATTTGTTTAACAACAATGGAATAAAGACAAATTTTAGTTGAATTAGCCAATAGTCAATATCTGTTCACAGGCTAAGACGCCATTGTTATGGAAATGGAGAAACAAATTCTGTTTTTGAGTAAAAATATCATGAATGCAGTCAAAGTTATGTTCGACTGTATTAGAAGAATATTAGAAAATAAATCTACAGGGATTTTAGTAATTTCAAGGAATTTGTCTTATTCCATGACCAAATTTTGCTTCTTTCAAGAAATAAATGTTTGAAAACAGCCCAGTTCTCTCTCAATACAAGAAGTCTTTGTTGTTTTGGTTCTGAATGACAGAATTTCATCATTTTCATATTTTCATTTCTCACATCATTATAAATGACTTGAAAACAGTTTAAAGGGCTGCTCGTGTTCTTTAGAGCAACTCAGCAAAACATCCAGCCAAGCTTCTTTAGCGTAAACTGAAAGCAGGTCGCAGGTTCATATTTCATTGCACTTTGTTTCTTTTAGCAGTCAGCAGAAGTCGATGTTTGTGCATCACAGCAGCGGTTGTCTTCGGCCTCATCGTCGTGGCGATAGCGGCCGTGTTGATCTGGTACTTCTGTAAGTAACGAGTCACCATGTTAGCAAGAGTGAACTTTTTTGAGAAGTTCTGAGTTTGTCTGATTGATTAATGTGTGTGTGTGTTTAAATCAGTGTTCGGAGTGTGTGTGCTGGGACGCAGGTGTGGACAGAGTGACACGTGTGTGTATTTGTCACAGTGGTGTGATGGACAGATGAATTGTCCAGCAGGAGAGGACGAGGCCGAGTGCTGTAAGACTCATTTTCTTATTCGACACTGAATGATAATTTTATTTGGAGGCAGTTTCCAAAAATGTTGTGGTTTCCCCCCCAGTTCGCTTCAATGGTCCTCATTTCATACTGCAGAGTTTTTCAAACGAAGACCAAAAATGGAAGGTGGTGTGTTCAGATGGGTGGGACGACAATGTTGGGAAGCTGGCATGTGAGCAGATCGGATATTCCAGGTCAGAAAATGAAACACGAGTGAAATATCGGCCTGACTGAAGTCTTCAGCTGTCTGTTCAGACTCTCGGACAGGACAAATCTTCAGGAACGATGTGGAGTAATTGTTCTGTTCTTCGTTCAGATCTGACTATGTTGGTTCTGGGACAGTAACTCCAGACTCCGGAGCTGCAGATGGCTACATGACCCTCAGATCCAGTTACTTGAACACACTCGGCTCTGAGCCTCTCCACAGTTCTCTCTCAAACAGGTCTGTTTCACATTTTACACTACAGTTACTCTGAGACTTTATTCTTTTTGTTGGTGGAGTTAAACTCATAATTCACTTCATGAATTCATTACAGTTAACGCAGTGCCATTATCCGAACGTGATTAGTGCTCAAAACGTTCGTATCTGCTTTCATATTTGCATTCTAACCAGAAGTGGGTGTGGTCTGTTAAACCCAGCACTATGCCCGAGGAAAGCTGGGAAACACTGAATAAAACATGGATGCTGGAAAAAATAATTTTTCATTCACAAAATATAACAACAAATAGCAAATTATAAACATAACTTCATTCAACTCTTGAACCAGACACCATGTGGAACTTTCTGGAAAGATTTCTCTCTTCTGTCTGATGTGACTGAGTCAGCAAGTGAATGATGTTTCAGAACCCCAGTGTTTCGCTCCCACATCAATAAAATCTGATTTAATCTGCATTTAACAACAACAACAACAACAACATTCATCTGTTCAGAAACGTTCACTGGATAAAACCGATACAGTCACAGCGCTGCTGCAGTGAGTCAGGGTGGGATCCTTTCAACAGCACTTCATTCTCTCTCTCTCTCTCTCTCTCTCTCTCTCTCTCTCTCTCTCTCAGGAATTGTGCTGAAATTTAGCAAACATTCAGCATTAAAGTAAAAACTGCACCTTTTTGATGGTGATTGTTTCATCCAGCAGGATCCCAGTCACTGACGCTGGCAAGTTTCTTTAAAAACCAACAAACAAACAAACGAATGCCCCACCCACTGTCCATATCCGAGTCTTTTTCATTTTAAATGATGTACTCTTTTTTTTTCTATTTTTTATTTCGATAGACATATAATCAAAATTTTAAACACATTTATGATAAAATAAGCAATTTACAATATATAATTAATCAGTGAGGATTACTGCAGGTAACGAAATGTCTATTTGACCAAATAAAAGACGCAAGACCTAAAACCAGACAACAGGTATTTAATAACCTAGCTTTATCCTTGGTGTGCTTTATTACTTATTTATTAATGCTTTATGAAGTTGTTTATTTATTTATTGCATTTTTGCATCTATTACCTGTTTTAGAATGTTTCCATATTATAAATTAATGTAATAAATATTGCATACAGTAAAATAATAATAATAATAATAATAATAATAATAATAATAATAATAATAATACAGTAAATACATTAAGAGTAACAGTACATTCTATATAAAATAAACTAAAGCAATTGTTCTATAAAATACACTACCATTCAAAAGTTTGGGGTCACCCAGACAATTTTGTGTTTTCCATGAAAAGTCACACTTTTATTTCCCACCATAAGTTGTAAAATGAATAGAAAATATAGTCAAGACATTTTTCTGGCCATTTTGAGCATTTAATCGACCCCACAAATGTGATGCTCCAGAAACTCAATCTGCTCAAAGGAAGGTCAGTTTTATAGCTTCTCTAAAGAGCTCAACTGTTTTCAGCTGTGCTAACATGATTGTACAAGGGTTTTCTAATCATCCATTAGCCTTCTGAGGCAATGAGCAAACACATTGTACCATTAGAACACTGGAGTGAGAGTTGCTGGAAATGGGCCTCTATACACCTATGGAGATATTGCACCAAAAACCACACATTTGCAGCTAGAATAGTCATTTACCACATTAGCAATGTATAGAGTGGATTTCTGATTAGTTTAAAGTGATCTTCATTGAAAAGAACAGTGCTTTTCTTTCACAAATAAGGACATTTCAAAGTGACCCCAAACTTTTGAACGGTAGTGTATGTGAGTAAATCTTATTTATATCTGAATAAAACTGATTTATTTCTTGCTTCTCCTTCCAGTGCAAGTTGCCCAATGAATGCGGTGGTGACCCTGAAGTGTATCGGTAAATGATTGTTCAGTTTTTTGACACTGCAATGAAGGTGACTTTTACACCAGGAACTAGTGGAACATGAAAAACTTCCTGGAGCAGAAATTCTGAATCATCAGCACAAAGTCCTGAAAGCTGAACTGTTTATCAGAAATGCTGACCAAAACTGAACACGGTTTTAACAAGGAAAAAAAGAAAAACACAAACCAATCAAATTTCATTAAAACTGCCCCATGAGGTGCTGAGTCCATGGCACCACAGTGAGCTGGGTTTATTGTAACCCTGTTGTGAATGCCTCCTTGTGTTGTACTCTAGATTGTGGAAAATCTCTCACTCCTGGAACGCGTATCGTGGGAGGGGAAGTGGTGAGCTCGCTGGGGCTCTGGCCATGGCAGGTCAGTCTGCAGGCCATGGGGCGTCACCTGTGTGGAGGTTCGATCATCACTCCATCGTGGATCGTCACAGCTGCTCACTGCGTTCAGGCGTAAGCCCATGTGACGTTCCCTGGGTTTTTGTTTATATTTATTTCACTGTTGCTGAGTGACGTTCTTTCCCCGTTCTACAGACTTCCATCTCCGAGTCAGTGGACAGTGTACGCCGGGTATCTGACCCTGAGGGAGATGTACTCCTCCACCGGCAACTCGGTCAGTCAGGTCATCGCTCACACTGGCTTTGACCCTGAAACCAATACCAACGATATCGCACTGATGAAGCTGAGGACGCCGCTCCAAATGTCCTGTGAGTTACAGTACAGCAGGAAGTGTGCAGTGTGTTCTCAAGAAAACAACACACACACAAGATTATAGCTGGGGGGCGGGAGAGATTAAAAAAAATCACATCATGGTTCTCAAATGCATTTCTCTGATACCTGGATTATTAAAAAATAAATCAGTTAAAAATTATAAAGAAAATATCTTTAAAAATATATGAAATTATCAAATGTTTCATTTTTAACATTAAAAATTACATTTTGATAATAAATATTTATCACTTAAAAGGAAATAAATGAGAATGAAATCTGGAAAATTGTAATGTTACAGATTTTAATATTTTTACAATTTAAATTCTAAAAGTTCACTTTTCTCGAAGGTGTTTATACAATTTTTAAGAGCTCACATAAAAAACCCTATTTGATACTTTATTTCATGTTTTTCTTATTTTTACTTAATAAATATTCTGAAAACATAAAATAAAAATCACATCTTTACAGTAATTTTTTCATTAAAATGACTTTTTTGGATAAAATTAATATGTAAAGAATCTTTAAATTTTTAATTTGGATGATAAGAATTTAAGGTTTAATGTACAAAATTTTATCATGATATCAGCTGATTTCAGTTATTTAAAAAAGAATAAAATGTTTGATAGTATCTATGACACCTCGCCAAATAGAAAAGTCTAACGCAACATAATTGCTCACATCATCATCATCAACATCATCATCATCAACTCCTCTCCAGTGATGTGTGAAATGTTGGGTCTCAGTTATCGCAGTGTGAAATCGTCCACGTCTGACTCTCGTCCACAGGTTTACATGAACATCGTATCTTTTCTCCGTGACCTGAACAGCTCATTCACAAGCTCTTGTACGGTGGATGTGGAACATAAAGTAACTGTGATAATAAAAAAAACGGTGTTATTTTCCAAAGTGAAACAGATTGACATGGTGGAGTTTGACTGTGAGAAGACGGAAGGAGTCTCCAGTGTCTCAGAGTAAAGCTGAAGCCTGATGGTTTTCCACACTGGAAAGTTTCTCTAGAACAAATTGAACTTTTTTGTATGTTCTCAATGAGAGAATGGTTATTTATAGCTGAAGTGACAACAGGAAGTCATTTCACAGAGAGCAAAAACAGAAGTATACGCGCTAGAAAATCAGGAAGAAAGCAGGTTCATGCAGAACCAAACATTTTCCCTTTTGTTTTTTTCTTTTTTAGCGAGCATTAAACCAGTGTGCTTGCCAAACACTGGTCTCGACTTCTCAACTTTAAGAGCATACTATGTGACCGGATGGGGGGCGACGATGAGCCAAGGTACGATGAAAATTGTTCCAAACCACAGGAGTGAAACGCAAAGCTGCAAGCAATTAATAAAGATGGCGATGTTTATTTCAGCTGAACGTGTGACTGTAAATCCATGTTTTCTTCTCAAGGTTCTGCCTCCAATGAATTACGTGAGGCTCAAGTGTCGCTGATAAGCAGGACGGTGTGTAACAGCCAGCAGGTTTATAACGGTCTAATCACAGACACCATGATCTGTGCAGGCAAGCTGCAGGGCGGAGTGGACTCGTGCCAGGTCAGAATCTGATCCACACCAGACGCGGATGGAGAAAAATATCTTCAACTGTCCTGCAGATGTGAGCAATAACATTTCCTTGTATTTTTAGGGGGACAGCGGGGGTCCTCTGGTCACTAAGGAGAATGTTCTGTGGTGGCTGGTGGGAGACACGAGCTGGGGTCAGGGCTGCGCTCTCAGGAACCGGCCTGGTGTTTATGGAAACATGACCTTCTTCCTCGACTGGATTTACACACAAATGAAGGTGACAACATGCTACATGTGAAATTAGACTCAAAAGCTGATGTCACACAACAGACACGAACAAAGCAGACAGTTTCATTCCTGACTGTCTAAACTCAGGCGAAGTAGATCAAAACCAGGGACTTTGGGTTCGAATCTCCAGTCGGTGGGAACCGGACATAGGTTTGAGTTTTGTGCATCGAAGGAGAATTTTATCTTTTCTTTTAAAAAGTTTGAATTTGTGTGTCGGTCGTGGGATTTAACATGCAAGACGTCAGAAAAAACACAGATGTGTATGTGTGAGCAGTCCTGAGTGAATCGTCCATACACAGACAATGATGTAAGGGGTGTGGCCAAGGCGGAGCCAGAGCAGAAACGAGTCCCACATCAATGCTGCTGTCATAATGTATATTTTTTTTTAACTCATGAAAAAAAAAAGTTTTTATTTGCCAGGTGAATGAAGAGAATGCAGAGTATTTGATCTTATTTAGTTGACTGTGTGTGTTGCAGAAATATTAACTTGCCGTCTGGGTGAAATGGACGACCTCGTGGACCTTCATTTCAGAGCAGCTTGATGAAGGACTGTTTGAAGATATTTATATGAGCGTTATATCCTGTGGATTAGCAGTACAGTATTTCCTGATCATTTATTTTGATTTATATCTATTTTTGTAAAAGGCTTTTAATAAATTTTGATGAAAATTTATGTCAGCTGTTTATTGTTTGCAGTTTTCAAAACTTTAACTATTCATTCAAGACGTTTTTGACAATAAACAACCTGAAGATGTTGAAGTTGTTTTGAAGCCCAACATGTCAGATGCATTCAGTCAGTCATGCACGTGGGTGTGGTGGGCTCTGCTCCGCCTCGCCAACGTGTTTCTGTGACTGTTCGAATTTACTTAGGCTTTATTTGCACAGGCAAGTTCCTCCAAACATGAGCTCTGAGCACAGCGCGTTCAGAAACGGGGCGTGAGTGGCTGAGAGAACAGCTCTGTTGAACTTCCTGCTCTGCTGCGTCTCTCCATAAACAAAACTTATCACGATTTATTTAGCAGCTGAATGGCAGTTAAACAGCTGATACAGTTCATAAGTGTAGCCCTGTGCTATGTTTAGATTCAGTTCATTGGAAGGTTTAAATTCATGGGAGTTATTAAAGGGTTAAAATGTAAAATGAGAAAAAAGAACGTTTGGAAGTGGAAGTGCTGAAACTTGTAAATGTCCTATGCCAATATGTTTTTGTTTCTAAGAATTTGTATTTCATTTCTGTTTCTAATAATGTGACGAATTATTTTCCTAACTTCTGATTGGTCAAGAATTGTGATCCCTGAACTGTTGCAGAGTAGGAAGTAGAGGGCGCAACACAACATATTCAGTTCGTCGGAGGATAGTGAAGGGGACAGTCGGGTAGTTTGTCTCCTCCTGTTAGCTATGCTAAAGTCTGAACTTTCCCAGGCTTTGGGGAAGATTTCTGCTGCCAAGAGTTCGGCTAGAGCAGTGGTTCTCAACCGGGGGGGCGCGCCCCCCTGGTGGGGCGCGGAGGTACTCCAGGGGGGTCGCGAGTAGGCTTCATGTATGGAGGAAAAAAAAAAATCTGGGGCTAACAGGCTATAGTAGCTAAGCAGATGCAACACATTTACCCATGTCAAAATGCAGGACATTGGACTATTACATACAAATCAATACTATTATAAAATCTATCATCAATCTATCATAAAATCTTGTGTGTAGGTTATTTTAAGCCCGTGACGCGAACATGACGCAACGTCACGTGAGTGAGTCTGCATACCGTGGCCACCGTGTGAGTGCTTGCCACACACTATTGGTGGGACATGGCGATTCATTTCCGCCAGTTCGTTCATGTCGGTCAGTTCAGCAAAGAAATTTGTTCGTTCAGTTCGTTCACGCGTTCATTTTGATGACGTCACACCAAAGCGGCACAACAATGGTGTCGTCCGAAGTTTAGTTCATCTTGAGTGAACGAGAGGCGGCAGAGGTGCCATCCACAATAGATTTTCATACATTACAATGTGCTTGAGAAAAAGATGGAAGAAAAACATTATCCTAGCATTATCTGAAAAAGACTACATAAACAAAGCTCTGAAAGTTAATTAAATGTAGATGAGAATAAAGCTTTTTTTTATATTTATTATATTTATTTTAGTAGAGCCATGGTCTGCCGGCTATGCAGTTGTTCTCTCAAACCCATTAAGCAAAAAAAAAAAAATTTGCTTATTTAACAGCAACACTCATTTCAGAGAATAAACAACTTTACAAGTCATCGTATTCAGCGAACAGCAGGCAGGCTGGCTGCTGGCTGTTCGTTCGTTCGCGAACTGCTGAGCTCATTCTCTGTAAACTGAAATGTATTGCTGAGTGAGAGCTCTAAATTGTAAACTAAAGACCTGGCATGTGTCAACGCTCTGATAATAGGGCTCAGATAGCCCTTAAAGAAGTAAAGTGGCGCTGCTCTGCACAGATCAAAATGCAAGTTGGACGCCCTTCTGCTACTGAACAGATCCTGCTGATTCGCCAACGACCGAGATTCAGCGACCGCCCTGCTGCCAGCGAGCAGAGACTGCTGATTCGCCAACGACCGAGAACGAGAGGCAGCGCGAACTAGTTCTAGTCGTTCACTTCGAAGACTCGTTCAAAAAGAACGGTTCGTTCGTGAACGACACACCACTAACACACAC
This sequence comes from Neoarius graeffei, assembly GCF_027579695.1. Classification (NCBI taxonomy): domain Eukaryota; kingdom Metazoa; phylum Chordata; class Actinopteri; order Siluriformes; family Ariidae; genus Neoarius; species Neoarius graeffei. The sequence continues at coordinate 1,017,173 of NC_083593.1, forward strand.
ACACTAGTCTGGTTTCTTGCCAAGTTAACTCGTGCCGACTCTCGCTAGTCTACTATCATCAATCCATCGATACAGCGCAAAACCCAAACAGTCTTTTTAAAGACTACTACCCCACACTGTATTTTTGCTTTCCCCATTTCAGCTCTACCCAAATAATTTGTTGTTTTTGTTGTTTTCTTACTGCTAGTCTACTATGGATAATGCTACTACTGCTGCTACTACTGCTACTACTGCTGCTACTACTACTACTACTACTAATAATAATAATAATCTAGCCCAGGGCTATCTATCTATCTATCTATCTATCTATCTATCTATCTATCTATCTATCTATCTATCTATCTATCTATCTATCTATCTATCTATCTATCGGTCGATATAAAGTGCTGTAGGTCGGGTGGCGTCACTGCGGGTGAGTGTGTTTGGGGGGATGGGGGCGGGGCGAGAAGAGGGGCCCCCAACTGCAATGAACCAGCTTTGGTGGGGCCCAGGTTGCAAAAGGTTGAGAACCCCTGGGCTAGAGCATTAATGAAGCAGGGGGCTTTGCTGTGTGAGACGGGACACTTTCCTTTTGAGGTTCTATGTGAGTTTTAATGACCGACTGTCGTGTAAAGCCGTTAGTGACCAGAGCAAACGCACGCTAGTTTCAGTTACAGTTAGAAGGGTTGCCTCAACGTTATTGTGCTACCCGTTGGCTGTGTTTGTGAAACTACTAGGTGCTAGAATTGTCCGGTAAACCGGAGGAGTTGGGATTCGTTTAAACAAGACGGTCAAAACCAGCAAACGCGGTGGGGAGACGGGACATTCAACGCTGCTGTTATCCATGCGGGAGGCACATGATCAGCTAGGAACACGCCACGACTGGGTCCATGCTTCAGCTGCGCTACACGCAGTGAGCAAGTGAACACTCGCAACTGCTTCTTCTACTTTTCTTCTCAACGATCAGGTACAGATCATTTTCATTTTATTTAGCTCGCCGAGTGAAGCGGCCAGTGTTTATTTTCCAGGCCCCAACGCACCCAAGCGACGTTCAGGCCTGCAACTGGGTATATTTTGAGTCCCTTTAGTTATTTTAAAGCCGGCATAGTTTAGGGCATTTACATGTGACTGAGACGTTTGCATTTCAATTGCATTTCCTTGGGTTTCCTATTTCATTTCCTATTGCATTTGAAAGAGTGACTTTGACTCTAAGGACTTTGAGTTTAAAGGGTAACTTTTCATTTTAAAGGGGAACTGTGAAATCTAAAGGAGAACTTTTTCCTTTGAAGGTTATTGTGATAAGGTGACAATATTACTGTCTTATTTGTTATAAGAGCAATTCTAAGTTTACTTTTAAGTGGTACCCAGATAGCAGAGGGTCGTTGATTCGACGTGGAATCATCAGCATGTTCTTCGACCTATACGCCGTCGAATCACCGTCAATCACCGACGTTGATTCAACACCGCTTTGCTCATACGAGTTTCCGTTGAAACGACGTTGAAAAGTGGCTGGTGGTCGACAGAGAATAGACCCCCTTTCACCCTTTATTCAACTACGTATTTCGGTCGATTTATAGTTGAATTTTCGGCGATGATTCATCCAACTTTACTTCCTGTTTTATGTACAACAGGAAGGCTACAAATTAAGCAAAACAGGCTAAATTAAACTAGCTAACAATAAAGCATCGGGGCTCTTGCCTAGGATGAACACACACATGCATACTTCAACCATGAAAGTGAAACTTAATTTATATCAATGTGCGTAGGCTACGTCCTGTTTAATGTACAACAGGATATAAAAATGCATGCAACAATGCACCTCTCCTAATGTTTGTCAAGCTATCTAATGAGGCATAACTTTTAACATTTATAAGGAACAGAACACACTTGAACAAGTTCTTAGAAACATTTTATGATTTATTTATAATTGTGGCCTATTCCTCCTGCGGCGCAGACCTGTACATGGAAACAGAAAAACATAACCAAAATTAATTTGATGCAGCATTGATAAAGAAAGTCAGCAGTAGGCTATGGGTTTCTAAATGCCACCCTACCTCATTATTTGGACATGGGGAAAAACTATATTTAAAATCCAAAGAGGGATGGAGGGAGGAAAATTAAAACAAAAGAAAGAAATGAAATATAGAGTAGAGAATATTTGATAAAATTAAGGATGTTTTTATTCAGTAAACATTTTAAAAAAATGTTCTACAACACTCTAGCCTAGTGACTTACCAGTAACAAAATAGACTTAAAGTATTCAGATCCGCTCTGCATAAAGCAGCTAAATCCTCTCTCTGTCTCCCGGCAGAAAGCTCCTTGGTTTGCTCCCCTTGTGTCTCAATCACAGCTGGTATTCTGTAGAAAGACTTCTTTTCACCTTTCCCATCAGCTTTGTTAGAACCCTAACACAGCACAAAAGTTTACCATTGTAGGTTTATGATGAACCAAGTGCCTCGTGGGTTCACATACCGCGCGCTGCCGTTATTTCCCCCTAATCACGAGTTTGTTGGTCTTCCAATGTGGCGCAGGGTTTGTTTACTTCCGGTTTTGGGTGACGTCAGTGAAAGGGGTCTAATGGGGGCATTACCGCCACCCACTGGATTGGGGTGTAAAGCAGTCTGAACAAAACGTGTAAACATAAACATAGGAGAAATGAACCCGTTTTTCTAACTCGTCCTCACTTAGTCTACTTTTCTTTTTTGATTAGTCTGGATTTGATATTGTAAATTTAAATGTGAATCAATGTATATTCATCGGACATGAACAAATGAATAAATCTTGAGTAATCTTGAGGGGCGTGTCCGGGGCGCGGTGTCGCGGGGGGGGATCGAACGAACCCTCCGATCCCCCCTGGCTACGGGCCAGAATTTGCTCATCCTACCAATGTTGAAAACTGGCCGGCAAAAGTGACGATGGTTCAACGTCGTATATTCAACCTTCTCTGACGGTCGACAGATCAACCTTTACCCACGTTGATTCAACGGTGATAAATCGACCCTCTCAGACGGTGGAGAAATCGACGTTTCACGGCGCCGTTTCAACGTTGATTTTCTGACGTACGACGGAAACCGACTATTCTGACCAAAACTCTACGTCGTTTCAACGACCCTCTGCTATCGGGGTAACTAGCTCTGAGAGAGTGTGTCTTTTCAGTTTATTAACAAACAACAACAAGGGAGTTTCATTTCATGCTTTATTCATTTGTAATTTGATTGTAAATAATCTATTTTTTAGTAAAAGGTAAAAAGACGTCATTTGAATTTCATTATTTCATGGTGACATTTTACTGGTTTAAATCATTCTAAAAGGTATATTTACAGTGTATTTACAAGGTAATAGGTAACAATACTCATAACCAACCCGATAAAAACTACTGCTGTTTTATCACCATAAATGATAAGAACTCAGGGCGCCTCAAAGTTGGAAGGTAGATTTAGATGTTTTTGGATGTCATGCCAGTAATGTAGGCATGGGGGCGCTACACAAAATGGAGGCACTGCTGGGATTGTTATGATAAATTTGTAACGCTTTTCTTTTGTACTAGTGTGTTTTGAACATTTTTACCGGATTTTGAAATTTTCATTTTCTATCATGGCAGATAGTAAGCTACAGAAAGAGCTTATTGAGTGGTGTGACAGTGCTACTGTTGATGTTACTCATGCCATATTAGTAGTGGGGGTGGGCGAAGGTCTTGAAGTGGCTAAAATTGAAGAAGAGCTGCGTACAGTACGATGCTGGGGTCGAGTGAGAGTAAGGGGGACCAAGCCTTATGATGATAGTAATGGTTTATTAGTTCTGTGTGAATGCAAAGAAGTCATCAATCCACTTGTAGTACCTCCTGAAGTCCGACCTACCGATGGCGCTGTTTGGAAGATCATTACTGCCCAACAACCCACTCCTCCTGTTCCATCTGATGACTTTTCAGCTAAGTTGCAATGCTTTCTTATGTCAGAGGGAAAAACATTGGCCGATATTCAAACCTTGTCTACCACTGATGAGTCAGTCTTACGTGCCATGGTAGATGTAGTCAGCCGCACTACTAAAAGTCAAGCTGAGAGCCATGGATATCGCCGCCTGCGAATCTTTTCAGGAATCACTCCCACCCCTGCTGGGGAGGAATCTCTAGAATATTGGCTAGAACAGGCAATGTTAATGGTTCAAGAGAGTGAGCTCACTGAACAAGAGAAGAGACGACGAATCCTGGAGTGCTTGAGAGGCCCAGCCCTTGAAATTGTCAAGTCACTATGCCTCAGTAAACAAGGAGCCACCGCCCAAGAGTTTCTTGATGCGCTGGACAGTGCATTTGGTTCCGCTGAGTCGGCTGAAGACCTGTACTTCTCTTTCTGTCTCATTCAGCAGAAGTCTGGTGAGAAGCTGTCAGATTATGTTCGGAGAATTGAACCTTTTCTGGCTAAAGTGGTGAAGAAAGGAGGTGTCTCGGCAAGTGATAAAGACAGAGTGAGAGTAGAACAGTTGCTTCGTGGCGCAATTGACTCGGACTTAATGCTTCTACAGCTGCGCTTGAAAGAAAGACGTAGGAATCCCCCCAACTTTCTTGACTAACTGTCTGAAATCAGAACAGAGGAGGAATACCAACAAACACGGAAGAAAGTGAATGCCAGTATTCGGAATGTCGCTGTTTGTGATGACTCAGTTGATGAAGACGTAGACATAGAAGTGCTAAAAGCTGATTTTAAAGCTTTGAAAACTCAAGTGTTTGAGTTGCGTAAGAGTTCAGCTGGCGAAGGAGCTAGTGCTCATACAGCTATGCCTAATCCGAGTCACTTAGACAATGACAAGTCAGAAACTGCTGCTTTGCGAAAGAAAGTTAAGAGATTAAGCAAGAAGTTGAAGTCCAAAGGAGGCAATGCACCTGAGCCTTCAGCTACCGTAGCTGCTGTCGGGACCAGGAACCAAGGTCAAGGTTCTAGGCAACCACAAGGTTCGGGAGGTGGTGAACGCTTCTGCTATAGATGCGGAGAGGATGGCCATATCGCCACCAAGTGTTCATCTGCTGAAAATGAGAAAAGAGTGATCAAGAGACTCATAGCTTCTCTTAACAAAGCTAAAGGCAGGCAGGCTAATGAGGGAAAACAAAATAGTGAGGTCACTAACTGTTCCTCCAATAAACAGGAAGTAAGCAACAATACAAATGCTCCTCTTCCTAAAGGTCTCATTGGTCCACCTTCTACAGTGCAGGTGAAAGTGAACGGTAACCCATGTACAGCCATATTGGATAGTGGGTCCCAAGTAACCATCATCTTTGAGAAGTTTTATGAGAAACACTTGTCAGATGTACCCATCCAACCAGTGTCTGGATTAGCCATTTGGGGACTAAGTGATACAAGTTATCCCTACTCAGGATACGTTGTAGTTGACATGCAGTTTCCAAAGGAGCTAACTGGGAAGTCAGAGACACTGTCAGTGTTGGCATTGATTTGCCCTGGGCCTAACACACCAGATCAGGTCCCGGTGATTTTAGGCACTAACGCTAACTTGTTCCACCAACTCGCTGACCTGTGTGGAAATCCGAAGAGTAAGGCTCTAGCACGTGCCATGAAAGTCAGTGATGCTGGACCTAAGAGAGACCTGGTGCGGCCTAATGTTGCTGATGACAGCACTGGTAATTGTCTGGGCATAGTGAAGTTTACGGGCCCTGACGAGTTCATCCTTACCCCTGAGGAGAGTTGTTGTGTTCCATGTCAACTGGACTTCTGCCAGCCAGTACCTAAAGGCATAATCGTGGTGGAGACGAGTGACGCTGTGCCCTTACCACATGGTGTTATGTTCCAGCCTGTTGTCGCTCCTGCTTCTGCCATTGACCCTAATTGCTTCAATCTGTTGATTCAGAACGAGACAAAGAAGGAAGTTACAATCCCCCGAGGTACACCCCTGGGTATGGTTCAGTCAGCTGAATTGGTCAGTTCGGTCACGAAAAGCCAGAAAGCTGAAGGAATAGATCCAAGTTTGATTGACTTTGGAGATTCACCTATTCCTAATGAATGGAAAGAGAGACTCAGGAGAAAGCTATGTCATCGACGCAACATGTTCTCACTCCACGAGTGGGAGGTTGGCTTAGCTAAAGGCGTTGAGCACAACATTCGTCTTACCGATCCCCGTCCGTTTCGTGAGAGGTCCAGACGTTTAGCGCCTGCGGACATCGAGGATGTGCGTAAACATCTCCAAGAGCTGTTAGACGCTGGATTGATAAAGGAGTCTAGGAGTCCGTACGCATCACCTATCGTGGTAGCATGAAAGAAGAACGGCAACGTGCATATGTGCATAGACTACAGGACTCTGAATAGCAAGACAATACCCGATCAGTACACCACCCCACGCATCGACGATGCATTGGACTGTTTAGCAGGAAGTCGCTGGTTCTCTGTCTTAGACCTCCGTAGTGGTTACTACCAAATAGCGATGGCGGAAGAAGACAAAGACAAGACCGCATTCATTTGTCCACTTGGCTTCTACCAATTTGAACGGATGCCTCAGGGAGTGATGGGAGCCCCTGCGACGTTTCAATGTTTGATGGAGAAGGCCGTTGGGGACATGAATTTGCTACAAGTCCTCGTTTATCTTGATGATTTAATAGTGTTTGGTGCTACATTGGAAGAACACGAGGAGAGACTAATGAAAGTCTTGGATCGTCTCGAGGAAGTAGGCCTAAAAGTGTCTTTGGACAAATGCCAGTTCTGTCAGCCCAGAGTCAAATATGTTGGCCATATCGTCTCTGCTGACGGGATTGCGACAGACCCAGCTAAGGTCGAAGCTGTAACACAGTGGCCACAGCCTACTGACCTTAAGTCATTGAGGTCATTCCTCGGCTTCTGTGGTTATTACCGCAGATTTGTCGCAAACTACTCCTCCATTGTCAAGCCGTTAACAGACCTAACTAAAGGGTATCCCCCTGTGAGGAAAGGCAAGAAGCCTACTGTCCCAAAAGATCAGCAATACTTCAAGGAGGCTGAACCTTTTGGCTCACGCTGGACTGATGCATGCACAAAAGCATTCCGTGAGATCATCAGACGCCTTACCAACGCGCCTGTGTTAGCGTTCGCCGATCCAAACAAGCGCTACATGCTGCACATCGACGCAAGTCTAAAAGGCTTGGGAGCAGTCTTAAACCAGGTTCATCCTGAAGGTCTCCGTCCCGTTGCATTCGCCAGCAGAGGATTGACTGCTGCGGAACAAAAGTATCACATCCATCAGCTCGAGTTTCTAGCACTCAAGTGGGCAGTGGTAGACAAATTCCACGATTACCTATATGGTGTGAGATTCACGGTGATGACCGGCAATAATCCGCTCACATATGTGCTGACCACCGGGAAACTCAACGCAACAGGTCACCGATGGCTTGCTGCACTGGCCATGTATGACTTTGAAGTCAAATATCGCCCTGGGAAGGTGAATATTAACGCTGATTTACTCTCTCGCAACTGGTCTGATGTTGATGCAGAGCCTTGGAAGAAGCTGTGTCAGGCTGATGTGAAAACGCTCTGTAGTCAGGTGAGCGCGCAAGATGTGTGTATGGCTGAAAGACTAGGAGTTCCTGCAGAGGGCATTCCTGAGCTCTATTCTCTTGCAACTCATCTGAATGTTGGGCAGCTAGAGCAGTTTTCCCAAGAAGACCTGCGGAGAGCTCAGCTCAGGGACACAACTCTGAAAGTAGTTGCAGAGGCCTTGAACACCGGCCACTGGCCTTCCAACGCTACTGACGGAGATGTATCTTTGCTGAAACGCGAGAGTGCAAAATTGAGACTTGAGAATGGATTACTTTACCGAGTGAGAACCAAAGATTCTGGTAAAGAACACCGCCAGTTACTACTACCCAAGGAGTTAAGAATGCAGGTGTGTCGTGCTTTGCATGATGATATGGGACACTTGGGAGTGGAGAGGACTATAGAACTGATAAGGGAAAGGTTCTACTGGCCGAAAATGAGTCAGACTGTCGAGACATACATAGGCAACTGTGGGAAGTGTGTCACGTGGAAAAGTCCATGTCCACGAGCCGCTCCGTTACATCAGATCACCTCCACAGGACCTATGGAGCTTGTGTGTATTGATTTTCTTTCTCTAGAGCCCGACTCAAGTGGATTTGCCAATATTCTTGTGGTGACCGATCATTTCAGTCACTATGCGCAAGCCTACCCTACTAAAGATCAACGAGCAGTCACTGTCGCCAAGGTATTGGTCGAGAAGTTCTTTGTTCACTATGGTCTACCAGCTCGAATTCACTCAGACCAAGGTCGTGATTTCGAAAGCCGGTTGATCCAGGAACTACTGAAGACTTTGGGAATCCGTAAGTCACGGACGACACCCTACCACCCTCAAGGAGACCCTCAACCTGAGCACTTTAACAGAACACTGTTATCTATGTTGGGAACTTTGAGAGATACCCACAAGCGCCAGTGGAGTCGTTATGTGAGTCAGTTAGTACACGCTTACAATAGTACCAAGAACGATGCCACAGGGTTTTCGCCCTACTACATCATGTTTGGCAGAGAAGCAAGATTGCCTATTGATGTGTGCTTTGGTACTGATGAGCATGAACCAATCACTCATTCACGTTATGTGGAAGATCTAAAAAGAGACTTAAAGAGCGCTTACGAGTTAGCTACCAAGTCTGCAACTCAAGTTCACTTGAGAAACAAGAAGAACTATGAGCGAGTTCTACGCAACCAAGTCTTAGCCAAGGGTGATCGAGTGCTCTTGAAGAACTTGGGGTTGAAGGGGAAACATAAACTGCAGAGTAGGTGGAACTCTTTACCCTACATGATAGTGGAAAAGCTCCCTGATTTGCCTGTATACAGGGTGAAGCCTGAGACGGGGATGGGGAAGCTGAGGACTATTCACAGGGACAACATTTTGCCAATTGGGAGTTTGGTGAGAATCTCCGAGGAGTCAGATGTTCAAGAACGAATCACAAGACCTATGACTAGGAGTCAGAGGAAGTCAGGGACACGTCAATCACATGTCAAGAGGTCGGTCTCAAGACAATGCAGGTTATTCGCTGGGTGAAGAATCTAGTGACTCTGAGTCTGACTACCAGCCTATGCTAAGATGGAGATCAGAACCTGACGATCTTGAAGATCCTATCTCTGAGAGAGATCAGGAGATAGAAGTACAGAACACTGCTGATGAGCAGGACAGTGTGTCTGATCATGATGAAGAGAATGATTGTGATGTGATGTCAGATATCATTGCAGACACTAGTGATGAAGAGGCTGATGCTGCCGATGAGGTAGGAACGCCTATTGAACCAATGTGTAGAGCAGAACCTGCAAGACATTCTCCCATACAAGTGGACAAGGAAGTCCAACCCCAGAGAACTTCCCCTAGACGTGAAAAGAGGGCTATTAAGCCAGTTATCAGACTAACATATGAAGAGGCAGGGAAGCCTAAAGACCAGCCTTTGACCATAGTGCATAGGGGTGTGGTCATAAAGATTGGCTAGAAGGAATTTTTCATTTAATCTCTTGTTTCATTTGATTTTGTGTTTCATTCATGTTTCATGGGAACTAGGTTTCATGGGGGCATGTAAACCGTTTAAGTGGGGGAGAGTGTAGCCCTGTGCTATGTTTAGATTCAGTTCATTGGAAGGTTTAAATTCATGGGAGTTATTAAAGGGTTAAAATGTAAAATGAGAAAAAAGAACGTTTGGAAGTGGAAGTGCTGAAACTTGTAAATGTCCTATGCCAATATGTTTTTGTTTCTAAGAATTTGTATTTCATTTCTGTTTCTAATAATGTGACGAATTATTTTCCTAACTTCTGATTGGTCAAGAATTGTGATCCCTGAACTGTTGCAGAGTAGGAAGTAGAGGGCGCAACACAACATATTCAGTTCGTCGGAGGATAGTGAAGGGGACAGTCGGGTAGTTTGTCTCCTCCTGTTAGCTATGCTAAAGTCTGAACTTTCCCAGGCTTTGGGGAAGATTTCTGCTGCCAAGAGTTCGGCTAGAGCATTAATGAAGCAGGGGGCTTTGCTGTGTGAGACGGGACACTTTCCTTTTGAGGTTCTATGTGAGTTTTAATGACCGACTGTCGTGTAAAGCCGTTAGTGACCAGAGCAAACGCACGCTAGTTTCAGTTACAGTTAGAAGGGTTGCCTCAACGTTATTGTGCTACCCGTTGGCTGTGTTTGTGAAACTACTAGGTGCTAGAATTGTCCGGTAAACCGGAGGAGTTGGGATTCGTTTAAACAAGACGGTCAAAACCAGCAAACGCGGTGGGGAGACGGGACATTCAACGCTGCTGTTATCCATGCGGGAGGCACGTGATCAGCTAGGAACACGCCACGACTGGGTCCATGCTTCAGCTGCGCTACACGCAGTGAGCAAGTGAACACTCGCAACTGCTTCTTCTACTTTTCTTCTCAACGATCAGGTACAGATCATTTTCATTTTATTTAGCTCGCCGAGTGAAGCGGCCAGTGTTTATTTTCCAGGCCCCAACGCACCCAAGCGACGTTCAGGCCTGCAACTGGGTATATTTTGAGTCCCTTTAGTTATTTTAAAGCCGGCATAGTTTAGGGCATTTACATGTGACTGAGACGTTTGCATTTCAATTGCATTTCCTTGGGTTTCCTATTTCATTTCCTATTGCATTTGAAAGAGTGACTTTGACTCTAAGGACTTTGAGTTTAAAGGGTAACTTTTCATTTTAAAGGGGAACTGTGAAATCTAAAGGAGAACTTTTTCCTTTGAAGGTTATTGTGATAAGGTGACAATATTACTGTGTCTTATTTGTTATAAGAGCAATTCTAAGTTTACTTTTAAGTGGTAACTAGCTCTGAGAGAGTGTGTCTTTTCAGTTTATTAACAAACAACAACAAGGGAGTTTCATTTCATGCTTTATTCATTTGTAATTTGATTGTAAATAATCTATTTTTTAGTAAAAGGTAAAAAGACGTCATTTGAATTTCATTATTTCATGGTGACATTTTACTGGTTTAAATCATTCTAAAAGGTATATTTACAGTGTATTTACAAGATAATAGGTAACAATACTCATAACCAATCCGATAAAAACTACTGCTGTTTTATCACCATAAATGATAAGAACTCAGGGCGCCCCAAAGTTGGAAGGTTGATTTGATGTTTTTGGATGTCATGCCAGTAATGTAGGCATGGGGGCGCTACATAAACATAAAGTGTGTGTCATCAAACTAAAAGTAACTGATATACGTTAATGGATTTGATCATTGAACTCCTTCTGTTTCTGTACATAACACTCCGACATGGAAATGAATGAAAATGATTATTGTATATATTTCTTGTTCATGTTCTTGTTTTTTTATTCCAAAGTGTAAAGCCATCCTGAACATTGATCTGCTGTCATTTAAACAGTAACCGTGATGTTCCTGACAGGTTTAATCTCAAATCCTAATCCAGGATGAACTCAGTCTGCTCCCACATCCATCAGTTAGAATTAAACAGATGAATAAATACAAAGAACAAACACATGGCTCAGTTCAAACATGATAAAATATTCTGATCCATCACCCCCCCGGCATGTCTAATCAGTACTCATTGGGATCTCGGGTTTAATTGGCAGATGCCCAGCAGTGGAGTTTACATCTGCTACCTGTTTGTGCCAATTAGCAGATGTGTGACATCTTTAGTGGGGTAACAGATGTGGCAATTAGGGACTCATTTGGATGAATGCTGGTTTAGCACAGGGGCTTCGACAATTACACCGGCGACAGGAAGAGGGTTTTATCCAGATTTGTTTGTTCTCAGAAGACGTCTCATCAAATTATGTTGTGTTGGCAAACTGTGCATTTTTTTTGTAAAAATGTTGAATAGGTAACGGCGACATTGCATCTGAGCATTAATTTGGGATAAAACGACATTTTATGATGTATGAAGACCAGTTTATTCGAAATCACTAACAAACTGCAAAATTATCATCATCATGCTAAATTATTCAGTGTTACCAAAACACCCTGCGGCGTTACTGAAGCACCCTGTGGCGTTACTGAAGCACCCTGCGGAGTTACTGAAACACCCTGCGGTGTTATTGAAGCTCCCTGCGGCGTAACTGAAGCTCCCTGCGGCGTTACTGAAGCTCCCTGCGGACTTACTGAAACACCCTGCGGCGTTACTGAAGCTCCCTGCAGACTTACTGAAACACCCTGCGGCGTTACTGAAGCTCCCTGTGGCGTTACTGAAGCACCCTGTGGCGTTACTGAAGCACCCTGCGGCGTTACTGAAACAGCCTGCGGCATTACTGAAGCTCCCTGCAGCGTTACTGAAACACCCTGCGGCGTTACTGAAGCTCCCTGCGGCGTTACTGAAACAACCTGCGGCATTACTGAAACTCCCTGCGGTGTTACTGAAACACCCTGTGGCGTTACTGAAGCTCCCTGCGGTGTTACTGAAACAACCTGTGGCGTGACTGAAGCTCCCTGCGGCATTACTGAAACAGCCTGCGGCGTTACTGAAACTCCCTGCGGCGCTACTGAAACTCCCTGCGGCGTTACTGAAGCTCCCTGTGGTGTTACTGAAACATCCTGCAGCGTTACTGAAGCTCCCTGCGGCGTTACTGAAGCTCCCTGCGGAGTTACTGAAACATCCTGCGGTGTTACTGAAACATCCTGTGGTGTTACTGAAGCTCCCTGCGGCGTTACTGGAGCTCCCTGCGGCATTACTGAAGCTCCCTGCGGCATTACTGAAAGACCCTGCGGCGTTACTGAAGCTCCCTGCGGCGTTACTGAAACTCCCTGCGGCGTTACTGAAGATCCCTGCGGCGTTACTGAAACTCCTTGCGGCGTTACTGAAACATCCTGCAGCGTTACTGAAACTCCCTGTGGCATTACTGAAGCTCCCTGCGTCGTTAGTGAAGCTCCCTGCGGCGTGACTGAAACACCCTGCGGCGTTACTGAAGCTCCCTGCGGCATTACTGAAACACCCTGCGGTGTTACTGAAGCACCCTGCGGCGTTACTGAAGCTCCCTGCGGCGTTACTGAAGCACCCTGCGGCGTTACTGAAACTCCCTGCGGCGTTACTGAAGCTCCTGCGGCGTGACTCAAACACCCTGCGGCGTTACTGAAACACCCTCCGGCGTGACTGGAGTTCCCTGCGGTGTTACTGAAACTCCCTGCGGCGTTACTGAAGCGCCCTGCGGCATTACTGAAGCTCTCTGCGGTGTTACTGAAGCTCCCTGCGGCCTTACTGAAGCTCTCTGCAGTGTTACTGAAACATCCTGCGGCGTTATTGAATCTCCCTGCAGTGTTAATGAAGCTCCCTGCGGTGTTACTGAAGCTCCCTGCGGCATTAGTGAAGCTCCCTACGGCGTGACTGAAACACCCTGCGGCGTTACTGAAGCTCCCTGCAGCGTGACTGAAACACCCTGCGGCGTTACTGAAGCTCCCTGCGGCGTTACTGAAACACCCTGCGGCGTTACTGAAACACCCTGCGGCTTTACTGAAGCTCCCTGCGGCGTTACTGAAACACCCTGCGGCGTTAGTGAAGCTCACTGCGGCGTTACTGAAACTCCCTGCGGCATTACTGAAGCTCCCTGCGGCATTACTGAAACACCCTGCGGCGTTACTGAAACTCCCTGCGGCGTTACTGAAACATCCTGCAGCATTACTGAAACATCCTGCAGCGTTACTGAAGCTCCCTGTGGCGTTACAGAAACACCCTGCGGCGTTACTGAAGCTCCCTGCGGCTTTACTGAAACACCCTGTGGCATTACTGAAACACCCTGCGGCGTTAATGAAACACCCTGCGGCGTTACTGAAGCTCCCTGCGGCGTTACTGAAGCTCCCTTCGGGATTCCTGAAACACCCAGCGGCGTTACTGAAGCACCCTGCGGCGTTACTGAAGCTCCCTGCGGCATTACTGAAACTCTCTGCGGCGTTACTGAAGCTCTCTGCGGCGTTACTGAAACACCCTGCAGCGCTACTGAAGCTCCCTGCAGCATTACTGCATCACCCTGCGGCGTTACTGAAACACCCTGCGGTGTTACTGAGCTCCCTGTGGCGTTACTGAAACATCCTGCGGCCTTACAGAAACACCCTGCGGCATTACTGAAGCTCCCTGCGGTGTTACTGAAACTTCCTGCGGCATTACTGAAGCTCCCTGCGGCGTTACTGAAACACCCTGTGGCGTTAGTGGAGCTCCCTGCGGCGTTACTGAAACATCCTGTGGCCTTACTGAAACATCCTGCGGCGTTAATGAAGCTCCCTGCGGCGTTACTGAAGCTCCCGGTGGCCTTACTGAAGCTCCCTGCGGTGTTACTGAAACACCCTGCGGCGTTACTGAAGCTCCCTGTGACGTTACTGAAGCTCCCTGTGGCGTTCCTGAAACATCCTACGGCGTTACTGAAGCTCCCTGCGGCGTTACTGAAACTTTCTGCGGCGTTACTGAAGCTCTCTGCGGCGTTACTGAAACACCCTGCGGCGTTACTGAAGCTCCCTGCAGCATTACTGAATCACCCTGCGGCGTTACTGAAGCACCCTGTGGCATTACTGAAGCACCCTGTGGCGTTACTGAAACACCCTGCGGTGTTACTGGAGCTCCCTGCGGCATTACTGAAACATCCTGCGGCCTTTCTGAAACACCCTGCGGCATTACTGAAGCTCCCTGCGGTGTTACTGAAACTTCCTGCGGCATTACTGAAGCTCCCTGCGGCGTTACTGAAACACCCTGTGGCGTTAGTGGAGCTCCGTGCGGCGTTAATGAAACATCCTGCGGCCTTACTGAAACATCCTGCGGTGTTACTGGAGCTCCCTGCGGCGTTACTGAAACATCCTGCGGCCTTACTGAAACACCCTGCGGCGTTACTGAAGCTCCCTGCGGCGTTACTGAAGCTCCCTGCGGCATTACTGAAGCTCCCTGCGGCGTTCCTGAAACATCCTGCGGCCTTACTGAAACACCCTGCGGCGTTACTGGAGCTCCCTGCGGCGTTACTGAAACATCCTGCGGCCTTACTGAAACACCCTGCGGCGTTACTGAAGCTCCCTGCGGCGTTACTGAAGCTCCCTGCGGCGTTACTGAAGCTCCCTGCGGCGTTCCTGAAACATCCTGCGGCGTTACTGAAGCTCCCTGCGGCATTCCTGAAACACCCTGCGGCGTTACTGAAGCACCCTGCGGCGTTACTGAAGCTCCCTGCGGCATTACTGAAACTCTCTGCGGCGTTACTGAAGCTCTCTGCGGCGTTACTGAAACACCCTGCGGCGTTACTGAAGCTCCCTGCAGCATTACTGAATCACCCTGCGGCGTTACTGAAACACCCTGCGGCGTTACTGAAACACCCTGCGGTGTTACTGGAGCTCCCTGCGGCGTTACTGAAACATCCTGCGGCCTTACTGAAACACCCTGCGGCGTTACTGAAGCTCCCTGCGGTGTTACTGAAACTTCCTGCGGCATTACTGAAGCTCCCTGCGGCGTTACTGAAACACCCTGTGGCGTTAGAGGAGCTCCCTGCAGAGTTACTGAAACATGCTGTGGCCTTACTGAAACATCCTGCGGCGTTAATGAAGCTCCCTGCGGCGTTACTGAAGCTCCCGGTGGCCTTACTGAAGCTCCCTGCGGCGTTACTGAAACACCCTGCGGCGTTACTGAAGCTCCCTGCGGCGTTACTGAAACACCCAGCGGCGTTACTGAAGCACTCTGCGGTGTTACTGAAGCTCCCTGCGGCATTACTGAAACTCTCTGCGGCGTTCCTGAAACATCCTGCGGCGTTACTGAAGCTCCCTGCGGCCTTACTGAAACACCCAGCGGCGTTACTGAAGCACTCTGCGGTGTTACTGAAGCTCCCTGCGGCATTACTGAAACTCTCTGCGGCGTTACTGAAGCTCTCTGCGGCGTTACTGAAACACCCTGCGGCGTTACTGAAGCTCTCTGCAGCATTACTGAATCACCCTGCGGCGTTACTGAAGCACCCTGTGGCATTACTGAAGCACCCTGTGGCGTTACTGAAACACCCTGCGGTGTTACTGGAGCTCCCTGCGGCGTTACTGAAACATCCTGCAGCCTTTCTGAAACACCCTGCGGCGTTACTGAAACACCCTGCGGCGTTACTGAAGCTCCCTGCAGCATTACTGAATCACCCTGCGGCGTTACTGAAGCACCCTGTGGCATTACTGAAGCACCCTGTGGCGTTACTGAAACACCCTGCGGTGTTACTGAAGCTCCCTGCGGTGTTACTGAAACTTCCTGCGGCATTACTGAAGCTCCCTGCGGCGTTACTGAAACACCCTGTGGCGTTAGTGGAGCTCCGTGGGGCGTTAATGAAACATCCTGCGGCCTTACTGAAACATCCTGCAGCGTTACTGAAGCTCCCTGCGGCGTTACTGAAGCTCCCTGCGGCGTTACTGAAACATCCTGCAGCGTTACTGAAACATCCTGCGGCGTTAATGAAGCTCCCTGCGGCGTTACTGAAGCTCCCTGCGGCGTTACTGAAACACCCTGCGGTGTTACTGGAGCTCCCTGCGGTGTTACTGAAACACCCTGCGGCGTTACTGAAGCTCCCTGCGGCGTTACTGAAACACCCTGCGGCATTACTGAAGCTCCCTGCGGCGTTACTGAAGCTCCCTGCGGCGTGACTGAAACACCCTGTGGCGTTACTGAAGCTCCCTGCGGCGTTACTGAAACACCCAGCGGCGTTACTGAAGCTCCCTGCGGCGTTACGTAAGCTCCCTGCGGCGTTACTGAAACACCCTGCGGCGTAACTGAAGCTCCCTGCGGCGTTACTGAAGCTCCCTGCGGCGTTACTGAAACACCCTGTGGCGTTACTGAAGTACCCTGCGGCGTTACTGAAACACCTGCGGCGTTACTGGAGCTCCCTGCGGCGTTACTGACACATCCTGCGGCATTACTGAAGCTCCCTGCGGCGTTACTGAAACACCCTGCGGCGTTACTGAAGCTCCCTGCGGCGTTACTGAAACACCCTGCGGCGTTACTGAAGCTCCCTGCGGCGTTACTGAAACACCCTGCGGCGTTACTGAAGCACCCTGCGGCGTTACTGAAGCACCCTGCGGCGTTACTGAAACACCCTGCGGCGTTACTGGAGCTCCCTGCGGCGTTACTGAAACATCCTGCGGCGTTACTGGAGCTCCCTGCGGCGTTACTGAAACATCCCGTGGCCTTAATGAAACACCCTGCGGCGTTAATGAAGCTCCCTGCGGTGTTACTGAAACACCCTGCGGCGTTACTGAAGCACCCTGCGGCGTTACTGAAGCACCCTGCGGCGTTACTGAAACACCCTGCGGCGTTACTGGAGCTCCCTGCGGCGTTACTGAAACATCCTGCGGCCTTACTGAAACTCCCTGCGGCGTTACTGAAACTCCCTGCGGCGTTACTGAAGCACCCTGCGGCGTTACTGAAGCACCCTGCGGCGTTACTGAAACACCCTGCGGCGTTACTGGAGCTCCCTGCGGCGTTACTGAAACATCCTGCGGCCTTACTGAAACTCCCTGCGGCGTTACTGAAACACCCTGCGGCGTTACTGAAACACCCTGCGGCGTTACTGAAGCACCCTGCGGCGTTACTGAAACACCCTGCGGCGTTACTGGAGCTCCCTGCGGCGTTACTGAAACATCCTGCAGCCTTACTGAAACTCCCTGTGGCCTTTCTGAAGCTCCCTGCGGCGTGACTGAAACACCCTGCGGCGTTACTGAAGCTCCCTGCGGCGTTACTGAAACACCCTGCAGCGTTACTGAAGCTCCCTGCTGCCTTACTGAAACACCCTGCGGCTTTACTGAAGGTCCCTCCAGCGTTACTGAAACACCCTGCGGCGTTACTGAAGCACCCTGTGGCGTTACTGAAGCACCCTGTGGCGTTACTGAAGCACCCTGCAGCGTTACTGAAACACCCTGCGGCGTTACTGGAGCTCCCTGCGGCATTTCTGAAACACCCTGCAGGGTTACTGAAACACCCTGCGGCATTACTGAAGCTCCCTGCGGCGTTACTGAAACACCCTGGGGCGTTACTGGAGCTCCCTGCGGCGTTACTGAAACACCCTGCGGGGTAACTGAAACACCCTGCGGCATTACTGAAGCTCCCTGCGGCGTTACTGAAACACCCTGCGGCATTACTGGAGCTCCCTGCGGCGTTACTGAAGCTCCCTGCTGCGTTACTGAAACACCCTGCGGCGTTACTGAAGCTCCCTGCGGTGTTACTGAAGCTCCTTGCGGCGTTTTTGAAACATCCTGCGGCGTTACTGAAACATCCTGCGGCGTTACTGAAGCTCTCTGCGGCGTTACTGAAACACCCTGCGGCGTTACTGAAGCTCACTGCGGCCTTACTGAAACACCCTGCGGTGTTACTGAAGCTCCCTGCGGCGTTACTGAAGCACCCTGTTGCGTTTCTGAAGCACCGTGCAGCGTTACTGAAACACCCTGCGGCGTCACTGGAGCTCCCTGCAGCGTGACTGAAACACCCTGCGGGGTTACTGAAACACCCTGCGGCGTTAGTGAAGCTCCCTGCGCCGTTACTCAAACACCCTGGGGCGTTAATGGAGCTCCCTGCGGCGTTACTGAAACACCCGGCGGGGTTACTGAAACACCCTGCGTCGTTACTGAAGCTCCCTGCGGTGTTACTGAAACACCCTGCGGGGTTACTGAAACATCCTGCAGTGTTACCGAAGCTCCCTGCGGCGTTAATGAAACTCCCTGCGGCGTTACTGAAGCTCCCTGCAGCGTGACTGAAGCTCCCTGCGGTGTTACTGAAGCTCCCTGCGGCGTTAGTGAAGCTCCCTACAGCGTGACTGAAACACCCTGCGGCGTTACTGAAGCTCCCTGCAGCGTTACTGAAACACCCTGCGGCATGACTGAAGCTCCCTGCGGCCTTACTGAAACACCCTGCGGTGTGACTGAAGCTCCCTGCGGCGTTACTGAAACACCCTGCGGCGTTACTGTAGGACCCTGTGGCGTTACTGAAGCACCTTGTGGCGTTACTGAAGCACCCTGCGGCATTACTGAAACGCCCTGCGGCGTTACTGGAGCTCCCTGCGGCGTGACTGAAACACCCAGCGGGGTTACTGAAACACCCTGCGGCATTACTGAAGCTCCCTGCGGCGTTACTGAAACACCAAGGGGCGTTAATGGAGCTCCCTGCGGCGTTACTGAAACACCCTGTGGGGTTACTGAAACACCCTGCGGCGTTACTGAAGCTCCCTGCGGTGTTAATGAAACACCATGCGGGGTTACTGAAACATCCTCCATCCTTACTGAAACACCCTGTGGCATTACTGCAGCTCCCTGCAGTGTTACTGAAACACCCTGCGGGGTTACTGAAACACCCTGCGGCGTTACTGAAGCTCCCTGCGGCATTACTGAAACTCCCTGCGGCGTTACTGAAACTCCCTGCGGCCTTACTGAAGCTCCCTGCGGCGTTACTGAAGCTCTCTGCGGCGTTACTGAAGCTCCCTGCGGCATTACTGAAGCTCCCTGCGCCGTTACTGAAGCTCCCTGCGGCGTTACTGAAGCTCCCTGCGGCGTTACTGAAGCTCCCTGCGGCGTTACTGAAACACCTTGTGGCGTTACTGAAGTACCCTGCGGCGTTACTGAAACACCCTGCGGCGTTACTGGAGCTCCCTGCGGCGTTACTGACACATCCTGCGGCATTACTGAAGCTCCCTGCGGCGTTACTGAAACACCCTGCGGCGTTACTGAAGCTCCCTGCGGCGTTACTGAAACACCCTGCGGCGTTACTGAAGCTCCCTGCGGCGTTACTGAAACACCCTGCGGCGTTACTGAAGCACCCTGCGGCGTTACTGAAGCACCCTGCGGCGTTACTGAAACACCCTGCGGCGTTACTGGAGCTCCCTGCGGCGTTACTGAAACATCCTGCGGCGTTACTGGAGCTCCCTGCGGCGTTACTGAAACATCCCGTGGCCTTACTGAAACACCCTGCGGCGTTACTGAAGCTCCCTGCGGTGTTACTGAAACACCCTGCGGCGTTACTGAAGCACCCTGCGGCGTTACTGAAGAACCCTGCGGCGTTACTGAAACACCCTGCGGCGTTACTGGAGCTCCCTGCGGCGTTACTGAAACACCCAGCGGCGTTACTGAAACTCCCTGCGGCCTTACTGAAGCTCCCTGCGGCGTTACTGAAGCTCTCTGCGGCGTTACTGAAGCTCCCTGCGGCGTTACTGAAGCTCCCTGCGCTGTTACAGAAGCTCCCTGCGCCGTTACTGAAGCTCCCTGCTGTGTGACTGAAGCTCCCTGCGGCGTTACTGAAACTCCCTGCGGCGTTACTGAAGCTCCCTGCGGTGTTACTGAAGCTCCCTGCGCCGTTACTGAAGCTCCGTGCGGCGTTACTGAAGCTCCCTGCTGTGTTACTGAACCCCCCTGTGGCGTTACTGAAACTCCCTGCGGCGTTACTGAAACGCCGTGCGGCGTTACTGAAGCTCTCTGCGGCGTTACTGAAGCTCCCTGCGGCGTTACTGAAGCTCCCTGCGCCGTTACTGAAGCTCCCTGCGGCGTTACTGAAGCTCCCTGCTGTGTTACTGAAGCTCCCTGCGGCGTTACTGAAACTCCCTGCGGCGTTACTGAAGCTCCCTGCGGCGTTACTGAAGCTCCCTGCGCCGTTACTGAAGCTCCGTGCGGCGTTACTGAAGCTCCCTGCTGTGTTACTGAACCCCCCTGTGGCGTTACTGAAACACCCTCCGGCTTTACTGAAGCTCCCTACGGCGTGACTGAAACACCCTGCGGCGTTACTGAAGCTCCCTGTGGCGTTACTGAACCCCCCTGCGGCGTTATTGAAACTCCCTGCTGCGCTACTGAAACACCCTGCGGCGTTACTGAAGCTCCCTGCGGCGTTAATGAACCGCCGTGCGGCGTTACTGAAACACCCTCCGGCGTTACTGAAGCTCCCTGTGGCGTTACTGAAGCTCCCTGCGGCGTTAGTGAAGCTCCCTGCGGCGTTACTGAAGCTCCCTACGGCGTGACTGAAACACCCTGCGGCGTTACTGAAGCTCCCTGCGGCGTTACTGAACCCCCCTGCGGCGTTATTGAAACTCCCTGCTGCGCTACTGAAACACCCTGCGGCGTTACTGAAGCTCCCTGCGGCGTTAATGAACCGCCGTGCGGCGTTACTGAAACACCCTCCGGCGTTACTGAAGCTCCCTGTGGCGTTACTGAAGCTCCCTGCGGCGTTAGTGAAGCTCCCTGCGGCGTTACTGAAGCTCCCTACGGCGTGACTGAAACACCCTGCGGCGTTACTGAAGCTCCCTGCGGCGTTACTGAACCCCCCTGCGGCGTTATTGAAACTCCCTGCTGCGCTACTGAAACACCCTGCGGCGTTACTGAAGCTCCCTGCGGCGTTACTGAAGCTCCCTGCGGCGTTACTGAAGCTCCCTGCGCCGTTACTGAAGCTCCCTGCGGCGTTACTGAAGCTCCCTGCGGCGTTACTGAAGCTCCCTGCGGCGTTACTGAAACACCTTGTGGCGTTACTGAAGTACCCTGCGGCGTTACTGAAACACCCTGCGGCGTTACTGAAGCTCCCTGCGGCGTTAATGAACCGCCGTGCGGCGTTACTGAAACACCCTGCGGCGTTACTGAAGCTCCCTGCGGCGTTACTGAAGCTCCATGCGGCGTTAGTGAAGCTCCCTGCGGCGTTACTGAAGCTCCATGCGGCGTTACAGAAACTCCCTGCGGCGTTACTGAAACACCCTGCGGCGTTGCTGAAGCTCCCTGCGGCGTTACTGAAACTCCCTGCGGCGTTCCTGAAACACCCTGCGGCGTTACTGAAACACCCTGCGGCGTTACTGAAACTCCCTGTGGCGTTACTGAAACACCCTGCGGCGTTACTGAAGCTCCCTGCGGCGTTACTGAAACACCCTGTGGCGTTACTGAAACACACTGCGGCGTTACTGAAGCTCCCTGCGGCGTTACTGAAGCTCCCTGCAGCGTTACTGAAACACACTGCGGCGTTACTGAAGCTCCCTGCGGCGTTACTGAAACACCCTGCGCCGTTACTGCATCTCCCTGCGGCGATACTGAAGCTCCCTGCGGCGTTACTGAAACACCCTGCGGCGTTTCTGGAGCTCCCTGCAGCATTACTGAAACACCCTGCGGGTTTACTGAAGCTCCCTGCGGCGTTACTGAAACTCCCTGCGGCGTTACTGAAACACCCTGCGGCGTTACTGAAGCTCCCTTTGGCGTTACTGAAGCTCCCTGCGGCGTTCCTGAAACACTCTGCGGCCTAACTGAATCACCCTGCGTTTTTACTGAAGCTCCCTGCGGCGTTACTGAAACTCCCTGTGGCGTTACTGAAGCTCCCTGCGGCGTTACTGAAGCTCCCTGCAGCGTTACTGAAACACCCTGCGGCGTTACTGAAACACCCTGCGGCGTTACTGAAGCTCCCTGCTGCGTTAATGAAGTTCCCTGCTGCGTTAATGAAGCTCCCTGCGACGTGACTTAAACACCCTGCGGCATTACTGAAACTCCCTGCGGCGTTACTGAAACACCCTGCGGCGTTACTGAAACACCCTGCAGCGTTACTGAAGCTCCCTGCTGCGTTAATGAAGCTCCCTGCGGCGTTACTGAAACACCCTGGGGCGTTAATGGAGCTCCCTGCGGCGTTACTGAAACACCCTGCGGGGTTACTGAAACACCCTGCGGCGTTACTGAAGCTCCCTGCGGCCTTACTGAAACACCCTGCGGCGTTACTGAAGCTCCCTGCGGGGTTACTGAAGCTCCCTGCGGTGTTACTGAAACACCCTGAGGCGTTACTGAAGCTCCCTGCGGCATTCCTGAAACATCCTGCGGCGTTACTGAAGCTCCCTGCGGCATTCCTGAAACACCCAGCTGCGTTACTGAAGCACCCTGCGGCGTTCCTGAAGCTCCCTGCGGCATTACTGAAACTCTCTGCGGCGTTACTGAAGCTCTCTGCGGCGTTACTGAAACTCCTTGCGGCATTACTGAAACTCCCTGCAGCGTTGCTGAAACTCCCTGTGGCGTTACTGAAACACCCTGCGGTGTTACTGAAGCTCTCTACGGCGTTACTGAAACACCTTGCAGCGTTACTGAAACACCCTGCGGCGTTACTGGAGCTCCCTGCGGCGTGACTGAAACACCCTGCGGGGTTACTGAAACACCCTGCGGCGTTACTGAAGCTCCCTGCGGCGTTACTGAAACACCCTGCGGCGTTACTGAAACACCCTGCGGCATTACTGAAGCTCCCTGCAGTGTTACTGAAATGCCCTGCGGCGTTACTGAAGCTCCCTGCGGCATTACTGAAGCTCCCTGCAGTGTTACTGAAACACCCTGCGGCGTTACTGAAGCTCCCTACGGCGTTACTAAAGCTCCCTGCAGTGTTACTGAAACACCCTGCGGCGTTACTGAAGCTCCCTACGGCGTTACTAAAGCTCCCTGCAGTGTTACTGAAACACCCTGCGGCGTTACTGAAGCTCACTGCAGTGTTCCTGAAACGCCCTGCGGCGTTACTGAAGCTCCCTGCGGCGTTACTGAAACTCCCTGCGGCGTTACTGAAACTCCCTGCGGCGTTACTGAAGCTCCCTGCGGCGTTACTGAAGCTCTCTGTGGCGTTACTGAAGCTCCCTGCGGTGTTACTGAAGCTCCCTGCGGTGTTCCTGAAGCTCCCTGCGGCGTTAGTGAAGCTCCCTACGGCGTGACTGAAACACCCTGCGGCGTTACTGAAGCTCCCTGCGGCGTTACTGAAACTCCCTGCTGCGTTACTGAAACACCCTGCGGCGTTACTGAAGCTCTCTGCGGCGTTATTGAAGCTCCCTGCGGCGTAACTGAAACGCCGTGCGGCGTTACTGAAACACCCTCCGGCGTTACTGAAGCTCCCTGCGGCGTTACTGAAGCTCCCTGCGGCGTTACTGAAGCTCCCTGCAGTGTTACTGAAACACCCTCCGGCATTACTGAAGCTCCCTGCAGTGTTACTGAAATGCCGTGCGGCGTTACTGAAGCTCCCTGCGGCATTACTGAAGCTCCCTGCAGTGTTACTGAAACACCCTGCGGCGTTACTGAAGCTCCCTGCGGCGTTACTAAAGCTCCCTGCAGTGTTACTGAAACACCCTGCGGCGTTACTGAAGCTCACTGCAGTGTTCCTGAAACGCCCTGCGGCGTTACTGAAGCTCCCTGCGGCGTTACTGAAACTCCCTGCGGCGTTAGTGAAACTCCCTGCGGCGTTACTGAAGCTCCCTGCGGCGTTACTGAAGCTCTCTGTGGCGTTACTGAAGCTCCCTGCGGTGTTACTGAAGCTCCCTGCGGTGTTACTGAAGCTCCCTGCGGCGTTAGTGAAGCTCCCTGCGGCGTTACTGAAGCTCACTGCGGCGTTACTGAAACGCCGTGCGGTGTTACTGAAACACCTTCCGGCGTTACTGAAACACCCTGCAGCGTTACTGAAACTCCCTGCGGCGTTACTGAAGCTCCCTGCGGCGTTACTGAAACTCCCTGCGGCGTTAGTGAAACTCCCTGCGGCGTTACTGAAGCTCCCTGCGGCGTTACTGAAGCTCTCTGTGGCGTTACTGAAGCTCCCTGCGGTGTTACTGAAGCTCCCTGCGGTGTTACTGAAGCTCCCTGCGGTGTTACTGAAGCTCCCTGCGGCGTTACTGAAGCTCACTGCGGCGTTACTGAAACGCCGTGCGGCGTTACTGAAACACCTTCCGGCGTTACTGAAACACCCTGCAGCGTTACTGAAACTCCCTGCGGTGTTACTGAAGCTTGCTGCGGCGTTAGTGAAGCTCCCTACGGCGTGACTGAAACACCCTGCGGCGTTACTGATGCTCCCTGCGGCTTTACCTAAACACCCTGCGGCGTTGCTGAAGCTCCGTGCGGCGTTACTGAAACACTTTGCGGCGTTACTGAAGCTCCCTGCGGCGTTACTGAAACACCCTGCAGCGTTACTGAAACTCCCTGCGGCGTTACTGAAACTCCCTGCGGCGTTACTGAAACACCCTGCGGCGTTACTGAAGCTCCCTGCGGCGTTACTGAAGCTCCCTGCGGCGTTCCTGAAACATCCTGCGGCGTTTCTGCAACACCCTGCGGCGTTACTGAAGCTCCCTGCGGCGTTACTGGAGCTCACTGCGGCGTTACTGAAACTCCCTGCGGCGTTACTGAAGCACCCTGTGGCGTTACTGAAGCACCCTGCAGCGTTACTGAAACACCCTGCGGCGTTACTGAAGCTCCCTGCGGCGTTACTGAAAAACCCTACGGCGTAACTGATGCTCCCTGCGGCATTACTGACGCTCCCTGCGGCATTACTGACGCTCCCTGCGGCATTACTGACGCTCCCTGCGGCGTTACTGAAGCTCCCTGCGGCGTTACTGAAGCTCCCTGCGGTGTTACTGAAGCTCCCTGCGGTGTTACTGAAGCTCCCTGCGGCATTAGTGAAGCTCCCTACGGCGTGACTGAAATACCCTGCGACGTTACTGAAGCTCCCTGCGGCGTTACTGAACCCCCCTGCTGCGTTACTGAAACACCCTGCAGCGTTACTGAAGCTCCCTGCGGCGTTACTGAAGCTCCCTGTGGCGTTACTGAAACGCCGTGCGGCGTTACTGAAACACCCTCCGGTGTTACTGAAGCTCCCTGCGGCGTTACTGAAGCTCCCTGCGGCGTTACTGAAGCTCCCTGCGGCGTTACTGAAACTCCCTGCGGCGTTACTGAAACACCCTGCGGCGTTGCTGAAGCTACCTGCGGCGTTACTGAAACACTTTGCGGCGTTACTGAAGCTCCCTGCGGCGTTACTGAAACACCCTGCTGCATTACTGAAACTCCCTGCGGCGTTACTGAAACTCCCTGCGGCGTTACTGAAACACCCTGCGGCGTTACTGAAACACCCTGCGGCGTTACTGAAACTCCCTGCGGCGTTACTGAAACTCCCTGCGGCGTTACTGAAACACCCTGCGGCGTTACTGAAACACCCTGTGGCGTTACTGAAACAGTGCGGCGTTACTGAAACACACTGCGGCGTTATTGAAGCTCCCTGCGGCGTTACTGAAGCTCCCTGCGGCGTTACTGAAACACCCTGTGCCGTTACTGAATCTCCCTGCGGCGTTACTGAAACTCCCTGTGGCGTTACTGAAACACCCTGCGGCATTTCTGAAGCTCCCTGCGGCGTTACTGACACTCCCTGCGGCGTTCCTGAAACACCCTGCGGCGTTACTGAAGCTCCCTGCGGCATTACTGAAGATCCCTGCAGCGTTACTGAAACACCCTGCGGCGTTACTGAAGCTCCCTGCGGCGTTACTGAAGCTCCCTGCGGCGTTACTGAAACACCCTGCGGCATTACTGAAGCTCCCTACGGCGTTACTGAAACACCCTGCGGGGTTACTGAAGCTCCCTGCGGCGTTACTGAAACACCCTGCGGCGTTACTGAAACACCCTGCGGCGTTACTGAAGCTCCCTGCGGCGTTCCTGAAACATCCTGCGGCGTTACTGAAACATCCTGCGGCGTTCCTGAAACATCCTGCGGCGTTACTGAAGCTCCCTGCGGCATTCCTGAAACACCCAGCTGCGTTACTGAAGCTCCCTGCGGCGTTACTGAAGCTCCCTGCGGCATTACTGAAACTCTCTGTGGCGTTACTGAAGCTCTCTGAGGCGTTACTGAAACTCTCTGTGGCGTTACTGAAGCTCTCTGCGGCGTTACTGAAACTCCCTGCGGCATTACTGAAGCTCCCTGCGGCATTACTGAAACTCCCTGCTGCGTTGCTGAAACTCCCTGTGGCGTTACTGAAACACCCTGCGGCGTTACTGAAGCTCCCTGCGGCGTTACTGAAACACCCTGCGGCGTTACTGAAGCACCCTGTGGCGTTACTGAAGCACCCTGTGGCGTTACTGAAGCACCCTGCAGCATTACTGAAACACCCTGCGGCGTTACTGGAGCTCCCTGCGGCGTGACTGAAACACCCTGCGGGGTTACTGAAACACCCTGCGGCGTTACTGAAGCTCCCTGCGGCGTTACTGAAACACCCTGGGGCGTTAATGGAGCTCCCTCCGGCGTTACTGAAACACCCTGCGGCGTTACTGCAACACCCTGCGGCGTTACTGAAGCTCCCTGCGGCGTTATTGAAGCTCCCTGCGGCGTTACTGAAACTCCCTGCAGCCTTCCTGAAACAGCCTGCGGCGTTATTGAAGCTCCCTGCGGCGTTACTGAAACACCCTGCGGCGTTACTGAAACACCCTGCGGCGTTACTGAAGCTCCCTGCAGCGTTACTGAAACGCCCTGCGGCGTTACTGAAGCTCCCTGCAGTGTTACTGAAACACCCTGCGGCGTTACTGAAGCTCCCTGCGGCGTTACTGAAACTCCCTGCAGTGTTACTGAAACACCCTGCGGCGTTACTGAAGCTCCCTGTAGTGTTACTGAAACACCCTGCGGCGTTACTGAAGCTCACTGCAGTGTTACTGAAACGCCCTGCGGCGTTACTGAAGCTCCCTGCGGCGTTACTGAAACTCCCTGCGGCGTTACTGAAGCTCCCTGCGGCGTTACTGAAACTCCCTGCGGCGTTACTGAAACTCCCTGCCGCGTTACTGAAGCTCCCTGCGGCGTTACTGAAGCTCTCTGTGGCGTTACTGAAGCTCCCTGCGGCGTTACTGAAGCTCCCTGCGGCGTTACTGAAGCTCCCTGCGGCATTACTGAAACTCCCTGCTGCGTTGCTGAAACTCCCTGTGGCGTTACTGAAACACCCTGCGGCGTTACTGAAGCTCCCTGCGGCGTTACTGAAACACCCTGCGGCGTTACTGAAGCACCCTGTGGCGTTACTGAAGCACCCTGTGGTGTTACTGAAGCACCCTGCAGCGTTACTGAAACACCCTGCGGCGTTACTGGAGCTCCCTGCGGCGTGACTGAAACACACTGCGGAGTTACTGAAACACCCTGCGGCGTTACTGAAGCTCCCTGCGGCGTTACTGAAACACCCTGGGGCGTTAATGGAGCTCCCTCCGGCGTTACTGAAACACCCTGCGGCGTTACTGCAACACCCTGCGGCGTTACTGAAGCTCCCTGCGGCGTTACTGAAGCTCCCTGCGGCGTTACTGAAGCTCCCTGCAGCCTTACTGAAACACCCTGCGGCGTTACTGAAGCTCCCTGCAGTGTTACTGAAACGCCCTGCGGCGTTACTGAAGCTCCCTGCGGCGTTACTGAAACTCCCTGCAGCCTTACTGAAACACCCTGCGGCGTTACTGAAGCTCCCTGCAGTGTTACTGAAACACCCTCCGGCATTACTGAAGCTCCCTGCAGTGTTACTGAAGCTCCCTGCAGTGTTACTGAAACACCCTGCGACGTTACTGAAGCTCCCTGCGGCGTTACTGAAGCTCCCTGCAGTGTTACTGAAACACCCTGCGGCGTTACTGAAGCTCCCTGGGGCGTTACTGAAACTCCCTGCAGTGTTACTGAAACACCCTGCGGCGTTACTGAAGCTCCCTGCGGCGTTACTGAAACTCCCTGCAGCCTTACTGAAACACCCTGCGGCGTTACTGAAACTCCCTGCGGCGTTACTGAAACTCCCTGCGGCGTTACTGAAACACCCTGCGGCGTTGCTGAAGCTCCCTGCGGCGTTACTGAAACTCCCTGCGGCGTTACTGAAACTCCCTGCGGCGTTACTGAAACACCCTCCGGCGTTGCTGAAGCTCCCTGCGGCGTTACTGAAACTCCCTGCGGTGTTGCTGAAACTCCCTGCGGCGTTACTGAAACACCCTCCGGCGTTACTGAAACTCCCTGCGGTGTTGCTGAAACTCCCTGCGGCGTTACTGAAACACCCTGCGGCTTTACTGAAGCTCCCTGCGGCGTTACTGAAACTCCCTGCGGCGTTACTGAAACACCCTGCGGTGTTACTGAAGCTCCCTTTGGCGTTACTGAAGCTCCCTGCGGCGTTCCTGAAACACCCTGCAGCGTTACTGAAACTCCCTGCGGCGTTACTGAAACGCCGTGCGGCGTTACTGAAACACCCTCCGGCGTTTCTGAAGCTCCCTGCTGCGTTACTGAAACACCCTGCGGCGTTACTGAAGCTCCCTGCGGCGTTACTGAAGCTCCCTGCGGCGTTACATTCGTGTATTATCACGTCATGTGACTGATAAAATGCAAGTCTGAGGATTTCGGTCAGAGTCTGCTGGTCTTCATGATGATGTTTGAGGAGAATTGAATGTTCTGGTGCGAAGATCGGGCCAAAGCTCTTGGACAGGTCTGAGAGTTAAATGTCACTTCCTGTATGAGATTGACCAGCCTCCATCTTTCACAAACACTCTGTTTGTACAAAGATCAAACTGTGTTTGTGTCATTCAGTCTGAGTGTGTGATCAAACACACATGTCTCAACAGCCAATGAGGATGGAGAGCTTGTTACTGGGCAGTTATGGGTTCTCTCTCTCTCTCTCTCTCTCTCTCTCTCTCTCTCTCTCTCTCTCTCTCTGTTCTTGAGGTCGATGTCATACGTCAGGGCTCATAGATTGCAAGAACAGCGAGAGCCCTGTGCTGAATATCAGTGTGTGTGAGAGAGAGAGAGAGAGAGAGAGAGAAGTTTGTAGGTCAGCTCGTGCTCAGCTCAGCGTTCTGGGTGCAGTCTCACTCTCTGTGGTGAGTGTCGCTTATTGCACTTTATTAGGTCCAAGAACTCATTGAAGGTAAATTGTGTCACTTCATGTTTCTTCTCATACTCTTGCAGATGTTGCAGATGTTTTATCCAACATTGCTGACATGTGACAGAATTCAGCATCACCTTCGTCATCCAGTGCTCAGAGTTTATAAAGCGACACAGTCACAGGAAGTAAAACTGCTGGCTGTAAAACACAGTGCTTCTGTTCATCAAAATATAAAAACGGTTTTCACACAATATTCAGTCTGATTTGTTCGTGTGATGTGACGTACAGTGTGATTGGGGGAACAAACCCATGTGAGGCTTAATAATATTTTATGTGTCATAAAACACACCTAAATACCAGGAATGTTCTTACAATAAAAAAAAAACCAAAAACCTTAATTCTGGTTAAAATATAAACAATATCATACAAATATACAAGAAATACTCTGGAGCCCTGGAAGGGACATGGAGGGAAACTTTTGTGAGATCTCTGAGTTTTGTATTTATCGGTCAATGTGTTTCCGGGTCAGTGTGAGATGGAAACAGGGCTGTAATGGAGGTTAAACACACGTCAGTGGCGTGTACATGCCTCAAAATACAGTTTATGCAACTTTAAAATTTGCTTGCCTTACAGTTTTCTGTTGTTTCACCATCACAAGCTGTAATATCTTCAATCTCGTGTTGCATCACCAGCATTTACGGTGTCTGGACTGTGACCAATCACATGGTCTCTGACTGGAGGGTGTGTATGTGATCCCACTGTCTGTGGAATGACCGTCACTGCCAGAATGCCTCACCGCACTATCATTAGCATTCATGTTAATGTTAGCACTAGTGTTCACATTCGTGTGTGTGTGTGTGTGTGTGTGTGTGTGAGAGAGAGAGAGAGACAAACTTTGTGAAAAAGTCCCTGCTGGAGCTCTGTCGAGAAAAACAAACATGATTAAATAATTCTCTTTGCACACACTGTACACATGACACAGTAAAGATGTAATATTACTGTATAATCGTCATATAACATCTCATCTCATTATCTGTAGCCGCTTTATCCTGTTCTACAGGGTCGCAGGCGAGCTGGAGCCTATCCCAGCTGACTATGGGCGAAAGGCGGGGTTCACCCTGGACAAGTCGCCAGGTCATCACAGGGCTGACACATAGACACAGACAACCATTCACACTCACATTCACACCTACGCTCAATTTAGAGTCACCAGTTAACCTAACCTGCATGTCTTTGGACTGTGGGGGAAACCGGAGCACCCGGAGGAAACCCACGCGGACACGGGGAGAACATGCAAACTCCACACAGAAAGGCCCTCGCCGGCCACGGGGCTCGAACCCGGACCTTCTTGCTGTGAGGCGACAGCGCTAATCACTACACCACCGTGCTGCCGTCATATAACATTTAAATGATAAATGTTTTTTTCAAATAAAATAAACAATAAGATAAACAATTGTTTAAAGCACTAAAACCCTCACATTAAATATTCCTTGACTGTTTTTGTGGAATGAATGGAATGGTCAGGGTTTTGTGTGTATGAGATCACAGCCCACTAACCGTTCTGTATTTGGGTCACACAGGATCCCTGAGGCTGCAGACAAACACGTCCTCTGGAACAGTGATTGACGCAGCATCTGATTAAAAACGAAGTCTTTCTGCAGCTCTGCGCTACACAAAACCCACCCGAGTTGTACTTTCCGTTCCATCCTGTCACTGTGTTCCTGTTTCCACCTTCACGCCTTCATTCGCAGATTAATGAAGGAATTAACAAAGTAAAAAAGAACTCTGAAGACAGTGAGTCTGCCTCTGCTCCTCAGATCACACTGTGCTTTCATGATCATGAACCTCATGATTTATCATTTGACTTCATAGTAACACTTTATATTGTTAATATCAGTTCACTTTCGTTCATATTGATTTGAAATAAAAAAAAAAGAGATATTCTATAAGTTGAAACAATCCTTACGACTCGCCTCACCCTGCTCCTGAGTCTGACCTGAAAGAAAGTTTGCTTCTTTAGTTTTGTACTCGTGCTACAAAGCGAATGCTGCGAGCGAGCAACAGAAATTTATAGCTATAGATTCAGCACCAGGTTTAAAGAGGTGCTGCAGACTTAAACGTGTTTTTTTTTTTTTTAGCTGTAAAGTAAATGATGTGTCTGTACTGTGATGAAACACATCAGCGCTAGTATTAAGATTGATAAAATTAGCATTTTTATAAAAAATCTGTATTTTGTGGGGGTGGCATGGTGGTGTAGTGGTTAGCGCTGTTGCCTCACAGCAAGAAGGTCCGGGTTCGAGCCCCGTGGCCGGCGAGGGCCTTTCTGTGCGGAGTTTGCATGTTCTCCCCGTGTCCGCATGGGTTTCCTCCGGGTGCTCCGGTTTCCCCCACAGTCCAAAGACATGCAGGTTAGGTTAACTGGTGACTCTAAATTGAGCGTAGGTGTGAATGTGAGTGTGAATGGTTGTCTGTGTCTATGTGTCAGCCCTGTGATGACCTGGCGACTTGTCCAGGGTGAACCCCGCCTTTCGCCCATAGTCAGCTGGGATAGGATCCAGCTCGCCTGCGACCCTGTAGAACAGGATAAAGCGGCGACAGATAATGAGATGAGATGAGATGTATTTTGTGGGATGAAAACGGCTCAAAACGCCACCTACTGGTTCAAATCATCCTGAACCTCCAAAGGCTGATGGTGACACAGAGTCAACCTACTGGGAATTATCTCCATCATGATTTATATTTAAAAAAAAAAAAGAATATTAACACCCTCTAATCAGAGGTGGACCTCCCCCAGCCCCGCCCGTGAGTGTGATCGAAACTGCGCTCATTTTCAAATCTATGCTGACGGAGGCTCATCATTCACTGGAGTTTACACTTTAAATCGCACACACACCTCGAAAATCAGCCGTTAAACCTGAAGTGGAGCCTCAACTGGAAGGCGTTTCATTTCTCTCTCTCTCTCTCTCTCTCTCTCTCTCTCTCTTTCTTTTAAAACAATGATGCAGGCAGGCAGGACCCTTTAAAATCAGTTTGATTTGTTCGTACCTGCCTGTGATATTTTTTAATGATTTTTTAATGATATCATTGACTTTCCAAAAACAAACAAAAAAAGGAATAGTGCCCCCTTTTTTATTGATTTCTGTTTTCGAAGACACTGTCTGTTCAATCCATAGAACGTATTCTTATTTGGTTCCATCTAGAGTTGGTTGTGTTGTAGGACATGAGATCAGTCTCGAGACCATGGCGTAAAAGTCTCAGTCTCAGAATCAACCACGTTTATATTGGTGCTTGTCTCAGTCTTACAGGACTCGGGGTTTTATTTTGAGACCACAGCTGTGAGGATTTCATTCAACTCCCTGTGTTTTGTCTGATTTATTTGTTCACATCATTAATGTGATTTAATGTAAAACTTCCTGCTTCAAATGCAACAATTGCTAAATTGAAGTGTTTATTCCTGTTTATGGCTGTGTCCCCCCCGCATCCCTCCCACACCCTGGTTTACTTCTGGTCTTGACTACAGTATTGTAGATCCAGATGGCACTGATCTCATACCCAGTATCTGTATTGGTCTGATAACATGGTGGATCAGATATCAGAGAAAAAAACCCACACATTTGATTCCATCTCATCTCTCATCTCATTATCTCTAGCCGCTTTATCCTTCTACAGGGTCGCAGGCAAGCTGGATCCTATCCCAGCTGACTATGGGCGAAAGGCGGGGTTCACCCTGGACAAGTCACCAGGTCATCACAGGGCTGACACATAGACACAGACAACCATTCACACTCACATTCACACCTACGCTCAATTTAGAGTCACCAGTTAACCTAACCTGCATGTCTTTGGACTGTGGGGGAAACCGGAGCACCCGGAGGAAACCCACGCGGACACGGGGAGAACATGCAAACTCCGCACAGAAAGGCCCTCGCCGGCCACGGGGCTCGAACCCAGGACCTTCTTGCTGTGAGGCAACAGCGCTAACCACTACACCACCGTGCCGCCCATTTGATTCTATTTTATAATAAAAAGAAAAGAGTGGAACTGGATTTGGAAAATACTTTTTTGTAATTAGAAATATTTACATGTCAAAAGACCTGATTTGTATTTTTTTTTATTAGGATTGATATTGATGACGGGCGGCACAGTGGTGTAGTGGTTAGCGCTGTCGCCTCACAGCAAGAAGGTCCTGGGTTCGAGCCCCGTGGCCGGCGAGGGCCTTTCTGTGCGGAGTTTGCATGTTCTCCCCGTGTCCGCGTGGGTTTCCTCCGGGTGCTCCGGTTTCCCCCACAGTCCAAAGACATGCAGGTTAGGTTAACTGGTGACTCTAAATTGAGCGTAGGTGTGAATGTGAGTGTGAATGGTTGTCTGTGTCTATGTGTCAGCCCTGTGATGACCTGGCGACTTGTCCAGGGTGAACCCTGCCTTTCACCCGTAGTCAGCTGGGATAGGCTCCAGCTCGCCTGCGACCCTGTACAGGATAAGCAGCTACAGATAATGGATGGATGGATGGATGGATGATATTGATTACATTTATATTATACGTATGTTTGTATGACATTTATTATATTTGATATTTTATTTTTGATATTTGTGTGAAAGAATAACCAAATCAACAATTATGTTTTTTGTGCGTCAAATTTTCAGCTATGTATTTTTTTTACTCTATTTTCGTGACATGAAGTGCTTCAGTGCTTCATTTTTTTCAAAGAAAAAAATATCAATATCAAGGTTTCATTCTCAGTATCATAGAAAAAGTGGTATGATGGTGTCTCCAGTTAAAGCCGCAGTGTGAGATTATAGTGAACTTGACCCAGGTCTGATTGCTCGGTACAATCCTTCAGCTCCACCCAGCCTCTTGCTTCACAGTGTCTTAATGAAGAACTACAGAATTACTGAAACGTCCTTAAGCAGATAAAACTCGTCTGAGACGCATGGCATCTGTTTGCTCTGTAATTACAGCCTTCTGGCATGAACTTGAGAATGTTGTAAATTGTGAATAAAATGAAACATGATCTCATATTTCGCCTGAAAATCCCAGCTTCTGCTTGTGACCGCTTTCGGCTTTTATATCTGAATAAGGCAATGATTTAGTATGAGCATGTACAACTCTGGTGTACTGAAAGATTTCCCCCCCCGATAGATACACACACACACACACACACACACACACACACACACACATATATATATATATATATATATATATATATATATATATATATATATATATATATATATATATATATATATAGTGTGTGTGTGTGTGTGTGTATAGACAATCTCTCAAGACAGCAGCTAAGAAAAGAATTTTATCACCTCAGTAGTTTAAGGTTCTCTTTGGGTTTAGAACAAACAAACCTTATAATTCTTATAACACAGTCATAATTTGTATTTATTTGAAATATTCTAAATAAAATATTATTTATATATTTATAAATATTCTCACTGGATATTAATTTAACAAAATGCTTTTATCTGAAGGGAAGTTGTTTCTCTGATTCTTCAAATGACAATAATTTTTGCCCAGTCTTTTAAAGGGTGCCAATAATTCTGGAGTTGACTCTCTGATAGAGGATTAAATTTTCAGTCATGCTGCATTAAAGTCACTTTTGAGAATAAAACTGTAAAAACGGATGAGGTTTGTATATCCTGAACAGGAAGGTGATGTCAGAGCCTGTGCTGTTCCCACCTGAGCACACACACCTGCCGTGACGCACCACCGCCCAGTTCACTGACAATTTCCTGCACCTGTCTGATTGTTGACTGGAAGTGAATAACCCCCTTTCGAGTCTCGATCAGACTTCAGAGCTTTTTGTTCTTTGTTTGAGAACTCTGTCTCAGCTGCTTTTTGTTTAACCTCAGTTGTATTTGATGTGTTTCTGTTCCATGTTTAAAGTGAATGTAAAGCCCCAAACCACACTTTTTTCCTTGTACAAAGCAACGATCATTATGTTGATTGTGTGTTTTTGAACCATAGCTGATCCAAAAGGCCATAAATTGATGGA
The DNA here is from genome assembly GCF_027579695.1 of Neoarius graeffei. Classification (NCBI taxonomy): domain Eukaryota; kingdom Metazoa; phylum Chordata; class Actinopteri; order Siluriformes; family Ariidae; genus Neoarius; species Neoarius graeffei. The sequence continues at coordinate 1,052,658 of NC_083593.1, forward strand.
AAATCAATAAGACCAGCCAATTTTCACGGAATCTGCCGAGACTGAACTGGAAGATCCTGAAGGACTGTGTGATGTCACACGTGTAACAAAGATCCAGGTGTCAGGTTTGTTCCTGTGTGCAGCAGTGGTGAGACCAGTCTCGATATGGAATCATGTTTTGGAGAGAATTCTGATCCTGATTGGGATTCTTATATGTCAGATTCAGGGGCAGATGATTATCAAGGATATTCCAGAGTAAATGGTTATCCTTTCAAGCCCCCAAGACAAAAAAAACTGCCAGTTCAGTCCCGCTCAGCGCCGATAGCACACCACCAGCCAGAGAGAATCGGAAACACAGATTGGTTTGTGTTTTATTCTAATCTAGCCGCTGCAAAATATAGGGACAATATTTACATGGACCTCAATAAAGGCAGAAATGTAATCTTTAAAATGTACACTTATTCAGTGTGACTAGTGAAAGAAAATATGAAGCTAGCAATAATAGGGGAATCGACCAAATGTCAGATCAAATGTCATTTATTAAATCATTGGGTTTCGTTTTGCTCCATTAAGTCCCACGTAGTCATTCAGGTGGTGGTGAACACGTAATGAATCAGATTTATTATTAGTAGGCGACACGAAATCTGCCTGCTTTGTTTACGCAAACCTCCCCCACTGTCGCTTTAGATTAGTGTCATTTCTCGGAAATTTGTGAACTGAATGTCCTGCTGTATATGGATTTGAACATCCAAACACAACACAGCGCTTTCACATCGTTATTTTTGTAAAATTTCATCAGCAATATCCAATTTCAGTGAGTAAACAAGCATGGAGTCAGATGAACTGAAATGACCCAGATAACCATGGTTCCACACGTGACGTCATATGAGATTAGACCGTGAGGCAATGCTGCCTTTTTCCGAGATCCAGACGCCGCAATTTATTGATAGTTTTGTGCTTGATAATAAAATAACAAATAATTAATATTATTTTTCCCCTGCCTTATTAATTCATTTTGGTTGTTACTAATGATATATATTCATTTTAAAGCATTACAATAAGGCATTGCATTCACTTTAAGCTGCATATTATATTATATGACAGGCGTAGATCTGGTAACATAGTTGACACTACCCCAAATCAGAGCACAGTGCTGTTATATTCTCCATTCTAATTGGTCGGAAGGTGTACTTGTTGCTATAATGTTATTGTTTCCATAGTAACAATTTACACAGAGACGTGGTGGACGCTGAACAGAAACTGCGTGATAATAAATTAAAAAGATTGAGTAATCATTGATACGGTGCAGTTTTCTGTAAAGAGGTGTTTAATGTTGATGGAAGGAGTCTCCAGTGTGAGAGCTTCACAGCAGTCAGTCAGGTGTTCAAGGATGAAGAACATTTCCTGATTTCTTGGTAATATGACAAACTGAATTTTTTTGCATAATAACGTCAAGAAACAGAAAAAAGAGAGAAGAGAGGCAGGTGAGGGAAGGATCTAAATTTATATCATGGATGTTCCATAACATTAACATTAAAATGTAACTATAAATGGATAAAAATGTTGATGTTGTTACATGCTCTAGGGAGGCATGAACAATCAAAAAAAGGGTGGTGACATAAACCCAAAACGCAAGACAACATAAGGTAAAAAAGGTGAAATTTATTTACAAGAATGCTTAACAAAAGGTGATAGAAAAAACAGAATGCAAAGTCCAACAAGGAGGGTGGCAGCCCCAGGAGCCAACCCTCCAACCAAGCAGACAGACGCGAAATGGCAAGGCAAGCGTACGAAAACCCCAAAACCCTCTCTCCCCTCTAACAGGTAGAAGCACAGGTTTATATAGGCCTTCCTCAAGTGGAAACAGGTGAAAAGAGGAGGAGCCAACACAAACTGCTACACCTGAGGAGCGAGAAAGACACACACAAGAAAGGAGAAACATGCACACATACAAACACAGGAGGCGTAATACGTAACAATGTCTTGTTCTTTAATAATAAAAAAGACTAAATGTTGCTGCACTGCTGTGGCTTGCTGTAGTTTGGTCTCCTGCAGTGGTCCCCCCCACCTGGTTTTCTCCTGACCCAAAGCCACCAGTTAGATTGAAAACATCTCATCTCATTATCTCTAGCTGCTTTATCCTGTTCTACAGGGTCGCAGGCAAGCTGGAGCTATCCCAGCTGACTACGGGCGAAAGGCGGGGTACACCCTGGACAAGTCGCCAGGTAGATTGAAAACATTTGACTCTAATTTCACATTCACATTAACTGCTAATCCTTGAGGTTCACATGCTTTTGGCACTCGTTGATCTGTAATACTGGATCCTTTTCCTCAGGAAATAAATGCTCATTGATTATAATTTTGTCTCATTTGTTTAACTGGGTTCTCTTTATCTACTTTTAGGTCTTGTGTGAAAATCTGATGATGTTTTAGGTCATATTTATTTATCCATCCATCCATCCATCCATCCATCCATCCATCCATCTCCCACTGCTTATCCAGATCCAGGTCATGAGGCAGCAGTTCTGGTGGAGATGCCCAGATCTCCTTCTCCACAGCCACCTCCTCCAGCTCTTCTGAAGGGACACTGAGGGATTCCCAAACCAGATTCTTCAACATATCCTGGATCTGCCCCAGGGTCTCCTCCTGTTTGGACATGCCCAGGACACCCCACTGAGGCCTGCTTGAACCATCTCAGCTCCTTTCCATGCACAGGAGTAGCAGCGCTACTCTGAGCTCCTCCTGAACATCCCAGCTCCTCATCCTGTCTCTAAGCAGCTTGTTCTTTTGGTCACTCCTCACAGCTTGTGGCTGTACGTGAGGGTATCAACCAGCTCCACCAGTAAATCATCAGCTTCATCTTTTGGTTCAGTTCTCTCTCACCATGACAGATTAGTCCAAGGTCTACATCACTCCTGAAGCTGCACTGATCTGTCTGTCGATCTCCCGCTCTATTGTTCTCCCACGCAGAAATATAACAAACTCTAAACTTCCAAGCACCATGGTATATTGAGCATTTTCAAATAATTTATGAGCAACAACATCACAGGCTGCTGGTCCACCACCGCTTCGTATTGAGCTTCTCTTCTTTTAAAGTTCACTGCAGGAATAACAAAAGGGAATCAACACCTGATTTTATCCATGATTGCGCTGTCCTCTTTTTTGTTTTTTGTTCAAGAACCACTGATGTGCAGCTGAACTGCCTTCAGAGACATGTGTGCTTTCATCTTCACATAAAAGCATAAGAGTGGTGTGTGAATGGAGCTGCACCGAGCGCCACATCCACTGTACAGCAGAAGCCCTGATCCTCACCACTATATGAGATATTTATTTATTTGCCCTAACTGTAATAAGCGCTGGAGAGATGAGTGCTTGAGCTTGATCATGATGCACACAGACAGTTAGACAGGGAGTTTTCAGCTGCCCAGTCTCCAGGTGCAATCTATTTTTAATCCATATGTCGTTGTAGAATGTCCCTTAGGTGTGGGTGGAGCACAGAGGACGGCAGGACAAAGCTTAAGGTAAGTAACAGGCTTTATTGCCAGACTTTTCAGTTTAACAATATTTTAGAGAAACACACACACACGCTGTTCTCGTCCCGGGAAGAGCTTCCCTCTGCTCTCCCTCTGCCTCCTTAAATAGGGCGCGGTTACTGGGAAGACACAAAAACACAGGTTAATTACCGTCAGGTGTAGTGATTCTGCCACTCACCTTCCCTGGCTCCGCCCTCCTGTCACAGACCGGTGCTTGACCACGCCCCCGCTGCCACAGTCGTGTTATGTGATCTTCTCTAAAGCATCGCTGAATCATCAGTGGAACTGAATCCCTGTGAAAAACATCGCTGTTAAAACAGAAATTCACCTCACTGAGCAGTGAACACTCATCTGTCAGCTTCCACTGAAGGAATTTTATACAATAACAGCTTTAGTGCCTTAAAATGTTTGCTGATGTCCAGAGAAGATGGAGATGATTAAAGCACAGAGCTGGCTTTCACAAACAGGGTTATGCATACCTCTTAAGGTACTTGGAGGTATTACAGAAGGTACCAAAGGTGCTTTCAAGAAGACAAGACTCTGAGTTTAATTTAAATGTCCCTTTGTAGGAATCGAATTTTTATTTTTTTCTTCTTAATCACTTACTACAATTTCTTGTTTCTGCTGCCATGTGATTGTCTGACATGAACGAGCAGGTGTTCCCAATAAAGTGGCTGGTGAGCGTATGCATGTGGACAGAGACGAGCTCTTTGGCCATGTTGGCTTGGCGTTGACATGTCTGGTGTGGTATAAATGCTGATGTCCCCTGGCTTTGCGTTCGACATGTGGCCAGATGGGAGTGTGTGTGAGAACCTACTGCCTCCTTCACTGCCTCCTTCCCTCTCCAGCTCACGTCCCTCTTCCCTCAAGTGCTTTTTGAGTGTGTACCATCTGCCAGCACATTCACCTGCAGACAGCTACACCAACATCTGTGTGCCCTGTGGGCTCCGACACCGAGCACTTAACACTACAAAAGTCCGCTGAGCTTCTCAGCAACAAGAACCCTGAGCCTGTGAGAGCAGGTGGTTTAAGATATGACTCATTTATCACCTTTAATGTGATTTTCATATAAATAAACTTGCACAAAACCTAACTTTAACCTTAACCAGTCACAAATTCCAATTTAATATTTCAGAAAATCAGCCAGAAATCACAACTGAAAAAAAAATTTGAAAAGGAAAAATTATTTATTGTAGTAACATGAAGCAGTAATTTCACTAAATGTTTTATTGTGTTCCAGACCAGACTTTAGTGAAACTTTAATTAAATTATTGTTTCATCTCATCTCATTATCTCTAGCCGCTTTATCCTTCTACAGGGTCGCAGGCGAGCTGGATCCTATCCCAGCTGACTACGGGCGAAAGGCGGGGTTCACCCTGGACAAGTCACCAGGTCATCACAGGGCTGACACATAGACACAGACAACCATTCACACTCACATTCACACCTACGCTCAATTTAGAGTCACCAGTTAACCTAACCTGCATGTCTTTGGACTGTGGGGGAAACCGGAGCACCCGGAGGAAACCCACGCGGACACGGGGAGAACATGCAAACTCCGCACAGAAAGGCCCTCGCCGGCCCCGGGGCTCGAACCCAGGACCTTCTTGCTGTGAGGCGACAGCGCTAACCACTACACCACCGTGCCGCCCCTAAATTATTGTTTAATTTGACAATTTTTAGTCAAAACAGATTTCTACAAGTTGAATACCTGCCCATCGGTTGTCTTAATTTGCTCACACACTCACTTTCCCTGTGATGTACAGTGCAGTAAATCACACTGCAGGTGTTAATTAAGTCTCTGAGCATTGACTCCACCCTCTATTTTACACTTTGATGTTTTCAGTATGGGAAACGAGCAAAATGACTTCAAAACATGCCAACGAACCACACCAACACGTGCTGTTTTGCTCATGTGAGAAATGCAATCTATTGTTCATAAATCAGTTGGACACTGTTTGTCTGTGTGGCTATTTTGTGGACACGATTAAATCCCGTCCATACTTACTGACACGGATGTGTCACACGTGCGCTGGGGTACGTTAGGAGATGGCTGGTGTTCAAAATCAGAGCGAAAAGACAAACTTTACAGACGTACAGGACTGATGGAAAATCTGACGGAAAGAACAGAGAACTGGATCATGTGATCAGCATCTGTAGATGAAATGACTGCCTGAATCTCATCGCAAAACCAGCTCTGTGTGTGTGTGTGTGTGTGTGTGTATGAGTGACAGAAAACAGACAGGAGACAAAAAAAATATTACTACGAGGCCTTCATACATTTTTATTACCAAGCGTATAATGCCAGCCGAGTGCCGTGGTTACTAAGCAACACTGCAGATGGACGATGGTGAATGAGGGACCTCAGCTCATGTGGTTCTGACTGAGATTGAAAGTGTGTACAGTGTAATTGAATGTTGCCTTGTTTACTGAGATCAATTAGGACATCGTGTTAAAGACCTTTATTACTTCCTCCAAAGAAGTTCTGTTTTCACTGCAGTTTGTTTGTCTGTAAGCAGGATTGTGCAAAACCTACTGATCTGATTTCCATGAAACTTGGTGGAAGGGTGGAGCATGGGCCAAGGAGGAACCTGTTACATTTAGGAGCAGATCCAAATTATGGTGTGGATCCATGAATTTGGTTTCACTTTTAATAATATTGTGAGATACGACGTTTGGTCTTGGTGGAACTCAGCAATGCCATACATCTTAAAATCCAGTAGATGGCACTAAAGTTTAACAGCAACAAAACATAGCCAGTGTAGAAATACTTTGACTCCAGATCACAGTCCACATTCACGGGTCTCAGTAATCCTCTGGGACACACATGCAGGAACATAACTCTAATAGTTTTGGAGATATATCCAGACATATAAAGTGGTTGCAGTTGCAGATCGTAGAAGAGTTGACTGATGTGCTTGGTGAACGTCTGCGCTCTGAGAGTGACCTTGGAGTTTAATTTTATATAATCATCCAAAAATACCAAAATGTTGAATCTAACTTTCTCTGAAAAAAAATCAGTGATCATTTTAAACAGACAGCAAGCAAAGAGCGTTATAAAATAATTGCTTATCTATTAATGTATGTATTATTGTTATTGTTAATGAGAGAAATGTAATTAAAATTAGCAAAAAAGCAAATAACTATATACAGGGTTCAGATTCAGTTATCTATATGTCCTGTAAATCTGATCTAATATGTAATCTATCTGTGTAATGTAACATAATCTGGATATAATCTGTAATCTGGTGTATGCTGAAAGAATAATCTGGATCTAAGGTGGAATGTGTGTGTGTGTGTGTGTGTGTGTGTGTGTGTGTCCAGTCTCTCAGTGTTGAGTAAGTGTGTGTAATCCATGTGGAAACCACAGAGAGCCTTCAGCAGGCAGACAGTGACAGGGTGGGGTCATGCCCCCATAACGCACAGCATGCTGGGATATTGGGTGGGGTGGGGGTGGGGGCAGCGTGGGTTTGATGGACTGAGTGTGTCATTCTGCCCCAGAGGAGACCTGAACAGGACTGTATACACACACATAAGACCACGTCGTGTGTGTGTGTATGTGTGTTCTGCAGTAGTGCTTTATCCTCATGAATGTAGCCGGAGAAAACACAGGGCCGATGTAGATGAGCAGAGAGATGCTGGTCAATGCGCTGGATCAATGTATGGATTCTCCAGCGTGCCTCATCAGACCCGTTTCAGCCAATCAGCTGCTCGCTGCTTTCATTTTTTCTAACCGGAGGATTCAGTTTGGTCCCAGCAATGTGTATTAGTCTCCTAGTAACACACTGTGTCTGCTGGAATATAAAACCACTAATACACGTACACATGGGGAGTCAGATAAAGAGGCAGTTCATGTTTATATGCTGTAAAACACTTGATGATATTCTAATAATAATAATAATAATTCATTTAGGGTGGCACGGTGGTGTAGTGCTTAGTGCTGTCGCCTCACAGCAAGAAGGTCCGGGTTCGAGCCCCGTGGCCGGCGAGGGCCTTTCTGTGTGGAGTTTGCATGTTCTCCCCGTGTCCGCGTGGGTTTCCTCCGGGTGCTCCGGTTTCCCCCACAGTCCAAAGACATGCAGGTTAGGTTAACTGGTGACTCTAAATTGAGCGTAGGTGTGAATGTGAGTGTGAATGGTTGTCTGTGTCTATGTGTCAGTCCTGTGATGACCTGGCGACTTGTCCAGGGTGAAGCCCGCCTTTCACCCGTAGTCAGCTGGGATAGGCTCCAGCTCGCCTGCGACCCTGTAGAACAGGATAAAGCGGCTACAGATAATGGATGGATGATTCATTTATCTTATTTCTTAAAGTTCCTAAACATGACTCAGTTCTGTTATTCACTGTTTACAGAAACAAAAGTGAAAAATCAAGCAGCATCACTGAGTGAGCAGCGTTCAGCCCAGCACAGAGAAACGAGTGTGTAATCGACACTGATGTGACAGACACCATGATGATATTATAATGTTATTGTTACTCAGCTGTAATTAACATTCAGAAAAACACATATGTTCGTTCCTTCCCCTCAGGATGGATGTAAAGGTAATATATTAAAATAGATAGATAGTTTGTAATGTTAACCGAAATAAATCATACACTCCACTGCGCCACTTCCACACAACTAATGCCCACTTACTGGTATATCTGAATAAGGATGGGGACAAGCATCACTAAAACACTTTGCGGTGTTCTGTGATAGGAAAATAATCAACAAAGTGAAAATGCACAAGTTGATTTTTTTTTCAGAACTGTCCGTACCAGAGTGTTTTATTTCTCTGATACCACAGTGATTCTGATAAGTATTACAAATGATCTGTTTATTAAAGAACAACACATCATGCTTTTTATCTGTTCACTGGAACATTTAATATAGACAATATTTTTAACACTATATGGCCAAATGTTTTTGGACACCTGGCCCTTGCATGTATATATTCTTATTGAACATCACATTCCACATTTATTCCAACTTTGTAGAACAGCCACATATGGGTGTGACGGTCAGAGGTGCACATACTTTTGGGCACTTTTGATGTCTAATGTAGATAGTCCAAGACTATGCATTTAATTCAGCATGATTTCTCGTAAGAGTTAAACATGCTTTATGTTGAATTCTGTTTTTTTTTTTAAATGAATACTCTGGATACAGTGAAACCTATACCTGTGTTATAAGCGTTCCTCGATCCGATCTCCTCTCCCGCTCGACCTGGTGCTGATGTGCAGATATGGAAGTGCTTGTTGCGGCAGAACACAGAGCCCTGGGACCCGCCGCGGCACACACACCATTCATAACACCAGTGACAATCAACCGCGTCAACAGAAAAAAAAAAAAACACACACAATGTTGCTGAAAAAAAGAGAAACCCACACCTTCAGAAGAAGTGATGTAGCCTTCCATCTTCCTGAACTGTGGGGTGGATCAAGGCCCTGGCCGATATCCCAGCATGCCCTGCTCATAATTAGCTGCTTGGTTTACTCAGTGTTTTCCCTCAGGTCCTCTGCTGTCCTCTGGGTTCAGCTCACTCTGAAGAACCCGACTGGGGGGGACGTGTCCAAGGGCAACATTTTTGTTTTTTTCTTTAAACATGCCCGCGTGAATCTGCTCCATGCTGATTTACATAATCCCACTTTGGCGATGTTTAATGTCGCCTGTGATCATTTGTCTTCTTTTGCAAGGGATTTTTTTCTTGAATTGGAATCTTTTATCATTTTATTCCAAAATGAAAACCAAGCATCAGGATTACAGAAGCAGTGTTTAACGTTCCTCTTTGACTCCACGGTTATCTTATAGACATGTTTTTATTCCTCTGAACAATTACACTCTGAGCTGTGAGTGACAGTAGATTTGCTATTTTATGTAAATTGATCTTTGGATTGCTGTCTGAATTCTTTACATTTTGTAATTCACAGAACAGAAGCTTGTTGCCTTCAAACATTAACCCTGCCTTCAACTGTTAGCCCCCACCCCACCTGAGTCTAGCACTGGTGTGGACCAACACCAAACAACATACAGTTACGATGTTGAATTCTCGATTCTGATTGGTCAGAAGGTGTTATGTGATTATTAATGTGCTTGTTCTGACAAGTTATTGTTTCTATAGTAACAGATTATTCTCAAGAACTTCGAAGATGGACGACCTGCATCATATAAACTCATGGATCAAAAAGCAAATTACTGGTATGGTGATATTCATGTAATATTTCTGTAAGGAGTCTCCAGTGTCAGCACTTTGTAACAGTCAGGAATGTTTGGGGACGGAGGAGTTATTCACTGCAGTTCATCAGTAACACGACAAGCTGCGTTTTTATCTTTTTAACTTCAAAAGAGAGAAAAAATGTTGGGAGGAGGGGCTGAGGAGGGAGCGACTTTAGAGCTTACAGCTGTGACAACAAGTAATAAAAGGAACATTAACGATAAATGGATAGGAAAAAAATTGGTCATTATTTATTTAATGTAAAAAATTGTAATTGTTGGCAAGGTGATGAGGTAGAAGAGGAATAAAACACTTCAGGACATGCTGCTGTTATCGGAAATTAATCAACTTCAGGGTTGCGACACAAACTCTGCTTCATCGTCTGATTATTTTCCTCTAACAGCATGCCCCTCATGTGATTTAGTCCTGGTCCATCCTGCAGTTCTCCATCAACACTGTTTTGTTCTGCTGATTGCTGTTGATCTTTCTCAAACGGTGATTTGTAATGCATGTGTGTGTTCGTGATCAAACACATCCAGGAATCAGATCACGAAAGAGAAACGTGTGAAAGTGTTGGTACGGCGTCTCCCTGTGGCGACTCGCTCTGCAGCTCTGCGGCTGGGCGTGTGGTGGCGTGCGGTGGCGTGTGGTGTAATGATAACACCAAGGAGAGAAAAGACAGAACCAGGCGTACAGCTGCAGCAGAGCTGATAACCACTGCAGAGCGACATCACCATCTCCACCTGCTCAGCCACCGCACCACAACCAGACCACATTCATCCTCCCAAAAGCGTAGTGGGGAAAGAGAGGATGCTAAGAAAGCTCAGAGGAGCTCTGTGTGTGTGTGTGTGTGTGTGTGTGTGTGTGTGTGTGTGTGTGTGAGCCATGCTCTCTGCAGCAGCTCTATAATGATGTGTATTTTCGGCCCCAGGCGCTGAACAATGACGGCTCCTGTGTTCAGCAGCATGGGCAGGTCTGTGCTCGACGCTAAACCAATCAGACAGCAGCAGCAAACACAGGACAGGTGCAGTTTGTCTGCAAAACACTCGACACCCAAAATCACACACCAGAGCAGCAGCAGGAGCGCGTCGAATGCCTCCTCAGATTTTATAATTATTTATCGTTCTTATCCAGTAAACTGTCATATACCTCTTTAGCTGAATTTATCTTTTAAAATAAAATTATTTTCATATTCTGATAGTATTCGCATATTACTTTATGTAATTATTGGTAAAAACTACAGTTGTTATTACAGTATAATAAACGTGTTTATTAAACTAAAATAGCAGAATGTTGAGTTATTATTAGGCAGTTATATACTTATTATTCTACAATACGCTGGAAGATAATACAACAAGATCTCTGTGAATTGCTATTACTACTACTAATAATAATTACATTTTAATCATAGTAACAGCAATTATGACAATTTGAAATAGAAAATACATTATCTTTCATGTTGTACTTAATATCTAATGTATTATTAATATTATTGTAATTAAGTTGTAATAAATCTATAAATCTTATAAAATCTAATAAATCTTATACTCTCACATTTCAGCTTATATTATAGAATCTATTATTAGTAGTAGTATTTTATATTGTATATTAATTACAGCATGAAATGTGTTGTGAATATTACTGTTATTAAATTATATAATAAATTAATTTTAGAACTTAATGTATTATTATTATTATTATTATTTATATAATTATTATAAAATCAAATTAGGATTATATTATATTTCTTTATTATGGTGTTATAAATATGTAATGATATTAAAATAATCTATTATTTATAAATGAGTGAATACATATTGAAGTGTCGACTTTACAACACGATTTAAAACACTGCAGTGTGAGTTTGACATATTAAATTAAAACAGGTTTAATGTGGAGCACTTTGTCTTAATGGCCGCGCTGAACGCGACGCCAGTGCTGAGATTTGTCAAGGTCAATTAATGAATGCAACTTAATGCCGGCATGTAAACGTGTAAACGCCCCCCTCCTCCTCTTCCTCCCCCCAGGGGCTCATGAATTATAAAGCAAACACGCCAAAGGACACGGGTCCATCTCATCCAATTAAGAGGACATGAGGGAGCTGCTGTACCTGTCCCTGTTCTGTGTGTGTGTGTGTTGGAAATAATTGTAAATATGAGAGAAGGGGAGTGATGCTGGAGGTGATGAGAGAGTTGAGTGGTTGGAGTTGGGCGGAGTGGCCCTGCACCTTTAAGGAGAGAGAGACAGAGAGAGAGAGAGAGAGAGAGAGAGAGAGGGTTATTCCGCAGTGCTCAGAGCCGAGTGGACGTGTGTGAGCGCGAGGAGCAGCACGGGGAAGATGTGTGTGTGTGTTTCCTCCTGGATGGAGCGACGTGGTGAAGAGGGACTCACTCCTGACTGCAGCTAACAGCCGATCAATCCGACTCTCCATCTGGATCTCATACTTTATGTTTCATTTATTAAACCTATTATTTTTTCCCCACTTTTTCTTTTTTTTTGCAGTCTGGGGGAAACTTTCACCGTGATTTCAAACCCATGACCGATTGGAGAGGATTAACTTTTTGTTTTTTGGATGTGTGCTATTCCCATTACTCGCGGATGAGGGTCCACCTGTACGAGGGGCTTTAGGGACGACAATCAGTGAGAGAGAGAGAGAGAGAGAGAGAGAGAGAGAATTATAGAGCTTATATTGATATATGCCACACTCACAGCCATAAATTGCAGATTTATGAAGAAAATATTCAAGTGTGCAGGAAAACATCGCAAAAGTGAAGGGAAGAGGATAAAAATCTGAGCTTGGGGATTGAAAGGAGCGGGGCATGAGGATATTGGCCATCATCTTTTTCCAGTGCATCTTGAATGGTGAGTTGATTTTTAAAATAATAATAATAATAATAATAATAGTAATAATAATAATACAATATTAAATGTTTGACTGAGAGAATCAATCACCTCGATTCAACACATTAAACCCTATCATTCACAGAGGGTTTAGAAAACTGTGAGCTCATCCTGCTGAGAAATGCAGGAAGATTTAGATTCATTAAAAAAAATGAAAAGCAGCTAAATCTCAAATTTACAAATTTGCCTCAGAGATGAATTTTTTAGTCACTCTATAGCGCAATCAAATCTTTCATAACTGGTGCATTTGCATGCATCTGAGACCTGAAGATAAAAATCTAACACTTTGTCCCCAGATTTAAATTCACTCCATACGGAAAATGATCACAAATGTTTTTCTTTTTGTTCACTAGTTTTTTCTTATTATTATTTTTCTTTGAATCTGTTCAATGTGACACAAATTGCACTGCCAGTGTTTCGTTTCCATTAAATAAACACATCATGTCCTTCCAGCTGTCATCTGATCTCAGAATAAACATCCAACATTTTATTTCTAATCATAAAATTTATTACTTATGACTATTAGTGAGAGAAACAATGCTAAAAAATGAAAAGGAAGATAAAGAGCACACAGTAACTGTGCTGTTTGAATTAAAATGAATTATTCGATCATGCAGTGTATTGTACAGCATTAAAATACATATCGATGTGTGTTTATTCTGTGTATCGTTCAAATGAATGAGAAAAAGAAACGGTGTGAAAAAACATCTGTATTTCTGTTTTTATGGCGTCACATGCGCCATGTTGGAAATGGCACTAAAGGAGGTGAAAAAAATCCTAAATTCACCACTTTATCACCTCTGTGTGAACAATTTTAATATTTTTTTTCATTCTGAATCAGAATTTGATTTATTCAAAGTTGTGCAAATACAAAGTAAAATCTGAATGACCTCTAAAAATCTCTCGACGCAAAAAAGGGGTGCAAAAAAAAACGTGGCCACGGATCTAAAATGGAGAGGCGTTGAGAGGGGCTGCTGGTTGCTGGGCTAAATCAAGAAGGGTGTGTATAGAGGGAGGTGGGGCGTGGGGGTGGGGGGTAAGAAGGGAGTGGAATCAGGGAAAACGGGATTGAGGAAGATTTTTATTGAATCTGGACGCAAATTGAACGCAGATCCGCTGGTTTGTGTGTCAGAGTGTGATGGCAGAACATCAAGCGAAGACGAGGCGATGGGGGTTAAAAGAAAAAAGCGTTGCATCGTGGAGCAGTGTCAGTTCAGCACAAAGCACGTAGCATTGCGAAGATGGACACATGCAGAAGTGTGTGTGTGTGTGTGTGTGGGTGGGTGGGTGGGTGGGTGGACCTGCACATTTCTTTTTTTTCATTCTTGTGCATCCCAGAGAAGACCGTACTGTCTCCCCACTGCTTTGTCACAGTCATTCTGACAGACAGACATCAAGTGAAAGCTTTTATTTATTTATTTATTCATTTATTTATTTATTTAACGAGTGTTACCATTCGATCAATACAGCCCTGTTTGCAGCAGTGCATTTGTGCACCCGAGCCACGTTCACAGAGAATCAATCTTGATCGTGGAGTTTTTCGGGTTGCCATCGGCCCGGAGGCTGTGGAACAGGTTCAGTGTGAGACTGAGATGTCGTCCAAAATGCAGCGTTCAGGATGTGGCAGTGCACGCATGCAGCCCACTCCCTGCATGGTCCCTATGGAAACCTTTGTAATGGACGACAGCGCTTGCGTTGTGCAGGTGACCCCGGAAGTCCGAGTGCACAACTACTGGCAACCTGCTATTTATACGCCGACGTGTTCAGGCTCAGGGAGGAGGACGTGGTGCTGGGGCTGGATCTGAAGCCACACTGTTCTTTGTAAAGCTGTGCGTCAGTCAGCATTTAGGGGATCAGGAATTTTATTTACCATTTCACACATTATATTTAGAAAGTCTATTTTTGGAATTCTGATTGAAGAGAGAATCGATTTGAATCTAAAATCTCTGTGTTAACATTAAATCATTGTGATATGAATTCTTTCCAGGTCTTTCACTCATAAAAATGGGTTCTTCACTTGTTCCTCTGGAGGAACCCTGACAAAGAGTAAATCTATTTTTGAAAGGGGTTTAATGTCGATGGAGAGCGAAGCTTGATGAAGAAATGTTTCTCAGTGTGTGGTACTAAATAAACTTCAAAAAAACATACAGATATTCATGGTTCTTCTGTTTGATCTTCTGGAAGAACCTTTAAATGTTTGCTCAAGAATCCTACAGAGCAAAGATGGTGCTGTTCAGAAGTCAGGAACCTTCAAGGATTACTCTCACTGAGATAACTGGCGAAGCGTTCATGAAAACATGTTTACTCTAGAACAAGGATTTCTCTTTAGAACCCTAAACCATCCAAATCTGCTGATTTCACACTTAATAAAAGTGCAGCAGGAAGTTTACTTGAACTCAATGCCAGGTTCAGTCTAGAACCCTGAAGGATCTTCTGATCTTTCTTGTCTGGTGAAAGGTTCTATGGAGAACAACTGGTTTTCCTTTCAGAACTGGTCTCATGTAGAACCCATTTAGAAAAAAACCCTTCACTAGCATTATTTCTTTGAGTGTATTCAGTATTAAATCTTCCACGCTGGAATCGTTGGAGATTTTCATGACCCTGTTAGGAAAAAAAGTCTAAATCTAGAACCAGAGTCCATTGATTTGTCTGAGGAAAGCGGTATGATGTGGAACCCTACAACACAGACCTTTTTTGTTTTAGAAATGGTTCCAGGTTTAAACAATTTAGAAAGCTTAAAACAGGAAAACTGAAGAACTCATAAAGAACCCGAGTTTCTAAGTTCATGGTAAGATAATTTTATGACCTCACATTTCCTTCTGGGAGAACCCTGAAGTCTTTGATGTAGAGCTTTACAGAAAACTTTCTCTTTCAGAAGTGGTTCCAAGTAGAACTACCAAAGAAAGATCCTTAACAAGGTTGACTCTAGAACCTACGAGGAACCCTATTTCCTCAGAGTGTAAGGAACATTTAAGTACATTTTTTTCATATGATCACCTGATAACACCCAGAGAAATCTTATGATCTTATAACACCCAGAGAAAACCTTTAAAACCTCTCAAAACCTTTTGTTTAAATCCAGAACCTGGTTCATCCTGCAGTGTTTCTCTTTGAGAGATGGTTTTAAGTCAAAGCCCCAGAAGAGCCCTTAACTAACCACAGGACCCTTGAGGAACATTTACCCTCCTCAGTTCTGTTCAATTCTGATTTAAGATTGTAGAAGATTTTATGACACTTTTAGAAGAAAATGTAAAGATCGAGAACTCTCTTTAGATGTTTCTTGAGTTTGGATATATGAAGCTTTAGAACATTTTTAACAGTTCCGAGTAAAAACTCTTTAAAATGTCTCCAGATACATCAGAGATGAATGACAACTTCACAATATCACAAATGCTTTTGCTAAAAAAATGAAACAAATTCAGTGTTTTAACTGAACATAAACTTTTGGAAATAAATCACACTTTGAACTCGACAGCAGCATTGCAGTGTCAGCAAATCTTTTCTACCGTACATCCTCCCTAAACCGCTTCCTCCTCTGAACAAAACACAGGAGATGGAGGTCTGAAGTATGCACCGTATTACAGTTATTTTCAACTGCTTACACACATTCTCAAAGCTGTGTGTCTTTTTCTCAAAACTTTACACACAAATCCAACTATTGCTCACACGAAATGCAAAAAGCGCCCTGTCTCCTGCGAAATGAAACACAGGATTCAGAATATTCTAAACACACCTCAAAAGCAAACATTTGTCTCACATCATAAACACATTTCCCACAGTATCACATACGTGTGTATATCATTTACACACTGTTGCTCTAAATCTAAAGCTCTTTTGTTTTAATGTTTTTTTTTATATTTTGCTGTACAAGAATGAAAATACAGTATTATGCAAATAGAAGTCAACACAAGCAATATTGGAACCAAAAATATTAAATTTTCTGAATAAATCGGTTGCTGGGGTGGCACGGTGGTGTAGTGGTTAGCGCTGTCGCCTCACAGCAAGAAGGTCCTGGGTTCGAGCCCCGTGGCCGGCGAGGGCCTTTCTGTGTGGAGTTTGCATGTTCTCCCCGTGTCCGCGTGGGTTTCCTCCGGGTGCTCCGGTTTCCCCCACAGTCCAAAGACATGCAGGTTAGGTTAACTGGTGACTCTAAATTGAGCGTAGGTGTGAATGTGAGTGTGAATGGTTGTCTGTGTCTATGTGTCAGCCCTGTGATGACCTGGCGACTTGTCCAGGGTGAACCCCGCCTTTCACCCATAGTCAGCTGGGATAGGCTCCAGCTTGCCTGCGACCCTGTAGAAGGATAAAGCGGCTAGAGATAATGAGATGAGATGGAATCGGTTGCTGTTGTGAATGCAGTATTGTACAGCATATAAGAAAAAAAGAAAGCAAAGTACACCAACCACCACATATGGTGATACAGCAACCAAAAAATAGACATGTATGAAAAAGTGTGTGTGTGTGTTGATGGGTAGAGCAAGTTGGTTGTGTATTTAGGATCAATCTCTCCTCTGGGCTGGGTCTGGCCACAATATTTCATCAACATCGCATGCTATATTTTCTCTTGCCAAACATCGAGGAAAGAATCGTCTTGTGTGGCGTATCCAACCTTGGATAGAAGCAGCATCAATGTCACCACATGCTTCCTCCATTGCCTGAAGTGCAAGGCAGGCATAGGGACGATGATCATACACTTTCCAACGCCATGTTGAGAAGAATTCTTCGATCAGGTTAAGAAATGGTGAATATGGAGGCAGGTTGACAACAGAAAAATGGGGATGGTTGACAAACCATTTCTGGACCAGATGGGAGCGATGAAAACTGACATTATCCCATATAACCACAAATCTTGCCTGTTCTGGATTCTCTTCCTTTGGAGCAAGAATACCATGAACATTGTCCAGAAATGTTAGGATATGATCAGTGTTATAGGGGCCAAGTGTTGCATGGTGGTGCCGGACACCATTCTGCATTATGGCGGCACACATGGTGACATTTCCTCCACGTTGGCCTGGGACATTGACAATTGCCCTCTGTCCAATGATGTTTCTCCCCCTCCAGCTTGACTTTGTGAGGTTGAATCCCACCTCGTCCACATAAATGTATTCATGGAGGATGGGGTGGGCATCCATCTCCAAAATTCTCTGTATTGGACAAAAGAATAGATTAGGATATGCACAATACAATAGTCTGTCTCAGCAGGTGAAAGTCTGATGTACTGGCAGTGCTATGTACATACCTCCACATAGTCACGCCGCAGGTTCTTGACTCTGTCACAGTTCCTTTCAAATGGGACCCTGTACAGCTGCTTCATCCATAACTGATTCCTCTGGAGGACCCGATGTATCGTAGATAGACTAACAGCATCAATATTGTTGAATATGGTGATGTCTTCCAAAATATGATTTTGAATCTCACGGATTCTAATGGCATTATTTGCCAAAACCATATTCACAATTGCGATATCCTGTGCTTGTGAAAATATACGACCTCGTCCTCCATGATGCTGTTGTCTTTCCACTCTAGAAAATTCAGAAATACAGTAGTACTGTAAGAGTGCTGTATAAAGTCAAGGTTGCACTGCCCTGTGACCATTCATACAGTGTAGTGCAGTAAAATGGATGCTTGGAGCTACAATAGTATACATGTATTTTACAGCTATGCAGGAATGGCTATTACATGTACATTACAGTACTGTTGATTGTTGCATACCTGTTCTCATTTCGAAAAGTTCGAATTATGGCCGCCACTGTAAATCGACTCAAGTTGGGCTGGACTCTGAGTCCAGCCTCTCTCATGGTCAACCCATGATTGATCAAGTGATCAATCAGAGTAGCCCTAATCTCATCAGAGACTATTCTTCTTGGTTCTTCGTCCTCTTCCTCTTCCTGCTCCCTTTCCAAAGCGTCCTCCACGAACCCGAACTCCTCGTCATCCTCTGTGCCTTCCTCTGACTCCCCTGGCTCTCTCTGCATTGTTGTTATCCATTGTTCAAGACTGATAACTTGACCTTTACCCTGTTTATAGGCCTATGACAGGCAGTGATTGGTTGGTGTTCATTAAAGCAATTAATGTTTGCACATATGAGGACACAGTCTGAGGCACTGAGGAATAAGTGTGGCATTTTGATTGGTTGTGTTTGAAATCGGAAATCAAGTTACTTCCTGTTAGATTTTCGTGTGTTAGGTAGAGAATTGTGTGTATTGATTTGCAGAAATTGAATAACTAAATTGAAAACTGTGTCAAGGCTGAGAATTAGTTTATGGTTTTGCTGATTTGAGGTGGAGTTGTGAAGTTTGAGTGACAGAGTTTAGAAATAGTGTAATACCGTATATAAAGGTTTTGTGTGTAAGCAATTGAAAAAAACTGTAATAGCGCACGGTTCATTTCTTGCTGTAGATAAAACTGTAATTTTCTGGATTTGTGCAGGGTTTGTGAGCAGATTTGGAGCCAAACGAAGGTGCATTCTCTCCATTTAACATTAGCGTGTGTTTCTCAGCTCTGATGTGTGTCGCTGTACAACTGAAGCATTTACATGCAAAACCAAGCAGCTTTGGAGAGCTCTCCTCACTCTGGAGTGCTCTCGCCCATCGCATCTCGATTAAAACACAGCAGTAATTGGGACAACAAACCCGTCCTCGGAGAGGCGTGCAGGCTAACAGGGACAGCCGGGTTTGATGCAAGGTGATGCCACGAGGCAAATCTGATACACACTCAATTGGACACTAATGAGCGGCGCAAATATAGGACGAGGCACAAGACGGCGCATGATGCCATGTATTAGAGCACTGAGCCAAACCTGAAAAAAACTGCCTGACACGCATGAGCAGGTTAAAAAGATAAAATCTCGCTGCATGAGCTGTGGGACCCCAGAAACACTGTACAGTGGTGCTTGAAAGTTTGTGAACCCTTTAGAATTTTCTATATTTCTGCATAAATATGACCTAAAACATCATCAGATTTTCACACAAGTCCTAAAAGTAGATAAAGAGAACCCAGTTAAACAAATGAGACAAAAATATTATACTTGGTCATTTATTTATTGAGGAAAATGATCCAATATTACATATCTGGGGCGGCACAGTGGTGTAGTGGTTAGCGCTGTCGCCTCACAGCAAGAAGGTCCGGGTTCGAGCCCCGTGGCCGGCGAGGGCCTTTCTGTGCGGAGTTTGCGTGTTCTCCCCGTGTCCGCGTGGGTTTCCTCTGGGTGCTCCGGTTTCCCCCACAGTCCAAAGACATGCAGGTTAGGTTAACTGGTGACTCTAAATTGAGCGTAGGTGTGAATGTGAGTGTGAATGGTTGTCTGTGTCTATGTGTCAGCCCTGTGATGACCTGGCGACTTGTCCAGGGTGAACCCCGCCTTTCGCCCGTAGTCAGCTGGGATAGGATCCAGCTTGCCTGCGACCCTGTAGAACAGGATAAAGCAGCTAGAGATAATGAGATGAGATGAGATTGCATATCTGTGAGTGGCAAAAGTATGTGAACCTTTGCTTTCAGTATCTGGTGTGACCCCCTTGTGCAGCAATAACTGCAACTAAACGTTTGCGGTAACTGTTGATCAGTCCTGCACACCGGCTTGGAGGAATTTTAGCCCATTCCTCCGTACAGAACAGCTTCAACTCTGGGATGTTGGTGGGTTTCCTCACATGAACTGCTCGCTTCAGGTCCTTCCACAACATTTCCATTGGATTAAGGTCAGGACTTTGACTTGGCCATTCCAAAACATTAACGTTATTCTTCTTTAACCATTCTTTGGTAGAACGACTTGTGTGCTTAGGGTCGTTGTCTTGCTGCATGACCCACCTTCTCTTGAGATTCAGTTCATGGACAGATGTCCTGACATTTTCCTTTAGAATTCGCTGGTATAATTCAGAATTCATTGTTCCATCAATGATGGCAAGCCGTCCTGGCCCAGATGCAGCAAAACAGGCCCAAACCATGATACTACCACCACTATGTTTCACAGATGGGATAAGGTTCTTATGCTGGAATGCAGTGTGTGGCAGCGGGGGCGTGGTCAAGCGCCGGTCTGTGACAGGAGGGTGGAGCCGGGGAAGGTGAGTGGCAGAATCGCGACACCTGAGGATAATTAACCTGTGTTTGTGTGTGTTTTCCCAGTAACCGCTCCCTATTTAAGGAGGCAGAGAGAGAGGAGAGGGAGCGCAACCCGGGACCAGACAAGTGTGTGTGTGTGTGTATGGAAGTATTTAGACTGAAAAGTTGTGAAAATAAATAGATTTATCTGCCTCCAAGCATTGTCCTGCTGTCCTCTGTGCTCCATCCACACTCGATACGTGCTACAGTGGTGCTGAAACCCGGGATTAAGGTGGAGCACCAACACAGCAGCCCCATGGAATCCTCCCCGTTCGCGAACTTGGTCCACACCCTCGCCACGGCTCAGCAGAGCCAGCACCAGGCACTCGTCACGCTCCGAAAGGAGCAGGAGTGCCGCTTCGAAGCCCTGGTGCTGGCCCAGCAGGAAGATCGAGAGGCGTTCCGGCGTCTCCTCGCGGCGGCGGGGTCCACCAGCGCCCCGGCCGCGGGCCCGTCTCCCCTCACCGTGACCAAGATGGGCCCGCAGGACGACCCCGAGGCGTTCATCACATTGTTCGAGCAGGTCGCCGAAGCCTCGGGGTGGCCGATGGAGCAGCGCGCGGTGCGCCTCCTCCCCCTCCTGATGGGAGAGGCGCAGCTGGCCGCACT
The DNA here is from genome assembly GCF_027579695.1 of Neoarius graeffei. Taxonomy (NCBI): domain Eukaryota; kingdom Metazoa; phylum Chordata; class Actinopteri; order Siluriformes; family Ariidae; genus Neoarius; species Neoarius graeffei. The sequence continues at coordinate 1,073,965 of NC_083593.1, forward strand.
ACAGCTCCCCGCCGACCACAGGCTGGCCTACGCCGACCTTCGCCGGGCTGTCCTCCAGCGTGTGGGGCGCACGCCGGAGCAACAGCGCCAGCGCTTCCGCGCGCTGCGGATGAAGGAAGTCGGCAGCCCGTTCGCGTTCGGCCAGCAGCTCCGGGACGCCTGCTGACGGTGGCTGAGGGCCGAAGATCGCGATGCCGAGGGAATCATCGACCAGGTGGCGCTGGAACAGTTCATCGCCCGCTTACCAGCTGGAACCGCGGAGTGGGTCCAGTGCCACCGCCCGGTGTCGCTGGATCAGGCCGTGGGACTGGCGGAGGATCATCTGGCGGCTGTTCCGATGGCAGGACAGCGGATGTCATCAGCTTCTCTCTCCTCTCTTTCTTTCTCCCCCCCTCCTCCCGTGTCCCGTCCTCTCCCCATTCCCCCACCGCGGAGGTGGGGGCCGGCTCCACCCCAGCCAGCCCGCCGCACCCGTGGTGCCCTCCCATTTCTCCCTTCTGTGTCTGTCTCTCCCCCCCCCTCAGGTGAGTGAGTCCCAGAACACAGCAGCAGAGGGAAGGCCTGGGCCGGTCTGCTGGCGCTGCGGGGAACCGGGCCACCTGCAGCAACAGTGTGCAGCGATGGAAGTGGGGTCGGTGGTGCGGATCCCTGACGCGCCAGAGGCTGCCCTCGATCGGGCCGGAGCGTATCGCATACCGGTAAGTGTACAAGGGGCTACATATCAGGCGTTGGTGGATTCAGGTTGCAATCAGAACTCAATCCGCCAAAGCCTGGTGCAAGACGAGGCATTGGGGGGAGCACAAGGGGTGAAGGTGTTGTGTGTGCACGGGGATATTCACAGCTACCCGTTGGTGTCGGTCCACATACATTTCAGAGGGGAAAAATCGATAGTGAAGGTGGCGGTTAATCCCCGCCTTACCCACTCTTTGATCTTGGGGACTGATTGGCCGGGATTTCGGGGTTTAATGGCACGCCTAGTAAAGAGTGGGTCCTGCCAGTTGACAGGGGAGGGTCCCGGTGTCGCTTTGGCTGGAGCTGCGGTCGCAGAGCCATCTACGTCATCTCCGCGACAGAGTGAGGAGCCACCGGCCCCTCCTCTTTCTATTGGGGAATCCCTCGCGGATTTCCCACTGGAACAATCGCGAGACGAGACTCTGCGACATGTGTTTGACCAAGTGAGAGTAATCGATGGTCAGATGCTCCAGCCGAACACCACCCCGTCCTTCCCCTATTTTTCCATTTTGAAGGATAGGTTATACCGAGTGACGCAGGACACTCAGACAAAAGAGCGAGTCACCCAATTGTTAATTCCAAAGAGCCGCCGGGAATTGGTATTCCAGGCGGCTCACTTTAATCCCATGGCTGGACACCTCAGGCAGGATAAGACACTCGCCCGGATAATGGCCCGATTCTATTGGCCGGGGATTCGCGGCGACGTCCTTAAGTGGTGTACGGCGTGCCGCGAATGCCAGTTAGTAAATCCAGCGGCCATTCCAAAAGCGCCCTTGCGCCCCCTACCATTAATCGAGACCCCGTTCGAAAGAATTGGGATGGATCTCGTCAGGCCATTAGATCGGTCAACACGAGGGTACCGCTTTATATTGGTTCTGGTGGACTATGCAACGCGATACCTGGAAGCAGTGCCTCTTCGCAATATCTCAGCACACAGTATTGCGGAGGCCCTCTTCCACGTCATCTCCCGGGTTGGAATCCCGAAAGAGATTCTGACTGACCAAGGCACCTCGTTTATGTCACGGACACTGAGCGAACTGTATGGGCTACTGGGTATTAAGCCAATCCGCACCAGCGTTTATCACCCACAGACGGATGGTTTAGTTGAACGGTTCAATCGCACCCTCAAGAACATTATCAAAAAATTCGTAAGTGAGGACGCACGTAACTGGGGTAAGTGGCTCGAACCCTTGTTGTTTGCAGTGCGAGAGGTCCCCCAAGCCTCCACGGGGTTCTCCCCGTTTGAATTATTATATGGGCGTAAGCCGCGCGGCATCTTAGATGTTCTGCGGGAAAATTGGGAGGAGGGACCTTCACAGAGCAAAAACGAAATTCAGTACGTTATGGATCTGCGCGCAAAACTCCACACGCTCACCCACCTAACTCAGGAGAATTTGCGGCAGGCCCAGGAACGGCAAGCCCGCCTGTACAACAAGGGCACGTGCCTTAGAGAGTTCACTCTGTGTGGACTATAGAAAAGTCAACGCGGTGTCTAAATTCGACGCGTACCCAATGCCTCGTATTGATGAGCTGCTCGATCGACTAGGCACGGCTCGCTTTTACTCGACATTGGATTTGACGAAGGGATATTGGCAGATCCCCTTGACTCCATTATCCCGGGAAAAAATGGCCTTTTCCACACCGTTCGGCTTACACCAGTTCGTCACACTTCCTTTTGGGCTGT